>NW_023597054.1:53450239-53464772 GCF_011947565.3 Pollicipes pollicipes | reverse complement strand
TTCGACTCCCGCGCCTCAGTAACACGAGTGCTCTTCGGTTTCAGGAGCTGAAAGTCAACTGGGCAACGACGCCAGGGGCGCAGTCTAAGGTCGACACAAGCAGTGAGTGTTGAACTTACCATTTACCCACTTAAGCGTTGGGGGCTCTTATTGAAATTGGTGTCTGTTAACGAAACGTCCCAGCCCCCAGTGCTGCAATGGCGTCCTCATACCAGACAATAATTTATTTTGCGCTCATTGAGAGTAATGATGTCAATTGTATATCAATGTTGCGGTAAACCAAAAACTGATGCATGCCGGTTTATTCTGTAATCAGGGACAGGCACATGTTTCAGGTGTTTCTTGAACGAACAAAATGTGACGTATCTGAACGTGGAACATCAAACACACACCGTGAGCAAAGTCTCGCACTGAACCTATAGGTATTTGAATGAGTCATTCCGGGCCCCAACACCAACAGCAAATGGGTGGTCAGCTTCGCATGTATCAAGTGAGCTATCCTTTGCGACTTAGGCGCCCAGCTCACCTTACCATGGCTTTTTCGATTTTCTTGCGGTTAGTGGGTCAGGCCGGGGCAAACCTCGATGCTAGTTCCGGTCGCATGGTTGCATTCTGCTGCTTATGCGATCGAAGGTGCACTTAGAGATATCGGCTCGCTTATGCCAGTGCAGACCTGAGCACACTGTCGTGTGGTAACTACTCATTGAAAAAAACACACATATTTGAAGCGCAGCAGAGCAACATGTATGCAACATACTCCAGCCAACAACACATCACATTCAAAGGGCGACGGTTTTGCACTAGGTACTTAGCCTTCAAGCGGCCCACCGTAACGATAAGCACTAAGACGCAGAGAAAGCCCAACACACAATGGAAAATATCACCTGGCTCGGAGCTTCAAGGCTTAGTGCGAGGCAAAACAACAGACCTCCGGTCCGCTCAATTCTGTCCGAAAATGGACACTTTTAGCGCACACGCTTAATTCTCGCTGGCGCGTGGAAGGTGGGCGGGTATCGTGTAGCTGAGTTTGGAGGAACCATGACTGCGTCATGTGATGTCTTGTTCGAACGCATCACACGCATCATTGAGATATGACATTGCGCGCAGAGGTCTGCACAACGAATACGTGAAGTGCAGGTACCCGCTATTTTGTGTGATGCGTTTTCTTTACTGGACTGGAATTTACTTTACTGGAATCCTGTATGAGTACTTATGACTCGCAGTGTTGCACTGTTATGCATCGGGACATGCCCTGAACAGTTTAAGTACTAGTCGATGTTAAAAGTCAGCGCACTGTACCCCGTACCTAAAAGAGTGATCGAACCGACGTCTGACCCAAATGGCAATGTTGTTAAGCCAATGTTGAACGTGGCATGCACGTTAAGGTCATGCCACGTCATTTGAAATTGAATGCTAGGAAGTCCACAACTAAATTAGACGATATCGTGGAAAAATATAGCATTGAAAGTCATCACCGAAGGTCAATATCATGTGAAGTCATAGAGCAGCTTATATGCTCTTGCTAAGCTTGACTTTTTTTTTAGTTGATGAACAGTTGATTGAGCTTTTTAAATGTCATGTACTTTTATGAGTAGTTATTATCTTCAAACCTCATCATCACTTTTCTCAGCCTCAGCTGCAAACCAGTAACATCCGCTGTAACGCTTTGTAGCGTTTGGATATTCTTTTCTTTTACATTCTGCGTCCCCACGTGTGTGATGTTGGGGACTCACGTTACTTGCCACGCCTCCTCGGACGTGAGACTCGAAACGCTGCATTGCGCCTATTCCGTCACCGACTCTGGTTGAGGCAGCGTTTCAAAACGGCATGGCAGAGTCGTGACATGCGTTTTAAGGCCTTTCAGTTGCGGTCTGTAAGCTGTAAAATGTGAATCTACGATGTTCGGCGGAAGTTCTGTTCTTGAGATAGAGCTCCAAGAAGTGCATGATGGGCTCAAAGTGAAGTAACTGTGCGGACGGCACTCTCGAATGATTCGATTGTACATGGACAGGTGGGACCAGCTGGTACCGCTTTCTGGTAGCGCGTGTTGGAAAGGTCAACTTCACGTCGTTTATGTGCCGGCCGAGATTTGTAAGCGAAATTTTGATCTCGGCAATGAAGCTGCAGACGCGTTTGTCCTGTGATCATAATTTGTTTATTGAAGGAAGGCGATTTGGGCGCCGTGGAGCTGTGTGCTTACAGCCATTACCTCCGGCAGGGTTTTGTTGGTTTCTTGTCATCTATGGCAATGCCCTAATGCCACCTTACTTACTCGGTTTTTCTTGTCCATTACACATAATCGGTCGGATGCAAAGCATCTTCTTGTTCTGAACCCCCATTTTCTGCTGCGCCAACGCTTTCTCAAGGGAACGTCACGCACGTCGTCGCGCACCCTTTTATGCAGCGCCAGCGATTGCATCAGGCATAATAGCGCTCAGGGGTCATGGCGCAGCCGGGTTGATTCTTGAGCGCTAAATTTAAGTCTCCGGTGTGCACCACCTGTTTGGGGAAGGAGGTCTCTGGCAGCGCGCAAACGACTTGTTTTAATCAGGGCTGGCTGAGCGCAGTAGGCCGCGGCGCCTCAAGCCGTTCGGGTGGCCGCAACAAAGGGCCGCACCGGAAATGGTGGGCCGTCATGTCTGAGAGTGAAGCGTGCCATTGTGTGGCGGCTAATGAAGCGTCGCACGGGCCGGATCGTGACACCGTCCGGCGCACTACGGCCGCCATCATTTGGTGGGAACGAGCGGACGCTGGCCGCGCTCTGCATGACGAGCCGGCGCGGGCCGGTCCCGGACTGGACCATGGCGTTCAGTTGACGGCACCGGCAGGGACGGTGCCGTCGCGGAGAAGATACGGTGGCTTGCGCCAACGATCATGGAAAGAGTGGGAGTAAAGTGTCCGCCGTCGCCTCTCCACCTGGCGTGCCGCCGTTGGGTGCTGGGTGGGTCAGGACGCCCGTGTGGCAGTACGGAGTGGGTCAAGGCTCCAGTCAGACGGTACAAGGTGGGTCAGAACATCCATCGATGTTGCGGGGGGGGGGGGCATCAAGGCGCCCGTCTGATAGAAACTACACGGCGAGTCAAGAGGTTCTTATGACAGGTCGTAGGACGCTCCCTGTCTGACAACGTCATACTAGCTATTTGTTTGTCCGTCGGACAGTATCGGCGTCAGGGTGTCGGCACCCCCGTCCGATAGTCGCCATGGTTTGAATTCGACTGAGTCTTGCTCGTAGAGGCACATTGCACCGCCGTGTGAACGAAAAAGGTCAGTGCGGCGAGAGCTCCCTCGCGCCACTTTTGACGCTCGGTAACCAGTCTCTCGCCCGGCAGTCTTGGGCTCGCTCCCTGGGGCCCGCTCGAAGGTAGCGTTTCGTTCGTCCATGCAACTATCCAGACTAAAATTTACCGCCGTCCTGTACGTCTCTTTGGAATTGAACTCATTGAGGCTTCCTTCGCCTCCATGGTTTTGAAAGTGAACAGACAACTGAGTGGAAACAAATATGCATTGTCTGTTTTGTCCGTTGACAATATAATGGAGAGACTGAATCATGAATCCCAAAATGTGATGAAAAATTTAACAATCGTCATTAATGGTATCATCATGTTCGTCCCGGTGGCTCAGTTGGCTAGAGCACGTGCCTTCCGATCCACTCGCCCGTGACGGGGTGGGTTCGAGACTCTTTGGGCTCTCGCTATTGGCCTTGACAGGTATGGCCTGCGGCCGGTGGCGGCGGCCGCTAAAGGTCAGATGACGTCAGAGAGCAGGACGGACCGTGCCCACCGTTGCGGCACGTTAAACTTTCGCCACTAAATTCCGTCGTTGTCTGGAATTGCGTAATCGGATGGTAGGGGTCAGGGCTGGCACAAGCACTGCTTAGCGTGAACTCTGATCCTAGAAATCTATCCATTCAAGGGGTTCGGATCAAATCTCTTTAAGAAAATCATGCATCTGATTAATGCCCTTACCGAAGCAATTACCAGAAGTAGTAGCCGTTTGCACAAAGAATTACGGTGCGAAACTTTTGAAAACTTTTGAAAAAATGTTTAGCGTTTATATCTTATCACCAACCTTACATTAGCGGTATTCGACACAAAATGCCTTAAAGTGGTTAAAAATATATCTACAAAGGCGTATATGTTGATAAAGTTCGGCTTTTGGGCACGAAGCAAAATCATTCTACTACATATATGTGCAGTATTCTTGCCGCAACATACCAAAACTTTTCGATACTTGTCAAAAAGATGGGGTGGCATGTCTGACGCATACGCGGCAAAATATGCTCTCTATTCTGGCTTCATCCCTGTTGATAGGCATTCGCTGCCCACAGAGATTACTTACGTAGCCATGGCCCACGACGAATGATCCTTGAATTGAATGGTTGTCGAAACCCGCCTTGCTAAACACGAAGCCAATGTAAACAATATTGGCGAAGGTCCAGCATCCAACGCTCTCGACCGATCCACACCGTTGCTAGACTTGGTATGATTCCAGACTTTGTGTGAAATGAAGGAAGGGGACTGCACAAATGCATGTTTTTAAAGAGTCTCGTTTTGACACATTTCTTTTAAGAGCCTCTTTTCGACATATGTCTATAAAGAGGTTCGCTTAGATTGCTACTTTCATGTGGATTCGACAAACAAACTGTGTGCTTTTGAATGTCACAAAAATGATATGGAAACAATAATTTTCTTGTCAAGTACTAGGTATATGCTAAAACTTCCTGAAAACACTTGTATACCCCTTTAAAGGCTTCAGCGCATCAAGTCTCTGTGAAAGTTGCTTGTGTTTCTTCCTCCACAACTTGTTCGCGCTGAGCGGTTCAGCCTTTTGTTCAACACACAATAGACTATTCTGGCAAGTTTGCCTTGATATATGGCTTCAAACGCCTCAGATGCTGTCAGGTGCAGATTTAGCATGGTTTACACGACAAAGTTCGTATGACTAGTTCAACCAAAAGAACGGTATGAAATGATGCCGAGTTGTTCAGGTTGCTTGACGAGTCCTTTGGATTGCCTACTGAATGCCCATTCAGGACCTCCTACCGTTATTTTTTAATTTCCCTCCAGCTCATGTGCGTTTTGCCTGTATGCCCGAAATTCGGACTCAAATGTACGGATTTTCTCAGCTGAAATTCTCAAACGAGTGGATCACGATGCGTTATTTTGTGAAATGCTGGACTGGTATGTAAGATAACATAAGTTAAATAGACATACTCATTTCTGGCTGCTCTCATTAAGACACATTTTACTACGCATAATAGGCGTACTCCCAACTCGATTTTATGCCGAACCGCTGACATCGCCCTTAGTTCGGTCCGTCGTTAAAGGGCCGTTTTGTTGTTTAAGGATGCTGCTTCTGTGTTCGTAATAACGCATAAAGTTGTTCATAATGCATGCGTAGGCTTGACGTTTGCTTCCCAGTTAGCGTGATTTCCATGCTTTTCTTTCTCAGCATATCTTCGGGAGAATCGGAACATAAACATCAAGCCTGATCGTGACTACCGATAACACAATAAATACGCACGAAAAGACGCATAGATAACGGATGCTAAGTGCGCTAGGCTACCGCGGCTGTTTTCCGCGCACAAGTTAGACATGTTCCTCGACTGTGAGCACGGAGTCGGATGGACAGGGCGAGACGCTCGCCCGCGAGGCGACTGTGAGACACGGCAAGAAACGATCGCCACCGTTTATCCGGCGTGCGTGTCACCGGCCGGTGGGACCACGCCGATGCGGTGACAGGCGCAGGGCCGCCCGGTCGCGACGCCGGCCCTCGCCCCGCCCCGCCCCGCCCCGCCCCGCCCCACCCGGCCGCCCGGCCGCGGCGCCGACTCCCACCCCGCCTCGCCCCGCCCCGCCCCGCTCCACCCGGCCGCCCGGCCGCCCAGCCGCGGCGCTGGCACGCGTCGCCTGATATCGCCAACGTTATTACGGAGGACAAATGCATCTCGTGTCAGTGCTTGTTGGCGGCCCGCACGTCACCGCTAATACCGGCGCCCTATTGATATTGCTTTACATCTTTTCGTGGCGATTATCGAGATCGGTGTAATTGGTTTTTCTCACATCTCCCGTTCGTGCGGGGGGCTCATCGATCACAGGCCAGCTTAGTATGTCTGATGATATGCGCGTCGGTGCGTGCGGCCGGCCGCGACCACCGCCCGGCCGGCTGCGAAGTGGGGGGCCTCCAGACGAACTCGTAAAGCCACTCCAAAGCTGAAAGCCTCAGAGACCATCTCAGTGTCTGACATACGATAAAGTGCTTCTTGAATATCCAGCTGGAATGGTCGCTTAAAAATGGCAGCGTTTATGTAGTTATACCGTCCTGCCTAATGGCGGCCAGTAAATTATGTAGTGGAGTTGCCGCCGGCGCATTCAGCCCTGACGGCCGATCCCGTGAGTCCACAACTCAGAGATACTGCGCCGCTCTCCGTCTGTGATGAATAGAGTCGCTGGCTGGGCCGGCGGCGCTCGACCCTGCCTGACCGCCCCGTATCTGCCCTCCCCTCCCGCGGCGTGTGCTCCTGGCACCTGCTAATTAAACATTTAGGCGCGCCGGACTGCGCCTGTCGGCCGCGGCCGGCGTCATCAAACGAATCCGCCCGACGCTTCCTGTGACGGCCGGCGGCGGCGGCCGACCCTTTGGGTCTGACCCGGAACCTACCCCGGCTGTCGAAACTCGACCCGGCCGCCAGCCGGAGGCTGGTCTCCCGTGCAGGCGACGGTCTGGCTGCCGGCGTTGGTCGGCCAAGCCGAACATCGTGTTATCGCACTCTGGTAGTCATGTGAAGAGAGTAAAGGGGAGAAGAATAGATACAAGAAGACGGCCATGTGGAAAAGATACACGCAAATGGTCATGTGGTAAAGGAATATGGACAAGGAGGCGTAGAAAGATACGTTTTTTGTAATGCGCTGAACGCGGCTGTTTTAGTTGGGTGTACCCCCAGTTACGGAAAAGGCGTGCCGTCTGTTCGAGATCATCAATAACTTGGAACTGGGGTAATTCAGCGACAAAAAGTAGGTGTCGTGAGATGTTAAAGGGAGTGTTCCACATTTCTATGGGGCGTTGAAGTGAAATGGCCATCTTAAAGACCTTTCGGTGTAGTTCATAGTCCTACCCTTCTTGAGACCTAAACCCACCTAGTTTCTGAGCTATACGCCCGCAAAATCGAGAGACTATTTCGGGGAGAGTACTCCAAGGTCACTGGCAGCCATGACGTTTTAATAACGTCATTCAAATTCTGTCATTCCATAAGCCATGCGGCGATTAAGGCCAAGCAAAATATAGCGGTCAAGCCGTTCGTATCGGGTGTTTGTCAGCACGATTTCCAGATATAACGGCCGGCAGTTGGCTCCCAACCAGTGCTGTGCAAGGTACGATGACGTAACCAAACAATGGCTATCGACAAAGCTATTTACAAAGCAGAAAAGTGGTATTATCTCGAGCAGACTTCTGCTTCAAAGAATACAAATAACTATAAGTTATGATGCTTGCTTCAATGTCTTACAGTTTGAAGCATTCTCTTTGAGGCAACGATAAGATAACATATATGAAAATAGGCCCATTTTAAACCTTCGCTATTTTCTCCTCAGCGACGCTGATTTCGCCTTACCTTCTCCAATTTTTGTGGCTATGTTGATGATCATACTTCACCTCCCTCTTCTCCTCCCTTTGCGCTACTTTGGTCTTCACCGCATCAAGGCTTTTGCCGCACCCGTTGCCTCGGATGATGTGTTTGACAAGAGTGAAGGCGGTTCGCATTGGTCGCATCCACACGGTGCATGCTTCGGAGGCCTGTGTCCCGGCCTCCAGTGCCCTGTATGGTTGATTTGACTCTTCTCCCAGCCTCCTGTGCTGTGTGTGGCCGAGCCCACCCTTCTCGCCTGTGGCCCACCATGTGGCCGAGTCCACCGTTTTCCCGACCTGCGGCTCCCTATGTGGCCGAGTCCACCCTTCTCCCGACCTATGGCTCCCCATGTGGCCGAGTGCACCCCTTTTCCGCGCCTGTGGCTCCCTATGTGGCCGGGTCCGCCCTTCAACAGACCTGCGGTGCCTGTTGGGAACTTAGTTTCGTTCGCCTTCCTCCCAGTCGTTTGCCTGAGGCGGATGGCCTGCGCCTGGCGCCGGTCCGGCCCGCTGGGCTGCGCCGGGCGGTGGCATGGCTGCCCGACGCCGGCCACGACTCGCTCGTGTCCGGCGGCGCCGGAAGGCCGTCGTTTCTCGTGGCGCGCGCTATGGAAATGGTAGTCCGCCGGCGACCGGAATCGCCGCCCGCTCATTATCAGCCCTCATTATGCTCGACGGCCGTCCCTGCCCCCCACCGACCCTTGCCGCTGCCCTGGCCATATGATAATTGCGTGTGATTAACCCCTCCATAATGGAGGCACCGGCCGTCAACCCTGACCCAAGGACGATAAGGCTGCAACTTTGCTCGGAAGATTCCCAAAGTTTTGCCGAAAGTGACACTAATTGCTGATCGTAATAATGCGCCGATCAGGGGCGCTGCTAAATGCCATACTGATATCGCGGTGCTCCCTTAGGGGGAGGGCTCGGTAACCTTGAATACGCAGCGGGTAAATAATGCAATTGCGGGCATTGGGGTAAATAATGGTTTAAACCACTTGCTGGACCGAATGGCACAAAACTGGTCACGTTTCGACGAGAGTGCTCTGCGAGGTGGCTGGTGTAGATTGCTTCGGGACGGGCACCTCTCCGAGAGCATCGGTTCACGAGACCAGGCGCTGGCTGATGTGAGGGCCGGTGAACCTGCGGTGTTGATAATGAATGCCTGAACCCGTGGAACCCGCACCATTGTTCATACCAATCGCTTCGAAGCTGATGCCTAGTCGTCGACACAGCTGCTAGTTTAATGGTAGGTGATTAATCGCATATTGCGCGTCAATCTGATCTTGACGACACATAAATTGCTTCAAATGTTCTCGCCGCTCCACGGCTCCTGAGTCGGAATGTTACGCGTTCAAGAACAAGTCAGACATGAACAGGCATGAACTGCGAAACCTGGGTGACGTTTGCTGACATTGTGACTGTCGTCGTGAGGTTACTGAGGACGTTTAGACGAAGATATGTGATAGGAACGAGGTCATGTCTAATTTCCGGGAAGCTCCGTGCCTGCACGACTCTCCCCGAAGCTTAAAGCCTCAGGCGGCGCGACGCTAAAGGCAAACACGTGCCAAAGCTAGCGGAAGTCTGGCTCGTGGTTTCGTCGAGGCACGGCCCGGCGCCGCCCGCTATTCGGGTCACTTTGCCGGCGAGTTGGCCGAAACCGGACGGCGGAAGTAGGGTGGCGAGCCGGCCGATCCGGGCCGGCCGCCATCGGTCACGGGCCGAACATTCTGCGGACGGCGCCCCGAGCGCTGGCGCCCGTCCGCCCCCGCCCCCGCCCCCGCCGACGGCTTCCCGGGACTGGCCAGATGGGCCCACTGCTGTGTTCGGGCCCCCCGCCGCAGCGGAAGGGCGGGGGCGGCGCGCCTCCTCCGCCCCAGCCGGCCGCTCTGGGACCGGGCAGATCGGGACCCGCCGTTGGGCCCAGGGCTACGCCCGTCCCGCCACCGGCCGCTCCGGGACCAGGCAGATTGGGACCCGCCGTTGGGCCCAGGGCTACGCCCTCCCCGCCACCGGCTGCTTCCTGGATTGGTCGGAAACCTTCGTGGCCGTCGTAGGATCTCGATATCACGGAGAGTGCCGGTCTTCGGCCGGACCACGTGGTGAAAAAGGCTGGCTATAGCAAATTGCCGTGTTGGTTGCTGGCTTAGAGAGTCTCTTTAAGCTAGCGTGTCGACACTGTCACGGGCCATTAATTCAGTCCAGGCTAAGTCGGCTGCACGTGTGTGACTGCCCATGTAACCAGTTTGGGATGTCGGCCCGCACGTACCCCCGTTGTGCCCTCTGTGGTGATCTACGTCCGAGTGCTCCGACACAAGCTTGTTCATTCGGCCCCGGATAAAGGCGCTCCCTTCAAAGCGCACCAATCTGGCGCCCGTGGACGGCGCGCCTGGATTGCTTGATATCCGAGATCGTGGATGCTCCGCTGATTGAAAGACGTCTTTGTGATGATGGATCACGTTAGAATAGGTGGGCTGGGAGTGGGCCAGCGTCATTTTCACCTCGTTTTAACCACGCAACACTAAGGCTAAGCCTAACTTTGCAAAAAATGTAGGGTGGGCTTTTCTTTTGCCTCCCCCCCCCCTGGCTTCCGCCAGCCGCGCCTCTGGGAGTGGTTCATGACCAGAGGACCGGTGGGCTCTGAAACACTGATGACGGTTAAATCAAGAAGACACGTGCAGAACCCAACAGCGATCATTGGGCATCCTAAGCCATATTCATAACAGCATGTCTTGTACAGGACGAAACGCCTTTAAGCAATACGGGGCGTGGAGCATCCGTCAAACAAAATCAGTCTCAGTTCTGACAAATTTCCAGCGCCATAGGGGCACATCTGGTGTCTAACTGTGGCTCTGATGCCTTGCAAACTTCTGCAAACTTCAACATAGTTGTTCACACTGGTGATATCGCGTAAGTGATGCCCCGGCGATTGGTCCTGAGCGCAAGATTGATTGGAAGACAGCCGAAAGTCCAGACATTGGATTGGGCGTCGTCGCCCCCTCCAAAAAATCGTTTGCGTTCGGTAAAGTTAGCACACGATTTAGTACTTTACTGGCGACTGAAATAAACGTCCGTGTGTGACATTCGACATGTATCCGCGGCGGCTCTGCAAGCACAAAGCCACCAATCGTGTACCTGCATACTGAACTGTGCTTTTCCGTTGACGCATTTCAAATGATTCGGACGCAGCTGCGCGCATCACGTACGCCCATGTGGTGCGCAAGCGCATCATTTCGTCGGAGTGGATTGGCACGACACTGCCTACTGCCGTAGTACTCTTGCTCATACGCAGTGCCACCCAAGCGCACATCTAGGACTTCTTCAGAGTTATTTAAATATTAATGTGCATATAGATACGTATGTAGTGTGTGCGTTTGTGCGCCTGCGAGCGAGGATGCGTGTGCGTTGATGGCTGGGTGCGCACGTGCGTGTGCGTGTGTGCATGTCAGCACCGTAAATATCTGCGCACTCATGTAGGCGTGCTTACGTTGCCAATTAGTGTCGTTGTGAAAAGAAGCAGTTAATTATCTGCCATAGACCTTCCCATTTCCTTCCAAAAGATTGTGAGGTGGCGCTGGCCTGGTGTATTGTGTACTTTTCTGCTTTACTTTTCACTGTGTTCATCATGACGCCGCTGTTCGGTTGGTGACCTTCAGTCGCGATCTATGCATTGCGGAGTTGGTTGCAGCGAAAATGACAGCTTCATTTTCGCAAGCGCCTTGCGCAAAAAACAAGTTTTTTGGTGCGCTAATTTAAGTTGCATTATCCTGAGCTCTTATTACTCCTAAAATATGGTATGGAACTGTTTACGCTGCTGAACAGCACCAAAACATGTGTGGTGTTATTACTGAGCTGCATTATCCTCAGACTTACTTCCATCAGTGATCCGTTGTCAGTTCCTATTTGTATTATATGCGTCTTTTGGCATCGTCATGCTTCTGCGACAAAGCTGAAATAAAGGAGCCGTACGGATGTCTTGTATGTTTGTTCAGTTGGGAATACTGGTGTTCCTACTTCTAACAATAATTAATTAGCAGGTCTAGGACCACCAAGCATGGTGTTAACTCTCTTCTCACCCGCTTGCTTTCTGCTTAGGCTTCCTCGGAGGCAGACAAACGCAGGCTTTCAGCTTTACCCATGTTGGCGGCCACGGAGCGTTTCGCTTAGCTCTCGCCCTGAATGGATGCGCTTATTGTGACTTGCGATGAGCCAGTGCTTATCATTGTGGGTGATGACAGTTCTTTCCCTCGCCCAACACGTTGGTGATTGATTGTAATTGGCATGAAAGAGCTGCGGATAACACTACCTCTTGTACACAGCAGTGATGCTAGCCGTAATGAGCACCGCACCGCGTTAAACACTTAAAAGAGAGAGAGAGAGAGAAGAGAAGAGAGGGAGAGAGAGAGAGAGATAGAGAGAGGAGAGAGAGAGATAGAGAGAAGAGAGAGAGAGAGAGAGAGAGAGAGAGAGAGAGACCCCCTAGATGCAGACAGAAATCCAGAGTGACATCAGAACCGACTACACGGGCACGAACAAGGGACACCGGGACCGACAATCGACACTGACACTGACACTGACACCGACACCGACACCGACACCCGACACCGACACCCGACACCGACACCGACACCGAAGCCCGAGACCGAAACGGAGACCCGAGGTCGGGATCGAGAGCGAGACGGAGTACTGTGCCCGAGGGACGGGTTGCTCTGGAGAAGCCCTTTCACGATGGCGGGCTGGTTTCGGACGGGGCATCTTACTCCCAAGAGAAGCTCATTCCGGTACGAGTAACTGTCCTTGACAGACGGAGCCGTTACGGCTTGTGAACGACACCCGAGCGGGCTCGCTGGTGCCCCTCCCCTTTGACCCCGACCTCAGCGGCCATGGCTTCCACGGAACTTGTATAGACGTGAGACGAGCCTGATGGAGCGTGGTACGCCTGCATTCGAACCGGCTCTGTGTGCTTTGTGTTATGGACAAAGGAGGCACCTGACAGCCGCGCACCAGCAAGCTGATCAACCGATAACGTTTAACGTCTACGTTTGGCCGCTGTACGGCACCAAGTCGACTGCTTATCATCCTGCGCGAAGCATAGCTTGTTAACGTAATAGTGTCCAAGTCCAACAAGCTGCACAGAACAGCACGTTACGCACCCGCCACAGTGCATTTGCTTACTTTGCATACTGGTTAATGTACACAAAGCACTGCGGGTGCTTGGTATGGATTAGTGTGGTTAAGGGCGTAGCAGGTAGGCGTTAGTTGGAGACGCGGGTTCGGTACGTTGCGCCAGACCTGCACTTGACTTAAGGTAGGGTTGAGATCAAGTTGGACATCATCTCGAGTCTGTTGTGTCGATGTATTCATACATTTTGTTAATTTTGTAAGTGTTGAAGTGAGAATAGTCACTGGCCACGGATGCAATTTCAGAATGTACGGTTCACCATGCGTCCTACTCTTTATCCACATAGCTTTCGTGAAAAGGCTGGTCCTTTGTCAAGCTTCACGGCAATGTTTTTCTGTCATGCACTCTTCCTGACGTTGCGCTACGTTCATTCAGTAAGTCGCACTTAAACGAAAGGCCTTGGTGGGTCGCGACGGCGTGAGACATAGGCCTTCGTGGTCCCTAATGGCGTGAGACAGAGGCCTTGGTGGGGCCTGATGGCATGAGGCAGAGGCCTTGGTGGGTTGCGATGGCGTGAGACAGAGGCCTTGGTGGGCCCTGATGGCATGAGGCAGAGGCCTTGGTGGGTCGTGATGGTGTGAGACAGAGGCCTTGGTGAGTCCCTATGGCCTGAGACACTGACCCTGGAGCGCTGCAAGATCGCGGTCGACCCAGCACCGCATCGGTTCATCAGTCGCTGCGTGTCTCGGGCTCATCGGCTCCCCCCCCCCCCCCCCCCCCCTCCCTGGGGACCGCCGCCCCGCCCGCCGCCGCCGCCGACCGCGCCCCCACAACGTGCTTGTCGGCTTTTCGGTAGATTGCGGTCATCTGTGCATGTTCTGGCACATGTCTCTGGTGTCATGTCAGAAGAAACGACTTCCTGCTGGCGAAAGGTCGGTCGGTCGGCGCCGGGTCGCGGCGCGTCGCCGGTGGCCTATCGGGGCGCGGCTCACGAGGCGCCCGAAGCAAAGCAGCGCCGCCGGCCTATGCTAAGTGCTGTCGCATGTGGCCGGCGACACGTACTTCTCCAGAAAGTCCAGCCCACCGCGGTGATGGAGTCAGACTCCGAGATGAGGCACAGAGTGTCCGGACGGATCTGGAGGCGCTGCGACCGGACTCCGCCGGTCACAGAGAGCGCGTCCCCCGGGGCGAGTTGAACAGGATGCGTGGTGCGACCGCTCCGACTTGCGTCTCAGCCGTGTAGGTGAAGGGCCGTTGTGCGAAAGGAGTGGGACATATCCATGGAGGCGCCACGTCCCTCTCCGATGGACTGATGGTTCAGGAATTTTGAAAGACCGTATCAGAATGAGCAAGCCTGCCGACGGTTGTCTGCAATTTGTTAATGTATCCGCATTGGGTCAAAATTGCTGTGCAGCAGCAGCTCGGGTGGAGTTAACCTCCCTTGCCTGGTGGATCGGCACCAGACAAGGGGTCGCAGGTGAAAGAGTGGGGGGACGGGCATCACATCAAACTGGGCGCAGAACCTTGAGTGAGACCTCCCTTGTCGACTTCCGCCCAAGCACAATGACAATAATTGTTGGAGTATTCACCGATACACGTAACGATGAAGTTAATGAGCGTTTCCACTCCTTGATGGGAACTGGGACCAGTGACCTTGCGGTGTGAATCGAGCCCGACGCGTTCCGATCCGAAACCCCATGCCTTCAACCACCGGTCCACCAGCCTCACAGTCAGGGCGCGGCGAGGCGGAGGGCAGCGGCCGCCTGGAGCGGCCCCAGTGACCGCCCCTCC
>NW_023597054.1:53429000-53449239 GCF_011947565.3 Pollicipes pollicipes | reverse complement strand
GGTGTGCGGACACATGGTCACGTACAGGGTGTGGGGACCACATGGTCACGTACAGGGTGTGCGGACACATGGTCACGTACAGGGTGGGGGACACATGGTCACGTACAGGGTGTGGGGACATGGTCACGTACAGGGTGTGGGACACAGGTCACGTACAGGGTGTGCGGACATGGTCACGTACAGGGTGTGCGGACACTAGTCACGTACAGGGTGTGCGGACACATGGTCACGTACGGGTGTGTGTGGGGACACATGGTCACGTACAGGGTGTGGGACACATGGTCACGTACAGGGTGTGCGGACACATGGTCAATACAGGGTGTGGGGACACATGGTCACGTACAGGGTGTGGGGAACATGGTCACGTACAGGGTGTGCGGACACATGGTCACGTACAGGTTGCGGACACATGGTCACGTACAGGGTGGGGGACACATGGTCACGTACAGGGTGTGGGACACATGGTCACGTACAGGGTGTGCGGACACATGGGGGTACACGTACAGGTGTGCGGACACATAGCCACGTACAGGGTGTGCGGACACATGGTCACGTACAGGGTGTGCGGACACATGGTCACGTACAGGGTGTGCGGACACATGGCCACGTACGCAAACAGCGCGGCTAAGGCATAACTCTGACTCTAATTGGGAGCCAATGCCTCCTAAATTGCCAGAGCAGGGGGAGGGGAGGGGGACGAAGTAGAACCCGCAGTTCCGCTACAGGCATCATTAAAGACAGAGTTGTGCGGCGCTGGATTTCCGAACGGGGGGGGGGGGGGGATCCGGACCTCCCATAGACTGCAAAAACGGCACCAGGTCTAAGGCGTATACCGCCTCTTCCCGACCGCACAAAGGCTCTGGATCCCCTGCGCCGGCTTTGAGGGGAGGCCTCCAGCGACGCTGCGCCGGCCCTAAATCAGCCGCCATCCGAGACGCTTCGGCCAGATCAGATCCATCACTCACGCGCGCATGTCTCCTCTCATGGGGCGCGCGGTCGGCCAGAGAGCCGCTCGAATGTGGCCGTCGCGAGACGGCGCCGCCGTCGTCGGCCGGCCGGGCCGCGGACGCCGCATCCACCGCTGGCTACCGGCGGTCAGCCGTGGCCGACTCCGGCCGGCCGGGCCGCGGACGCCGCATCCACCGCTGGCTACCGGCGGTCAGCCGTGGCCGACTCCGGCCGGCCGGACCGCGGACGCCGCATCCACCGCTGGCTACCGGCGGTCAGCCGTGGCCGACTCCGGCCGGCCGGGCCGCGGACGCCGCATCCACCGCTGGCTACCGGCGGTCAGCCGTGGCCGACGCTGGCCGGCCGGCGCGACGGTCAAACGGCCGTGTCGAGCCCGGCCGAGGAGGGGCGGTCACTGGGGCCGCTCCAGGCGGCCGCTGCCCTCCGCCTCGCCGCGCCCTGACTGTGAGGCTGGTGGACCGGTGGTTGAAGGCATGGGGTTTCGGATCGGAACGCGTCGGGCTCGATTCACACCGCAAGGTCACTGGTCCCAGTTCCCATCAAGGAGTGGAAACGCTCATTAACTTCATCGTTACGTGTATCGGTGAATACTCCAACAATTATTGTCATTGTGCTTGGGCGCGAAGTCGACAAGGGAGGTCTCACTCAAGGTTCTGCGCCCAGTTTGATGTGATGCCCGTCCCCCCACTCTTTCACCTGCGACCCATCTTGTCTGGTGCCGATCCACCAGGCAAGGGAGGTTAACTCCACCCGAGCTGCTGCTGCACAGCAATTTTGACCCAATGCGGATACATTAACAAATTGCAGACAACCGTCGGCAGGCTTGCTCATTCTGATACGGTCTTTCAAAATTCCTGAACCATCAGTCCATCGGAGAGGGACGTGGCGCCTCCATGGATATGTCCCACTCCTTTCGCACAACGGCCCTTCACCTACACGGCTGAGACGCAAGTCGGAGCGGTCGCACCACGCATCCTGTTCAACTCGCCCCGGGGGACGCGCTCTCTGTGACCGGCGGAGTCCGGTCGCAGCGCCTCCAGATCCGTCCGGACACTCTGTGCCTCATCTCGGAGTCTGACTCCATCACCGCGGTGGGCTGGACTTTCTGGAGAAGTACGTGTCGCCGGCCACATGCGACAGCACTTAGCATAGGCCGGCGGCGCTGCTTTGCTTCGGGCGCCTCGTGAGCCGCGCCCCGATAGGCCACCGGCGACGCGCCGCGACCCCGGCGCCGACCGACCGACCTTTCGCCAGCAGGAAGTCGTTTCTTCTGACATGACACCAGAGACATGTGCCAGAACATGCACAGATGACCGCAATCTACCGAAAAGCCGACAAGCACGTTGTGGGCGGCGCGGTCGGCCCGGGCGGCGGCGGCGGTCACCCCAGGGAGGGGGGGGGGGGGGAGCCGATGAGCCCGAGACACGCAGCGACTGATGAACCGATGCGGTGCTGGGTCGACCGCGATCTTGCAGCGCTCCAGGGTCAGTGTCTCAGGCCATAGGGACTCACCAAGGCCTCTGTCTCACACCATCACGACCCACCAAGGCCTCTGCCTCATGCCATCAGGGCCCACCAAGGCCTCTGTCTCACGCCATCGCAACCCACCAAGGCCTCTGCCTCATGCCATCAGGGCCCACCAAGGCCTCTGTCTCACGCCATTAGGGACCACGAAGGCCTATGTCTCACGCCGTCGCGACCCACCAAGGCCTTTCGTTTAAGTGCGACTTACTGAATGAGCGTAGCGCAACGTCAGGAAGAGTGCATGACAGAAAAACATTGCCGTGAAGCTTGACAAAGGACCAGCCTTTTCACGAAAGCTATGTGGATAAAGAGTAGGACGCATGGTAAACCGTACATTCTGAAATTGCATCCGTGGCCAGTGACTATTCTCACTTCAACACTTACAAAATTAACAAAATGTATGAATACATCGACACAACAGACTCGAGATGATGTCCAACTTGACCTCAACCCTACCTTAAGTCAAGTGCAGGTCTGGCGCAACGTACCGAACCCCGCGTCTCCAACTAACGCCTACCTGCTACGCCCTTAACCACACTAATCCATACCAAGCACCCGCAGTGCTTTGTGTACATTAACCAGTATGCAAAGTAAGCAAATGCACTGTGGCGGGTGCGTAACGTGCTGTTCTGTGCAGCTTGTTGGACTTGGACACTATCTACGTTAACAAGCTATGCTTCGCGCAGGATGATAAGCAGTCGACTTGGTGCCGTACAGCGGCCAAACGTAGACGTTAAACGTTATCGGTTGATCAGCTTGCTGGTGCGCGGCTGTCAGGTGCCTCCTTTGTCCATAACACAAAGCACACAGAGCCGGTTCGAATGCAGGCGTACCACGCTCCATCAGGCTCGTCTCACGTCTATACAAGTTCCGTGGAAGCCACTGGCCGCTGAGGTCGGGGTCAAAGGGGGAGGGGCACCGCGAGCCCGCTCGGGTGTCGTTCACAAGCCGTAACGGCTCCGTCTGTCAAGGACAGTTACTCGTACCGGAATGAGTTTCTCTTGGGAGTAAGATGCCCCGTCCGAAACCAGCCTGCCATCGTGAAAGGGCTTCTCCAGAGCAACCCGTCCCTCGGGCGGACAGTAACTCCCGTCTCGCTCTCGATCCCGACCTCGGGTCTCCGTTTCGGTCTCGGGCTTTCGGTGTTGTGTCGGTGTCGGGGTCGGTGCGGTGTCGGTGTCGGTGTCGGTGTCGGTGTCGGTGTCAGTGTCAGTGTCAGTGTCGATGTCGGTCCCGGTGTCCCTTGTTCGTGCCCGTGTAGTCGGTTCTGATGTCACTCTGGATTTCTGTCTGCATCTAGGGGTCTCTCTCTCTCTCGCTCTCTCTCTCTCTCTCCTCTCTCTCTCTCTCTCTCTCGCTCTCTCTCTCTCTCTCTCTCTCTCTCTCTCTCTCTCTTCTCTCTCTCTCTCTCTTCCTCTCTCGTCTCTCTCTCTCTCTCTCTCTCTCTCTCTCTCCCTCTCTCTCTCTCTCTTCTCTCTCTCTCTCTTTTAAAAGTGTTTAACGCGGTGCGGTGCTCATTACGGCTAGCATCACTGCTGTGTACAAGAGGTAGTGTTACCCGCAGCTCTTTCATGCCAATTACAATCAATCACCAACATGTTGGGCGAGGGAAAGAACTGTCATCACCCACAATGATAAGCACTGGCTCATCGCAAGTCACAATAAGCGCATCCATTCAGGGCGAGAGCTAAGCGAAACGCTCCGCGGCCGCCAACATGGGTAAAGCTGAAAGCCTGCGTTTGTCTGCCTCCGAGGAAGCCTAAGCAGAAAGCAAGCGGGTGAGAAGAGAGTTAACACCATGCTTGGTGGTCCTAGACCTGCTAATTAATTATTGTTAGAAGTAGGAGCACCAGTATTCCCAACTGAACAAACATACAAGACATCCGTACGGCTCCTTTATTTCAGCTTTGTCGCAGAAGCATGACGATGCCAAAAGACGCATATAATACAAATAGGAACTGACAACGGATCACTGATGGAAATAAGTCTGAGGATAATGCAGCTCAGTAATAACACCACACATGTTTTGGTGCTGTTCAGCAGCGTAAACAGTTCCATACCATATTTTAGGAGTAATAAGAGCCCAGGATAATGCAACTTAAATTAGCGCACCAAAAAACTTGTTTTTTGCGCAAGGCGCTTGCGAAAATGAAGCTGTCATTTTCGCTGCAACCAACTCCGCAATGCATAGATCGCGACTGAAGGTCACCAACCGAACAGCGGCGTCATGATGAACACAGTGAAAAGTAAAGCAGAAAAGTACACAATACACCAGGCCAGCGCCACCTCACAATCTTTTGGAAGGAAATGGGAAGGTCTATGGCAGATAATTAACTGCTTCTTTTCACAACGACACTAATTGGCAACGTAAGCACGCCTACATGAGTGCGCAGATATTTACGGTGCTGACATGCACACACGCACACGCACGTGCGCACCCAGCCATCAACGCACACGCATCCTCGCTCGCAGGCGCACAAACGCACACACATACATACGTATCTATATGCACATTAATATTTAAATAACTCTGAAGAAGTCCTAGATGTGCGCTTGGGTGGCACTGCGTATGAGCAAGAGTACTACGGCAGTAGGCAGTGTCGTGCCAATCCACTCCGACGAAATGATGCGCTTGCGCACCACATGGGCGTACGTGATGCGCGCAGCTGCGTCCGAATCATTTGAAATGCGTCAACGGAAAAGCACAGTTCAGTATGCAGGTACACGATTGGTGGCTTTGTGCTTGCAGAGCCGCCGCGGATACATGTCGAATGTCACACACGGACGTTTATTTCAGTCGCCAGTAAAGTACTAAATCGTGTGCTAACTTTACCGAACGCAAACGATTTTTTGGAGGGGGCGACGACGCCCAATCCAATGTCTGGACTTTCGGCTGTCTTCCAATCAATCTTGCGCTCAGGACCAATCGCCGGGGCATCACTTACGCGATATCACCAGTGTGAACAACTATGTTGAAGTTTGCAGAAGTTTGCAAGGCATCAGAGCCACAGTTAGACACCAGATGTGCCCCTATGGCGCTGGAAATTTGTCAGAACTGAGACTGATTTTGTTTGACGGATGCTCCACGCCCCGTATTGCTTAAAGGCGTTTCGTCCTGTACAAGACATGCTGTTATGAATATGGCTCAGGATGCCCAATGATCGCTGTTGGGTTCTGCACGTGTCTTCTTGATTTAACCGTCATCAGTGTTTCAGAGCCCACCTGTCCTCTGGTCATGAACCAATCCCAGAGGCGCGGCTGGCGGAAGCCAGGAGGGGGGGAGGCAAAAGAAAAGCCCACCCTACATTTTTTGCAAAGTTAGGCTTAACCTTAGTGTTGCGTGGTTAATACGAGGTGAAAATGACGCTAGCCCACTCCCAGCCCACCTATTCTAACGTGATCCATCATCACAAAGACGTCTTTCAATCAGCGGAGCATCCACGATCTCGGATATCAAGCAATCCAGGCGCGCCGTCCACGGGCGCCAGATTGGTGCGCTTTGAAGGGAGCGCCTTTATCCGGGGCCGAATGAACAAGCTTGTGTCGGAGCACTCGGACGTAGATCACCACAGAGGGCACAACGGGGGTACGTGCGGGCCGACATCTCAAACTGGTTACATGGGCAGTCACACACGTGCAGCCGACTTAGCCTGGACTGAATTAATGGCCCGTGACAGTGTCGACACGCTAGCTTAAAGAGACTCTCTAAGCCAGCTACCAACACGGCAATTTGCTATAGCCAGCCTTTTTCACCACGTGGTCCGGCCGAAGACCGGCACTCTCCGTGATATCGAGATCCTACGACGGCCACGAAGGTTTCCGACCAATCCAGGAAGCAGCCGGTGGCGGGGAGGGCGTAGCCCTGGGCCCAACGGCGGGTCCCAATCTGCCTGGTCCCGGAGCGGCCGGTGGCGGGACGGGCGTAGCCCTGGGCCCAACGGCGGGTCCCGATCTGCCCGGTCCCAGAGCGGCCGGCTGGGGCGGAGGAGGCGCGCCGCCCCCGCCCTTCCGCTGCGGCGGGGGGCCCGAACACAGCAGTGGGCCCATCTGGCCAGTCCCGGGAAGCCGTCGGCGGGGGCGGGGGCGGGGGCGGACGGGCGCCAGCGCTCGGGGCGCCGTCCGCAGAATGTTCGGCCCGTGACCGATGGCGGCCGGCCCGGATCGGCCGGCTCGCCACCCTACTTCCGCCGTCCGGTTTCGGCCAACTCGCCGGCAAAGTGACCCGAATAGCGGGCGGCGCCGGGCCGTGCCTCGACGAAACCACGAGCCAGACTTCCGCTAGCTTTGGCACGTGTTTGCCTTTAGCGTCGCGCCGCCTGAGGCTTTAAGCTTCGGGGAGAGTCGTGCAGGCACGGAGCTTCCCGAAAATTAGACATGACCTCGTTCCTATCACATATCTTCGTCTAAACGTCCTCAGTAACCTCACGACGACAGTCACAATGCCAGCAAACGTCACCCAGGTTTCGCAGTTCATGCCTGTTCATGTCTGACTTGTTCTTGAACGCGTAACATTTCGACTCAGGAGCCGTGGAGCGGCGAGAACACTTGAAGCAATTTATGTGTCGTCAAGATCAGATTGACGCGCAATATGCGATTAATCACCTACCATTAAACTAGCAGCTGTGTCGACGACTAGGCATCAGCTTCGAAGCGATTGGTATGAACAATGGTGCGGGTTCCACGGGTTCAGGCATTCATTATCAACACCGCAGGTTCACCGGCCCTCACATCAGCCAGCGCCTGGTCTCGTGAACCGATGCTCTCGGAGAGGTGCCCGTCCCGAAGCAATCTACACCAGCCACCTCGCAGAGCACTTTCGTCGAAACGTGACCAGTTTTGTGCCATTCTGTCCAGCAAGTGGTTTAAACCATTATTTACCCCAATGCCCGCAATTGCATTATTTATCCGCTGCGTATTCAAGGTTACCGAGCCCTCCCCCTAAGGGAGCACCACGATATCAGTATGGCATTTAGCAGCGCCCCTGATCGGCGCATTATTACGATCAGCAATTAGTGTCACTTTCGGCAAAACTTTGGGAATCTTCCGAGCAAAGTTGCAGCCTTATCGTCCTTGGGTCAGGGTTGACGGCCGGTGCCTCCATTATGGAGGGGTTAATCACACGCAATTATCATATGGCCAGGGCAGCGGCAAGGGTCGGTGGGGGGCAGGGACGGCCGTCGAGCATAATGAGGGCTGATAATGAGCGGGCGGCGATTCCGGTCGCCGGCGGACTACCATTTCCATAGCGCGCGCCACGAGAAACGACGGCCTTCCGGCGCCGCCGGACACGAGCGAGTCGTGGCCGGCGTCGGGCAGCCATGCCACCGCCCGGCGCAGCCCAGCGGGCCGGACCGGCGCCAGGCGCAGGCCATCCGCCTCAGGCAAACGACTGGGAGGAAGGCGAACGAAACTAAGTTCCCAACAGGCACCGCAGGTCTGTTGAAGGGCGGACCCGGCCACATAGGGAGCCACAGGCGCGGAAAAGGGGTGCACTCGGCCACATGGGGAGCCATAGGTCGGGAGAAGGGTGGACTCGGCCACATAGGGAGCCGCAGGTCGGGAAAACGGTGGACTCGGCCACATGGTGGGCCACAGGCGAGAAGGGTGGGCTCGGCCACACACAGCACAGGAGGCTGGGAGAAGAGTCAAATCAACCATACAGGGCACTGGAGGCCGGGACACAGGCCTCCGAAGCATGCACCGTGTGGATGCGACCAATGCGAACCGCCTTCACTCTTGTCAAACACATCATCCGAGGCAACGGGTGCGGCAAAAGCCTTGATGCGGTGAAGACCAAAGTAGCGCAGAGGGAGGAGAAGAGGGAGGTGAAGTATGATCATCAACATAGCCACAAAAATTGGAGAAGGTAAGGCGAAATCAGCGTCGCTGAGGAGAAAATAGCGAAGGTTTAAAATGGGCCTATTTTCATATATGTTATCTCATCGTTGCCTCAAAGAGAATGCTTCAAACTGTAAGACATTGAAGCAAGCATCAGAACTTATAGCTATTTGTATTCTTTGAAGCAGAAGTCTCCTCGAGATAATACCACTTTTCTGCTTTGTAAATAGCTTTGTCGATAGCCATTGTTTGGTTACGTCATCGTACCTTGCACAGCACTGGTTGAGAGCCAACTGCCGGCCGTTATATCTGGAAATCGTGCTGACAAACACCCGATACGAACGGCTTGACCGCTATATTTTGCTTGGCCTTAATCGCCGCATGGCTTATGGAATGACAGAATTTGAATGACGTTATTAAAACGTCATGGCTGCCAGTGACCTTGGAGTACTCTCCCCGAAATAGTCTCTCGATTTTGCGGGCGTATAGCTCAGAAACTAGGTGGGTTTAGGTCTCAAGAAGGGTAGGACTATGAACTACACCGAAAGGTCTTTAAGATGGCCATTTCAGTTCAACGCCCCATAGAAATGTGGAACACTCCCTTTAACATCTCACGACACCTACTTTTTGTCGCTGAATTACCCCAGTTCCAAGTTATTGATGATCTCGAACAGACGGCACGCCTTTTCCGTAACTGGGGGTACACCCAACTAAAACAGCCGCGCTCAGCGCATTACAAAAAACGTATCTTCCTACGCCTCCTTGTCCATATTCCTTTACCACATGACCATTTGCGTGTATCTTTTCCACATGGCCGTCTTCTTGTATCTATTCTTCTCCCCTTTACCCTCTTCACATGACTACCAGAGTGCGATAACACGATGTTCGGCTTGGCCGACCAACGCCGGCAGCCAGACCGTCGCCTGCACGGGAGACCAGCCTCCGGCGGGCGGCCGGGTCGAGTTTCGACAGCCGGGGTAGGTTCCGGGTCAGACCCAAAGGGTCGGCCGCCGCCGCCGGCCGTCACAGGAAGCGTCGGGCGGATTCGTTTGATGACGCCGGCCGCGGCCGACAGGCGCAGTCCGGCGCGCCTAAATGTTTAATTAGCAGGTGCCAGGAGCACACGCCGCGGGAGGGGAGGGCAGATACGGGGCGGTCAGGCAGGGTCGAGCGCCGCCGGCCCAGCCAGCGACTCTATTCATCACAGACGGAGAGCGGCGCAGTATCTCTGAGTTGTGGACTCACGGGATCGGCCGTCAGGGCTGAATGCGCCGGCGGCAACTCCACTACATAATTTACTGGCCGCCATTAGGCAGGACGGTATAACTACATAAACGCTGCCATTTTTAAGCGACCATTCCAGCTGGATATTCAAGAAGCACTTTATCGTATGTCAGACACTGAGATGGTCTCTGAGGCTTTCAGCTTTGGAGTGGCTTTACGAGTTCGTCTGGAGGCCCCCCACTTCGCAGCCGGCCGGGCGGTGGTCGCGGCCGGCCGCACGCACCGACGCGCATATCATCAGACATACTAAGCTGGCCTGTGATCGATGAGCCCCCCGCACGAACGGGAGATGTGAGAAAAACCAATTACACCGATCTCGATAATCGCCACGAAAAGATGTAAAGCAATATCAATAGGGCGCCGGTATTAGCGGTGACGTGCGGGCCGCCAACAAGCACTGACACGAGATGCATTTGTCCTCCGTAATAACGTTGGCGATATCAGGCGACGCGTGCCGGCGCCGCGGCTGGGCGGCCGGGCGGCCGGGTGGAGCGGGGCGGGGCGGGGCGAGGCGGGGTGGGAGCCGGCGCCGCGGCCGGGCGGCCGGGTGGGGCGGGGCGGGGCGGGGCGGGGCGGGGCGAGGGCCGGCGTCGCGACCGGGCGGCCCTGCGCCTGTCACCGCATCGGCGTGGTCCCACCGGCCGGTGACACGCACGCCGGATAAACGGTGGCGATCGTTTCTTGCCGTGTCTCACAGTCGCCTCGCGGGCGAGCGTCTCGCCCTGTCCATCCGACTCCGTGCTCACAGTCGAGGAACATGTCTAACTTGTGCGCGGAAAACAGCCGCGGTAGCCTAGCGCACTTAGCATCCGTTATCTATGCGTCTTTTCGTGCGTATTTATTGTGTTATCGGTAGTCACGATCAGGCTTGATGTTTATGTTCCGATTCTCCCGAAGATATGCTGAGAAAGAAAAGCATGGAAATCACGCTGACTGGGAAGCAAACGTCAAGCCTACGCATGCATTATGAAAACTTTACAATATGGCGTTATTACGAACACAGAAGCAGCATCCTTAAACATCAAAACGGCCCTTTAACGACGGACCGAACTAAGGGGCGATGTCAGCGGTTCGGCATAAAATCGAGTTGGGAGTACGCCTATTATGCGTAGTAAAATGTGTCTTGATGAGAGCAGCCAGAAATGAGTATGTCTATTTAACTTATGTTATCTTACATACCAGTCCAGCATTTCACAAAATAACGCATCGTGATCCACTCGTTTGAGAATTTCAGCTGAGAAAATCCGTACATTTGAGTCCGAATTTCGGGCATACAGGCAAAACGCACATGAGCTGGAGGGAAATTAAAAAATAACGGTAGGAGGTCCTGAATGGGCATTCAGTAGGCAATCCAAAGGACTCGTCAAGCAACCTGAACAACTCGGCATCATTTCATACCGTTCTTTTGGTTGAACTAGTCATACGAACTTTGTCGTGTAAACCATGCTAAATCTGCACCTGACAGCATCTGAGGCGTTTGAAGCCATATATCAAGGCAAACTTGCCAGAATAGTCTATTGTGTGTTGAACAAAAGGCTGAACCGCTCAGCGCGAACAAGTTGTGGAGGAAGAAACACAAGCAACTTTCACAGAGACTTGATGCGCTGAAGCCTTTAAAGGGGTATACAAGTGTTTTCAGGAAGTTTTAGCATATACCTAGTACTTGACAAGAAAATTATTGTTTCCATATCATTTTTGTGACATTCAAAAGCACACAGTTTGTTTGTCGAATCCACATGAAAGTAGCAATCTAAGCGAACCTCTTTATAGACATATGTCGAAAAGAGGCTCTTAAAAGAAATGTGTCAAAACGAGACTCTTTAAAAACATGCATTTGTGCAGTCCCCTTCCTTCATTTCACACAAAGTCTGGAATCATACCAAGTCTAGCAACGGTGTGGATCGGTCGAGAGCGTTGGATGCTGGACCTTCGCCAATATTGTTTACATTGGCTTCGTGTTTAGCAAGGCGGGTTTCGACAACCATTCAATTCAAGGATCATTCGTCGTGGGCCATGGCTACGTAAGTAATCTCTGTGGGCAGCGAATGCCTATCAACAGGGATGAAGCCAGAATAGAGAGCATATTTTGCCGCGTATGCGTCAGACATGCCACCCCATCTTTTTGACAAGTATCGAAAAGTTTTGGTATGTTGCGGCAAGAATACTGCACATATATGTAGTAGAATGATTTTGCTTCGTGCCCAAAAGCCGAACTTTATCAACATATACGCCTCTGTAGATATATTTTTAACCACTTTAAGGCATTTTGTGTCGAATATCGCTAATGTAAGGTTGGTGATAAGATATAAACGCTAAACATTTTTTCAAAAGTTTTCAAAAGTTTCGCACCGTAATTCTTTGTGCAAACGGCTACTACTTCTGGTAATTGCTTCGGTAAGGGCATTAATCAGATGCATGATTTTCTTAAAGAGATTTGATCCGAACCCCTTGAATGGATAGATTTCTAGGATCAGAGTTCACGCTAAGCAGTGCTTGTGCCAGCCCTGACCCCTACCATCCGATTGCGCAATTCCAGACAACGACGGAATTTAGTGGCGAAAGTTTAACGTGCCGCAACGGTGGGCACGGTCCGTCCTGCTCTCTGACGTCATCTGACCTTTAGCGCGGCCGCCGCCACCGGCCGCAGGCCATACCTGTCAAGGCCAATAGCGAGAGCCCAAAGAGTCTCGAACCCACCCCGTCACGGGCGAGTGGATCGGAAGGCACGTGCTCTAGCCAACTGAGCCACCGGGACGAACATGATGATACCATTAATGACGATTGTTAAATTTTTCATCACATTTTGGGATTCATGATTCAGTCTCTCCATTATATTGTCAACGGACAAAACAGACAATGCATATTTGTTTCCACTCAGTTGTCTGTTCACTTTCAAAACCATGGAGGCGAAGGAAGCCTCAATGAGTTCAATTCCAAAGAGACGTACAGGACGGCGGTAAAATTTTAGTCTGGATAGTTGCATGGACGAACGAAACGCTACCTTCGAGCGGGCCCCAGGGAGCGAGCCCAAGACTGCCGGGCGAGAGACTGGTTACCGAGCGTCAAAAGTGGCGCGAGGGAGCTCTCGCCGCACTGACCTTTTTCGTTCACACGGCGGTGCAATGTGCCTCTACGGGCAGGACTCAGTCGAATTCAAACCACGGCGACTATCGGACGGGGGTGCCGACACCCTGACGCCCATACTGTCCGACGGACAAACAAATAGCTAGTATGACGTTGTCAGACAGGGAGCGTCCTACGACCCGTCATAAGAACCTCTTGACTCGCCGTGTAGTTTCTATCAGACGGGCGCCTTGATGCCCCCCCCCCCCCCCGCAACATCGATGGATGTTCTGACCCACCTTGTACCGTCTGACTGGAGCCTTGACCCACTCCGTACTGCCACACGGGCGTCCTGACCCACCCAGCACCCAACGGCGGCACGCCAGGTGGAGAGGCGACGGCGGACACTTTACTCCCACTCTTTCCATGATCGTTGGCGCAAGCCACCGTATCTTCTCCGCGACGGCACCGTCCCTGCCGGTGCCGTCAACTGAACGCCATGGTCCAGTCCGGGACCGGCCCGCGCCGGTTCGTCATGCAGAGCGCGGCCAGCGTCCGCTCGTTCCCACCAAATGATGGCGGCCGTAGTGCGCCGGACGGTGTCACGATCCGGCCCGTGCGACGCTTCATTAGCCGCCACACAATGGCACGCTTCACTCTCAGACATGACGGCCCACCATTTCCGGTGCGGCCCTTTGTTGCGGCCACCCGAACGGCTTGAGGCGCCGCGGCCTACTGCGCTCAGCCAGTCCTGATTAAAATAAGTCGTTTGCGCGCTGCCAGAGACCTCCTTCCCCAAACAGGTGGTGCACACCGGAGACTTAAATTTAGCGCTCAAGAACCAACCCGGCTGCGCCATGACCCCTGAGCGCTATTATGCCTGATGCAATCGCTGGCGCTGCATAAAAGGGTGCGCGACGACGTGCGTGACGTTCCCTTGAGAAAGCGTTGGCGCAGCAGAAAATGGGGGTTCAGAACAAGAAGATGCTTTGCATCCGACCGATTATATGTAATGGACAAGAAAAACCGAGTAAGTAAGGTGGCATTAGGGCATTGCCATAGATGACAAGAAACCAACAAAACCCTGCCGGAGGTAATGGCTGTAAGCACACAGCTCCACGGCGCCCAAATCGCCTTCCTTCAATAAACAAATTATGATCACAGGACAAACGCGTCTGCAGCTTCATTGCCGAGATCAAAATTTCGCTTACAAATCTCGGCCGGCACATAAACGACGTGAAGTTGACCTTTCCAACACGCGCTACCAGAAAGCGGTACCAGCTGGTCCCACCTGTCCATGTACAATCGAATCATTCGAGAGTGCCGTCCGCACAGTTACTTCACTTTGAGCCCATCATGCACTTCTTGGAGCTCTATCTCAAGAACAGAACTTCCGCCGAACATCGTAGATTCACATTTTACAGCTTACAGACCGCAACTGAAAGGCCTTAAAACGCATGTCACGACTCTGCCATGCCGTTTTGAAACGCTGCCTCAACCAGAGTCGGTGACGGAAAAGGCGCAATGCAGCGTTTCGAGTCTCACGTCCGAGGAGGCGTGGCAAGTAACGTGAGTCCCCAACATCACACACGTGGGGACGCAGAATGTAAAAGAAAAGAATATCCAAATGCTACAAAGCGTTACAACGGATGTTACTGGTTTGCAGCTGAGGCTGAGCAAGCTCAGAAAAGTGATGATGAGGTTTGAAGATAATAACTACTCATAAAAGTACATGACATTTAAAAAGCTCAATCAACTGTTCATCAACTAAAAAAATAGTCAAGCTTAGCAAGAGCATATAAGCTGCTCCATGACTTCACATGATATTGACCTTCGGTGATGACTTTCAATGCTATATTTATCCACGACATCGTCTAATTTAGTTGTGGACTTCCTAGCATTCAATTTCAAATGACGTAGCATGACCTTAACGTGCATGCCACGTTCAACATTGGCTTAACAACATTGCCATTTGGGTCAGACGTCGGTTCGATCACACTTTTAGGTACGGGGTACAGTGCGCTGACTTTTAACATCGACTAGTACTTAAACTGTTCAGGGCATGTCCCGATGCATAACAGTGCAACACTGCAAGTCATAAGTACTCATACAGGATTCCAGTAAAGTAAATTCCAGTCCAGTAAAGAAAACGCATCACACAAAATAGCGGGTACCTGCACTTCACGTATTCGTTGTGCAGACCTCTGCGCGCAATGTCATATCTCAATGATGCGTGTGATGCGTTCGAACAAGACATCACATGACGCAGTCATGGTTCCTCCAAACTCAGCTACACGATACCCGCCCACCTTCCACGCGCCAGCGAGAATTAAGCGTGTGTGCTAAAAGTGTCCATTTTCGGACAGAATTGAGCGGACCGGAGGTCTGTTGTTTTGCCTCGCACAAAGCCTTGAAGCTCCGAGCCAGGTGATATTTTCCATTGCGTGTTGGGCTTTCTCTGCGTCTTAGTGCTTATCGTTACGGTGGGCCGCTTAAAGGCTAAGTACCTAGTGCAAAACCGTCGCCCTTAGAATGTGATGTGTTGTTGGCTGGAGTATGTTGCATACATGTTGCTCTGCTGCGCTTCAAATATGTGTGTTTTTTTCAATGAGTAGTTACCCCACGACAGTGTGCTCAGGTCTGCACTGGCATAAGCGAGCCGATATCTCTAAGTGCACCTTCGATCGCATAAGCAGCAGAATGCAACCATGCGACCGGAACTAGCATCGAGGTTTGCCCCGGCCTGACCCACTAACCGCAAGAAAATCGAAAAAGCCATGGTAAGGTGAGCTGGGCGCCTAAGTCGCAAAGGATAGCTCACTTGATACATGCGAAGCTGACCACCCATTTGCTGTTGGTGTTGGGGCCCGGAATGACTCATTCAAATACCTATAGGTTCAGTGCGAGACTTTTGCTCACGGTGTGTGTTTTGATGTTCCACGTTCAGATACGTCACATTTTGTTCGTTCAAGAAACACCTGAAACTTGTGCCTGTCCCTGATTACAGAATAAACCGGCATGCATCAGTTTTTGGTTTACCGCAACATTGATATACAATTGACATCATTACTCTCAATGAGCGCAAAATAAATTATTGTCTGGTATGAGGACGCCATTGCAGCACTGGGGGCTGGGACGTTTCGTTAACAGACACCAATTTCAATAAGAGCCCCCAACGCTTAAGTGGGTAAATGGTAAGTTCAACACTCACTGCTTGTGTCGACCTTAGACTGCGCCCCTGGCGTCGTTGCCCAGTTGACTTTCAGCTCCTGAAACCGAAGAGCACTCGTGTTACTGAGGCGCGGGAGTCGACCGGCAGCGCAGATGGCGGGTCACAAACGCACAGGCGGGGCCTCGGTGGGCAACCAGCGCACCGCCGGAGGCCTCGGTGGGTCACCAGTGCACCGGCGGGACCTCGGTGGGTCACCAGTGCACCGGCGGGACCTCGGTGGGACGCCGCCGGTCGGTCCGGCCTGTGGTTCCTCCCAAATCCGACGCCGACCGTCCGGAAGACGCACCTTGCTGGCGGTCGACCGACGCCGACCCGCCGTACAGTCGAGCGAAGCGGGACAGCATAACACACAGAGTTCCGCTGACGGCGCCGGTGGTGGCGCGCGGACCACGGGCGCGCCGCGTCGGAGTCGGTTCGCGCCGCTGTGACGAAGGTCCGGCCCGCTCCCGGACCGTTCAGCCGTGCGGGCGCGGGCGGCGGTGCTCTACCCATCCATCTCTGCATCCCATCTCATCTCATCGCAACACACGCTGTGACCCAGCCGGGAGCAGCTCAACAAATTAATTGTGGTCGACGGCTCACTCCGCGCCGAGCCGTTAATTGGTCAGTGTCTCCGCCAGAATACCCGCAGAGGCATGGAAGATGTAGAGAGCAGGTTGGTTTACCACCAGATTCCGGCATACGTTTGTAAATCACAAAAAAATTGTACTACTTTGTGGGTTTATAGGAGCAAAGTATATGTACATGGAATATTGTCCATATGTGTCCCTGTCCCAATCTGGCTCGACTGCAGCTGTGTAATCAAGCCACCGCAGTCCGTACCACTGACGTGGTCAGGAGCGTGACCTGGCCGTGAGCTGCTAATGACCGGGAGCGTGACCTGGCCGTGAGCTACCAGTGACCGGAGCGTGACCTGGTCGTGAGCTACCAGTGACCGGGAGCGTGACCTGGCCATGAGCTGCTAATGACCGGAAGCGTGACCTGACCGGAGCTAATAGTGACCGGGAGCGTGACCTGAGCGTGAGCTACCATCGACCAGGAGCGTGACCTGACCGTGAGGTACCAGTGACCGGGAGCGTGACCTGGCCGTGAGCTACTTGACCTGAGCGTGAGCTACCATCGACTAGGAGCGTGATCTGATCGTGACCTACTAGTGACCGGGCGTGACCCAGCTGTGACCCAGCCGTGGGTGACCGGGAGCGTTACCCGGCAGAGCCCTCTGGCGGCCGCCGCTTCGGTCCCGCTCACGACCACCACCTGACCGCGCCAGGCGCGCACGGACGGACGGATGGCGCTAGTGCGCGGGACGTGCGGCACGTGCGCGCGACGCGTGCAGACGGATGGGCCGGAGGCCGCACACCGCCGGCCGGCCGTCTAATGAGCCGGCGTCAGGTCAGCCGACGCCGCTGCCACGAAATGAGCATTCCGCAGTTGCCGAGTCATGGGTGCGGCTGTGATTCATGGCGTCTAACGAGGCCACCTGCCGGCGACGCCTGCAAACGACGCCAGCTGACGGTCCTGACCGACGGCAGCGCTCGGTGTAACGGACGGCAATGCTCGGGGCAACGGGCGGCAACGCTTAGCGCAACGGGCGGCAACGCTCAGCGGAACGGACGGAACGCTCAGCGGAACGGACGGCAACGCTCAGCGGAACGGACGGCAACGCCCAGCGGAACGGCCGGCAATGCTCAAACAAACTGGGCTGAACTGCTGAGCATCAATGGCGCCAACGTCGTATGCAACGGATGCTTCCACTGGGTTTTATGGAAGCAGCGGACAGGCAGACTAGACCTAGCCGGCCACGGGCTGGGTACAGCGAGCAGAGACCTCCGGTACATCTGACGGGGACAAGAGGTCAACGAGCGCTATGGCTAAGCGATTGCAGTGCCGTAAATAACGTGATGCGACGGAGCATGGCATGTAGAAGCTAAATGGGTCGCCGAACACGACTAGCAAAGAGCCGAGGCGAGTCGGCAGTTCGTCAAACAGCGGGAAGGCAGGCCTCGCCAATTCACACAGCACAGTGTGACGGGGACATGACTGCCCGGGTTTTGGCAATGAACAGTCCGCTTGCTGATGCCCTTCGAGCAGGACGTGACGACAGCGGCCATTGGGAGAGCTGGTCAGCTGGACGCAGCTGCTGCGGGGAACAAAACTGGCCATCCAGACGCAGCTGCTGGTGTGACGCACTCGGCCAGCACCGACGCCACCCTCGCACGACACCCTGGCACCGGACAGAGCGGAGGAATCTGGCGCGTCTCGACTCTCTTACGTGCTGTTAGTTCAGCCCGTCCTTGGCAGCCAACGTCGTCCGACTTAATGCACTTGTTTTGGCAGAAGAACACCCAAGTGGTCCACTTCTTTCAATGGCCGCGAGCTGATGTCGCAAAGACTGGAGAAGAAACAGCGTTCTATTTTCGACACGGCAAATTACATATTTAGAATACCAAATAGGGACGGAAATTTAACCGTGCCAGGGCCTGCTCTCCAGTCCCAGAACGCGGATAAAACGCTGGCTCCAGCGTAAACACGTGAAATAATAATGCGGCCCAGCGTAGCGGTCGTGTCGCGCTCAGAACCAGGACGCGTCGACGTCACGTTAGGGGTCCGAGCCTGCCAAACAAGCCATCAGGCTGATGACAGAGCGGCTCGGCCGACGGTGCAGCCCTGTTTGGAGGTGTCGGCGGCCGGCGAGGGCGCGCGCCCCGCTGGAGCGATGCCGCGGACCACCGACTGGCTGGGCACCAGGTCGACCCCAACCCAGCAGAGGCCGGCATAGCTTAGTCTGTCTACGACGCCTGGTTCGGCTCGGTGGCAGTGAGCACCACGCACACCTCATGTGCCAGCGCAGTGGGGCTCGGCCAGGAGGCGGTGAGCGCATCCCCGTCAGTCAGCACGGACGGCTAATCTAAAGGCGAGCACATCTCAGCGTATGCTTCCACGGCCGGCTCGCCGCAGCAATAGCGAGCACATGCCAGGGTATGTTGACATGGTTCGACTCGTTCAACACACACCGGCACATCCCCATGTCTGAGGACGCGAACCGCCTCAACCCAGCAACGGCGAGCGCACCTCGGACCCCTCGGGCTTCTCCACACGACACAGCCCTGGCGCAGGCCGCACGCGTCCCCGGGCCACCCGAGGCCGCCGCAGTCAGCCACCCGCCGTCTGTTTAAACGGTTCCATTGGCCGCCGAGTGACCGGTATACGGGACGACGGCGGCGCCGTGCGACGCATTACCGCCGCGCTGCGGCCGTCGCCCCTAAAAAAATCAGACCAGTCAGCAGCGAGCGCCGGCCGGGCCGGCCCACCACGCCGAACAAACAAGCGACGGGCCGCGACGGACGGCGCGTAAGAACTCAATTACAGACCCAAATCAGGCGTCGTGCGCCGGGACCGCAGGCGACGGGCCGGCGGCCGGCCAGAGCGCAGGACGTCGGTCCGTCCGGTCCGCCGACTGACCGGTGGCCGGCCCTGTGACGGCGTGCTGTGGCTCCGCGGACGGCGGCGGCGGCGGCGAGCTGCGGACGGCGGACGGCGGACGGCGGGCGGCGGGCGGCGGGCGGCGGGCGGCGGGCGGCGGGCGGCGGGCGGCGGGCGGCGGGCGGCGGGCGGCGGGCGGCGGGCGGCGGGCGGCGGGCGGCGGGCGGCCGCCGCGGGCCGGTGGCCGGGAGCCGCGGCCGGGGCCAGTAGAACGGCCGCGGTGTCGGCCCGGCCGCGGTGTCGGCCCGGCCGCGGTGTCGGCCGCCGCCGCGCGGGCCGGTGGCCGGGAGCCGCGGCCGGGCCAGTAGACGGCCGCGGTGTCGGCCCGGCCGCGGTGTCGGCCCGGCCGTCCGGTAATTATCGGGCGGCACCCTGAGCAATGGCCCGCCCGGCGGCCGTCATCCATCAGGGGCCGGAAGGCGCGCCGATCCTTCAGCGGAGGCCGGCCGGCGCCAGCCGCCGTCCCGCATCTGTTGCTCGCGCGCACAGGGCGGCGCCCGCCGCCGGCTGACCAGAGCCCGGCCTCGGCGGCCGGCTCCGCGGCTATGCAGCTGCACGCTGCGCGCCCGGGCGTCAGACCACAGAGCCGGGGGCGGACAGCAGTAGTGCAGCCGACCTCAGTCTAAGCACTGGCCTGGACGTACGCAAATGTGCGCCCATTTGTAGTCACGTCACCATGTGGTTCGCGTCGACGGCAACATAGCAAGCGTTGGCTTCAAATGTAAGCTGTTCAAGGTTTCATTGCCCGATTCTGTGTTTGTTACGTCAGCCAGCCAAAGGTTGTGCATGGTAAAACGGCTGCTTTGAGCTTGCACATAGGAAATAATTAATGGCAGCGCTCGATGG
>NW_023597054.1:53412736-53428900 GCF_011947565.3 Pollicipes pollicipes | reverse complement strand
TACGCTCCCCCCTCCCCCTTCCACCGAAGGTTTTCTGAGGGTACAAGTCCAGCATCTTGTGCAGTCGCGCCAATTTTTTTGGTGGCTACTGGGGCACATTGCGCGTGTTTTGATACCAAGCACGTCTTTCCAGTGTTTTTGGTTGCCGATAAGCGACGGCTTTTAGCACTTCACGACGTTCCGCGGCCGGCGGGGGCGACCGCCGATTCGGCCGATCCCGTGCTGACGCCTCGCACTGTTTTATCATAGAGCCTAACATTTTTTAATATGAATATTAAACAGATGAAACTGCATACCACTGAGCTTCAAAATGAGAAAAGAATACACTTCTTTGCATTTTATGCTGCTGGTGTGATAGTATTTTTTAAAAATATAGGTATGCAAAGTTGAAATAGTCTGATTTTCAGGAATGTTTCGCAATTGACTCTGTCCTATTACCGGTCAAGTAGGAACATAAGTGATTACAACATACGAGATCTCGTCGAGATTAATCCTGTTTTTTAAAGGGAGTGTGTCTAGTCAAGTTGGGATTTATAAATATGCACATGGGATAGTAGGGAATTTCGGTTTAGTCATATTTGGTTGTCATTGGTTTTTATCAATTCGACTTCAATGACGAGTATTGCCGCAGACTCCCAAATTTTCTTTGGTTTGGTTGCTGACCAAACATTGCGTAACTCCAAAATACTAACGAATAGAAATTACCTGCAATAAAAACAAAACAGACTTAATTTGCTGCCAAACACAGGGGGGTTGCCGTCATCAGTAAATAGCCAAAACTGCTCTCAGAGAGCCAAATGTCAATTTCTTAATGAAATTCAATAACAGTAGGACCAAAGTCCCACAAAACCATTTCAGATTTGAAGTAAACCTCTTGCTTAAGAAGAGATGGCAATTAATCCTAAACCCCCCTTTCTCATAGCCTAAATGTTCTGCAACTCGTTACTCTCCTCACACCTGACTGTCTCCCCACTGCCTACGTCGTTAGCTCTCACATCAGTTTCCAGCAAGTAAGATTAATTATCGGGAAAAAGTTGAACTGGGAATCATTGTCATCTCAATGCTAGCAAAATATTAGTAAAAGGATTGCATTTCGAGCAGAGGCATAGTTTTCAAAGATATGTGGGAGGGCTGAGCAGAATAAAAAAACATGCAATCTTCCCCATATAAGTCTGTCTCCCCAGATTTAGCACACTTCTTCACAAACTAGGGGGGCTGGAGGCCTGAACTGAATAGCGGCTAGTTGCAAACCATGATTTGACATTTTTGACTAGTAATTCATCCCCTCGATCAGGAACAAAGCAACAATGGCATAAACTGTCACGTTCACAACCCGTCTCTCCTCCTGTCGTTCCTTCTCCTGAGGAGTATCATCAGCCACCGAACGCACGGCTCTCTACAAAGGGAGGAAGTTGCGGCGGCTTGAGACTGCCACGGTGAGACAACAACCTTTTTCTGTTGCTTTTCTATGTCTTGAAAGTCAGTCTGAATAGTCACAGGTCAATGTCTTCCTTGCTTCGATCATCTCGCCGACTCTCCGTGAAGTGTCAATCGATGAGTCAACAATGCCCAAAATTAGCCCTAGATGGGTTTTCGTAAAACTGCGATGCGAACGCCGCTTGTAAGGCCCCGGTGCATTCTAAGCCACCGCCAGCCTCACATGTCTCAGTTCCATCGCAAAGACTAAAATATTCCCTTGCGGCCAAATGAATCGCTATATCTATATCTTTTTTTCTTCTGTCTAGTTCGGGACACTGGGAGTCGGCTGAGAAAAACAGCGAATCGGCCGGTCGGTCAGTCTACAGGAAACACACGGATCTGTCGCCGACCTGTCACCAAAATGAGCGAACAACTGAAAATCATAGGATATTTTTGTCGCCGGTTTAGGATTGGGCCTGAGAAGACAGATACCATTTGGCCGCAAGGTACGGTAAAGGGTATTCACGGAAAAGCTTGCTGGTGTTGCAGGATGAAATGTATTGTCATTGGAGCCCGTGTTAAGTTGTGGAATGCGTGCCGTAATGTTTTGTCGTGGCCGTCACCGAAACTGTCGGTCAAAGACATTTTCGGCACCAAGCGTCGCGTGAAAATTGACATTTTTGTCGCCGACCTTACCAGCCAAGTTGGCAAGTCTTTCAACCCCTGCTTACCAGCGATCCCATTTAATCCAACGGGTGATGTCGCATTTGAAAATTGAAAAACTGGGCAGGAGGATGTTTTGTTGGTAAAAAGCACTTCATAAAGTTTTGAAATGCAATCTTCTGTCTGCGGAAGTCGTGGCAAACAAGTGAACTGTTTGGTAACACTACAGTTGCTGTTTTACTAGTCAGTCAGCCAAATTTATGAGCTTACACACAGGTTCAAATCAAATATGCTGCTTGCTCACAACTTAGTCTTGTACCCACTCCTCTCCCCAATTAAAATACATCATTTTATTTAAATTGAGATAAATTGTGCTGTGTAAATGTGAAATATATATGTTTATTAAAGTGTGATGTTGAACAGCATAATGTCTTCTGCACCCAGGAAACAAAGGAACTTTCTCAGCTACACTTAGTTGCCTGATTTAAGTACTCTTTCATCCAGCAAGCTCTTTGAAAAACAAAACGCTATGATACATGCACTATATATATATATATATATATAATATATATATATATTTCATATATATATTATCTATCTATCTCATATCTATATCTATCTCTCTCTCTATATATGTGGTGATGTGTGTGTGTGGTGTGTGTGTGTGTGTGGTGTGTGTGTGTGTGTGTGTGTGTTGTTGTGTGTTGTGTGTGTGTGTGTGTGTGATGTGTGTTTGTGTGTGTGTGTGTTGTGTGTGTGTGTGTGTGTGTGTGTGTGTGTGTGTGGTTGGTATGTTGTGTGTGTGTGTGTGTGTGTGGTGTTGCATACACTCCACAACCAAATTGGTAATCTTTACTTTGGCGATGGATGTACGCTTGGGTGCAGGGTTTGCTCATGGCTTCTAAATCATCACAGGAGTATCATACGCGTGCAAATGCAAAGTTGACGTCCAAGTTGCGGATGGGTTATGCAGATGGGAGCAGAGTAGATAGAACATAAGTAATAAATGCCGGTCTAACAGCAACTTTTTTAAAGTTTTCTTTAGATCTCACCTTATAAAATATAAATGTATCCATGCCGCTAGGTTATTGCAACAAAAGCAGTTTTTGCCCCTACGTTATGACGGTTCTTGTGAATTTTTGACAAACATACTTGTGATCTGATAAATGATACGATGAGCCCTGTTTGTTCCGATATTCATGCAAAATGGCATTCCCAATAGGCAACAATTTGTATTAAGTATCTTAGCACCCCACTGACTTTTACAACTTGCACATATGTTCAATGGAAATAACAAGTACCCTCAAGTTTAAGATGCTCAAATGAGCCAAATTGGCTTTCGAAATTTTAAGCCACAAATGTGGCAGCGGATTGGTACGGATTCATTTGATAAACTTTTCGTACAAATTCGGGTTTTATTGAATTGAGAGATCTGATAAAGATGGATTGGTGGGCAGAGTGAATCCGAACCGGCTGGTCTGGAGTGGACGGGATTCTGAAGATTCAGTTCGTAAAGTACTCTAGTCTTTAGCTTTAAAAAGCTTTCTATGGTTGTGCACGACCGATCTCATGTTTTGTTTAACTATGTCCGGCATCAAGTTTTCAAAATGGAAACGATCAAGTTACCAAAATACATTGACTCCTATCCTCCTTAGCATTTCGGAAAGATAAATTTCCACCTCCGGAAGCGGCATAAAAACAAACGCCAGGGTGGAGCATAAAACAGCATGCAGTGTTTGAAAAGATATAACACACCCAAGCACATGACGTCATTTTGCTTGCTGTGGTGATTTCAGATGAGAATATTTAAAACGACAAAGGAAATATAGCAGCAATGCCCCCCCCCCCCCCCTGCTCATTTAATATAATTTCATCATCCCGGTAATGTGCAAGTGGCACATGACTTAAATTACTTTTTTAAATGACGGAGCGGTCTCCCTGAAGTGGAGAGACTCGAATGCTATTAGCAAACGGTGTTCGTGGCGGATCATTGAAAAGGTTTGTATTTTCGATGAGGTCCTGTTAGGCGACTTGTCTGTGGCGCTTTTCTTCCATGTGTTGGTTCATGGTTCCTTCTTGTCTGCGCGTTGTTTAACGCTTAGATAGGTATGTGATGACGACACGGAAGCTTATTTTATAAAGCCTGCATTCTTCATCAGGACAGATAAATTGATAAATTACATTGCTTTTCTTCGGTTGGTCTTTTGGTCTTGTTGTATGTTGGGCATGGTAAGTTTACTGCTCTTTTTGCTGTCATATTTATGGTCAGTTTCAGGTTTGGTTTGACCTGCGCATAACACGTTCCCTGTCATGATTTCCGTAGGGCGCGCTGGGCGACTCTTGATGCATAGCTCACGTAATATTTGCTGAAAGGCTCGATACCTACCTGTTTTGGTTTCGCTTTTCTATTGGGCTATATTTGCCTCTCGTATTTTATAAAATTGTTTTTGCCTATCGTATTCTCGTTTCAGATGGTGTTGAATTTCCTCGTCCACTTATGAATTCGAATCCCCTTTGTCGATGAGTTTCACTCTCCTGAGCTCCGAGTACAAAGGAATTCCAGAAGAACAATTTCGGAACGCGCTGCATATACTGAAGGCTGGGGTCACTCTTCTCTCGTGGCGATCTGGACATTCGCCATCGGCATTTAAGCAAACGCTGTTATCACCTGCATTTCGATATACTGAAATTTCCAACCGGTTATCTTTGTTGTCGACCAGCGCGTCGAGAATTGGAAGGCACTGGCGAAACGACACCGTAGGTGAGTTTTGGAACCGAACTTATCTCTAATGCGGCTTTCCATGTCACAAGGTGTTCAAGATATAGATTACGCTCTCTGAGACCGCACACAAACTCGTGCCACGCGCGTCACCAAGGTGCACATGCACACGCTGTGTTCGTGAGCAAACAAGTTGGCATGGAGGCAGTCCAGTCCAGTCCAACGCCAGTTACCATGTGTTAACTGGCGTTGGCGTCTCTTACATTATTTACAGGCAGGATAACCCACCCTGTGTAGGGAAAACGGCATTGACAAGCTGCAGGGACTTCTCAGGCAAGCTATCGCGTAGTTTGCCTGAGCTTCTTGACGCATAGCTGGGGAAGGTGGGCATGATCATTTTGTTAGAGGGGCTATATCGTCACTAAAGGAGCAAATAGTCCTCCAGTTAACACGCTGTCCTAGACCATTATTGCCGACTCCTTTCTTACAAATGGGCGGTGCAAACTGAGCTGGTCCGACGCTGACCAACTCACCTCACGTGACTGCCGTCAGTGGCGTCAGGCTACCTCCAGTAACTGATCAGCTGATCAGCTGATAACTAACAGCTGATCCTGCCCCGCGCACCGCCAATCCGGGTGATGAACTGCACCGAAACAATCGAAAACGAACAGGAGCCGTGAGTTGCTGCCGTTAGAAACAACAGCAGACATGCAAGCTTTCACCGACGATGTCATGACTGCGTGCTCTGACCCGGCATCGACATTTTCCCCGTTCAGGGCGTATCAGATCGATCATCCATATGCATGGAAAATTTGGACGACGCTAATAATCGAGCATGCGACGTCGCTCTAAGTTCACGCTGACTGCAGTTTAGGAGTGAGACGTTTGGAAATATCGGGGTGAGGTAGTTAAGTTGAGTATTTTGGCCAGGATTTATGGTATGGATCGGGCTCTGCTCAGACCCAGGCAATATTCCAAGGTCACGGCCAAAAGCAATTGTTTCACTGGCGTCACAGCCAAACGCTGGCGGCACTTCTCCCTCCAATTTGCTTTTAAAAGTCACAGTCAAACACTGGCGGCGTTTCTTCCTCCGATTTGCTTTTAGAAGTCACTGTCAAACACAGGCGGTGCTTCTTTCTCCGACTCGCTTTAATAGTTAGCACAAACCTACTGGCTAGGCAAATCTGTGCACGCGTGTTTCGGAGTGGAATGCTGCATTCCATTATTTGAAGGTAAATGCGTTCCAACAAATAATTCAATTGCTTGTCACAACAGTAGCGATGAACTACAAAAATGTCGTCAGCCACCGTAGCTTTCACAACACAGCCACGGCCCCTGCTGCGAGGTCCAAATATGTACCGAGCCAGCACAAGGTGGCCGAGCCGCATAAAGCCCGCGTGACGACGCTGTGTCCAGCGCCACATGTCGCGTCGAACTTGGTCCGTGTAACGGCGCTGTGTCCGGTGCCGCATAAGGCCCGTGTGACGGCGATGTGTCCGGCGCCGCATGTCGCGTCGAACTTGGTCCGTGTGACGGCGCTGTGTCCGGCGCCGCATAAAGCCCGCGTGACGGCGCTGTGTCCGGCGCCGCATGTCGCGTCGAATTCGACCGAGCCATGTAATCAAAGCTTGATATCCCGGACCCCGTTTACGAGCGGGCGGCCATACGACCGGGACGACTACGGCCCATGAGTGTCGGACAGCCCGCCGCCTCCGTCGTCCCCCAGAGACCGGCCAAAACCGGCGTTTGGCGGCCGCGGCATGCCTCGAGCTTGATTGCTATCGGGCATATCCCGTGACCCAGGACAGATGGGGATACATAATCGAGCATTTCCCGCCGATGTGGCACGCTCGTCAATCGCAGGTGCGCTGTATTGATCGCGGCATAGAAGCTAATCAATTGCGAAAGAAAAAGGGCATGCTCATTTCGCAATCTTCGATGTGTGGTTCCCAGAGGCGGCTTGTTCCGACCGACTGTAATTATCGCCATCCCACAGTCGTGATTAGCCCTGGCATATGCCCTTTCATGCCAAATGATGTTACGGTGAATGATGAAGAGCAACCTGTCATTGTTCAGACTGGCTCGTATCAAAGTCTTGCTCGAATAGTCGAAGATGCATCATGTATACATAAAAACAGATGTACTTTGGCAGATGTCGCAGGGGTTGTGTGGTGACTAGCTCGGCCAGACATCTCGTTTAAGCCTCGCCAGCTTGGTGGCTTCGATACCTTTGTCAGCGAGAGGGACACCACTTGCACTGTGAGTTCAGCGCCAGATAGAAGTGAATAGAAGCCAGGGGAGTGAGCAATAATCAAAAGTATCACGCTGGTCACGAAACGTCAGGTCCGGGTGAATGCGTTGAAAGTTGCGCCATTCCTCCTGATCTGCATCACGTTGTTCTCTTTCCGTGGTTTCCCTTATTCAGAAATGTGCTACGAAGTTGGGCTTTCGGGCGGGGTCCTATGGGCAGACAAAAACACCGCTATGTGTGTCGTATTTATATCAAATGATGTACTCGCAACCCACCATCAACTCTTGCGTTTCGATGATGCCTGAACTGGATGTAACATAAAACGTGGCAATATTTCCGTTTATTTGTATATCCTGGGGGTGAAATGATACCTTTAAGAATTCCGCTGTCACCTTGCATTGCATTAGGAGAAGTAAGCCTACTTTTCCCACATGGGACGTAGTAAAGTGATCTGGTATGCCAAGACTGAAGCGGTCTATTTTGGTGCAGAGGGGTTCTAAACTGCAATGCCCGAAATTGTGTTACGGCCCATTGAACGGTTCGCTGAAAAAAAGCTTTAAAATAATTGGAGGAACCTGGTGAAGTCTGGAGCTTGTAGTTAAACAAAGGTTTCGAAAGTGAAAAGGGGACCATAATTTTTGTGTCAGGCAAAACGAGTTTCTTCCCCCACGTTTTTTTTTTGCTTGCTTTCTGTTATTTGTTTGCTACAGGGTCACGAAAGTTTGTGACTTTTAATGAAGTTGACATTCACGTATTGTGTCAAAATTGAAAAATATAGGTCCGACATGGATGGATTCAGGTCGCTGTTTTTGGAATGTAATTAGACGTGCGTGAAGAGAAACAAGTGCAAGTTTGTGTGCTGCACTTTTGTTACAATTTTGGATATACTCAATATTGCAGTACACAATTTCTTTGCAGAGTTGCAATCAGCCACTGTGAAAAGGTGGGTGCATTGGTAAAAAAAATTGCAGTTTTCCATACTTGCTACCAAGACGTATTGATCACTTCCGTAATACACGCAATGTGTCAGCCTTACACAGTCATCGTTACCAACACCTCCGGCATCCGTTATATTCCCCCATCTTATGCATGGTAGGATAGAAATGTGAATACACACATATATATATATATATATATATATATATATATATATATATATATACCTGTGTGCGTATATGTGTGTTTTTCGCCTGCTGCTCCACAGCGGTCCTTGCTTGCACATTCTTTAATGGAAAAAACTTATTCTGGGAATGGAAACAGTAATTTCTGATTCGTACATTTTCATGTCATGAGATGGCGCGCATTATATAAGTAACCAAATGCACAATGGGCATCACTTGCGTTCTGCCCCGAGTCTGCCATCGCTTGAACCTTTACATTATTCCAACATAAAATGAGGGAGCGCAGTTGCATTAATAAATGCATGCAAGATGACACAGAATTACGCGAATATTTTGCACACTGGTTTTCCGATCAGTCGAGCGGTGGGTTGGCAAAGAATATTGACGCTATGGGTGTCCCCATATTGGTAAAACTGAGTCTACCCCCATCTCAATGCGCGAAACTTTACCCAATTAGTATGCAAAGTGTACCCATGACGCGTGCATCATCTAAAATCAGCAAACATAATGCGATGTTTATTTTAAATTCGCCCGTTTTACCATCCCTGGAACAACCGATGGTTGTTAATGTCGAATTTCAGCTTCAAATAGGTAAAAGACTTGTACATGCCGAGATGAGTCGCATTTTCCAATGCAATATGATTATCAAACACTGAAGATTGAAGCACTGGAGCAGTGGAGATTTTCCCCCCGTGACTTTTGGCGATTTAGGAGTGAGGATCGTGTAAAGAACAGCTGAATCGTACGTGTTCCATCACAGCTGGACAGGCGGCTCTGAAGCTCTCGTTGGGGACAAACTCTGTCCTCTCCTCAGGCCAACGTAAACACCACACCCGTCGGAATGGAAGTGGGGGACAGGCTTCTTTGGTCAATGAGCACATTCATTTATGCATCTACGATCGTATTTGTGAATCTTCGTTGTTACTATTAAGCGTCGTTGTACACAGTGAGCCCGTACTTTACTTCATTCGAATGCCCTTCACTAGCTGCTTTTCAGCGTAATGACAAGCTCTTTGCCCTGCGATGTTGGTCTTGCTGCGGTAGCTATATCTTCTTCCCCAGACTTAGTTTCGCCGCGGCTCATACCAGTTCAGACGTTAGGAATACATAACTCGCTCTCTACTTTCAAAATTCCCCGGAATTTCGTATTCGCGGACTTAAGAATTTCCGTGATTTTCAATCAGGTCCGTAAGTGACATCTCACACCAAGATGTAATCATGCAAAATTGGCCGCGTTGTGTACGCGGCAGACGAGCCGGTTCTGCGTGAGCGCGGCGAGACGCTCGCCTCTGGCACGCGCTCCCAGGCTGCGACGCCGTGCTGTCCTGGCGGGCCGGGCCGGCGGCTGAATTCGGGCCGGGCCATCCTGGCGCAGTCATTAGTGACAGTAATGGCGAGCTCGGGACGATCGCGGCGCCACCGCCGGCGGCCGGTGATCCGTCAGCGCCAGCAGCCAGCCAATCGATGCACGGCGCGCGGGCCGTGCTGCTGGGTCAGCCGGGGCCCGCACGCCAGCTGATCGACCCCCACCCCGCCGCGTTGTGCCCCAGCCCGCCCCACGCCGTTTGGGCAGCCGCGAACTCGGCTGACACTGGCAACAAGTGCGCTCGGGCCGCTCTGGACGCCGGTGCACGGCTGTGGAGTGGCCCGGGACGGCGGCGGACGTGTCGGCCGCGCTGGAGGTGCTGGTGACCGCGGCGGGGTACCGTTTGGGGGACGGCGGCGTCCCCACGCTGGCGGTGGCGGCAGCCTCGAGGCCGAGTCATCTGTCTCATTGGGATGGAGCAGATGCGCCGGGCAAGAGCGCCTTGAGAGCCAGCAGATTGCTGAGCGTCAGGGCCATTAATGATCAGCAGCCGGTCATGACGTGCAGCCCAGCGCTAGAAACAATCACGGTTTGAGGGGTTGATCCTTTTGTTCGCTCGCGAGGAGCTTGAGTCGCCCTCGTCCGCGCCCCTGGCAACAGCCATAACGCCCCCAGGCATCTATGCTGTCTTTTCCTGACTTTGCGCTCGGATACACATGATTGGATTTACTGTACATTGTTGGAGACCAATTTAAGCACTTCAATCAAGAAAGTCGTTTCGCAGTAAAATCTAGGCTTTCGACAGGCTGGTTTCGGAAAAATTGTCAAGTTATGGGGTTTTGATGTGCTTCTGTGATGGTCTTTGCTTTGCCACCCCGTTTACCCAGCATTGTATGCACGCATTACTCATCCACCACCGTCGGGAGGACCTCGTTGCTGCAAAGCTTATAGGCTTCTGCTGGAGCCAAGTTCAAAGTTGGTGATGATTTCAGGGCATTTGAGATTCACCAGTGCTGAGTTGACGGCACGGCTTGGCGGTCCAGCACGCGGCGGTTCACAGTCCAGTTATCTTTACAGCGCGGCGACCGACCGAGATCGATGCCCAATGGAGCGTGCGACCAAATTATGTCGTGTGTCCAGAGGCGCGTCGAGACGGAGGAGCGAGGGAGCGGCGGGTCGACCACCGGTGGCCTCAAAATTCGCACTCAGATATTATTTAAGTCGCATAGTTGTGTTGATTTGCACGTCCTGATGCACGCAGATCGCAAGCCACTCGAACTGCCCCGGCCTCTCGGCCCGAATTCAGCGGCCGATCCGGCCAGGCCAAGCCGCTCCAACTGCAAGCCCTGGTCGTGGCGCTATTGGCACTGGAGCCCAGTGCGCGGCTACATCCGAGCCCGCTACCAGGCTGCACAAAATCGATGTGGAGTTGGGCATTCACAGCACATTTACCAGCATGGCCGAAATCATCAACTCGGGACCCGTTGAAGAGGTCAGGGCCTCTCGGGCCGATAGCAGCTGCGCATCAGCCAGGTCTCTAGAGGGCAACATCGACTCGTCCGCATATCCTTACAGATAATTGGGCAATCTGAGGTCGTCTTTGAGATGAGACGATCGTCTTTGAGCATTGGACAACCCATCATAGAACGCCCAAAATGCTTTCGGTACACGCGACGTGTAATAACCACGGCGTAGAAATCGTCGATGCTTCTCAAGTTGGACACGGTATACTGTGCCGCATTGCTCGAGGGTTGGACGGGGCAGCATTTGGCCGTGCCCACTTGCCAGCAATTTTGTTGCTCTTTGCATGTGCAGGTGTCCGGCACACATGTGTTTGCGTTCCTGTGTGCGTGCACCCGTTCTTGTACATGCGTAGGTGTTTGTGTGCGTGCAGTTTGCTTGAAAGTTGTCTAGTCAAAGCAACGAGCGAACATCGGACACTGCATAAGTGGCTTATGGCAAAGGACGGGAGTGCATTATGTTATTTATGTATACATGAGGCGTTCGTATTTGCTCACACATATCAGGACAGAACAAATTATATTGAAATTGCCGATCAAAATTGGTGCAAAACAGGCTAGAGGTGTGCAGATTCGCCCAAGCAAACTTCAGCAAAATCAGGCGATAAGGGCAATAAGCTCTAGCATTTGGCCCAGGCAAACTTACATGGAGGTACGGCCAATTAGAAACTTTACGACAATGATTTAGCTCCGCTGCTCCCGGGCGTCAGAATCGCAGATATGTTGCAGCGACGTGCGCAATATGCTGGACCATGTACGACGAAAGGATAGGGGGGGGGGGGTCTGGGGTGAGGCACGTGCGCTGAGCTGCTGCCTGGCTGCCGCTGCATGTTTTCCGCCGCCAGCTGCTGCTGTTACGCCTACCCACAGGGGCGAATTTATACTGAGGAGCCCAGGAGACCATTGATCAGCACACGGGCCAGATGATGCCCGTCCTGACAAGCCCTTTGATACCGGCTGGGGTCATACGGCGCGAGTGCTGAGACGCGCCCCGCGGGAACATATCAAGTCTGGGTGATCGACCGGCCGACCGAGGCCCATGGCCGTCGATAACTTCGGCTTTGCCCTGGATTCGAACGCCAGCCCATCGCCTAACTAGAGCGTCTGCGTACTTTGTCGTGCCACCAGCGGGCCAGCGATGGTGGCACGTCTGGCACCCGCGTACATGGTATATATCCGCCCCGGTCATGCCGGGTCGGCCGGCGTGACGACGGGCTAGATGTAGGGAGGGCTGCTGGTCCGGCAGCGACGACCTAGCCGGCACTCCCTTGGATTCGAGGCAACGGAAAACGATTAACACGGGTGAACCAAAACAAGAACAACAAACTCTGCGACAGGAAACATGGTCACGACGAATCGACTCGTCTCATGCCCCGACCCACAAACGTCCGTGGTCTCACGCGTCCGCGGTCTCACGTCCGCACGTGGCTTTAGAGGGGTCGAATCCCACGCGCTTGGCGTGTAGCGCGACACCGCTACTCTCCGGCCGGTCGCGGGCGCTGGACTCCCTCGCCGTCCACAACGTAAGGCGCCGTCCTCTGGCGGGTCGCGGCGTGGACTCCCTGGTCTGTCCACACCGTAAGGCGCCGTCCTCCGCTGGCGGGACGCGGGCGTTGGACTCCCTGGTCTGTCCACACCGTAAGGCGCCGTCCTCCGCTGGCGGGACGCGGGCGTTGGACTCCCTGGTCTGTCCACACCGTAAGGCGCCGTCCTCTGCCGGTGGGTCGCGAGTGCCCACGCCGCCCTTGCGCGCCGTCGGGTGCTCCCCTCTGCCGCGATTGCCGATGTCGGCTGGTAGATGGCGTCTGCGTCTGCTTCCGAGCGCCGCCTCGGCCGGCGCCCTGCTAGTGATCTCCCCTTGCGATGTCGCGGGCGCTCTCTCGAGACGCAGCGGGCTCGACGCTCCTCGTCACGATGCCTCGGCACCCACGGCAGGTGATCTCCCTCCGACCTCTGGCTGACGGCCCGGAGATCCCGTCCGCTTCGGAAAGTTCGACGCCGTTATCCTCGGCGCCGAGCCTCCGGTGTCAGTACCGGATCCCTCCCAGGCGAAAAGGGCATTTTCCAACCGACCACGGATACCGTGCGCCGAGCAGTCAGTTCTCGAGTCGGGCCAAGCAACACGAAGGAAATGGTAGGGAACGTGGGGTGCACGTGCTCTTTAAAGGAATTCGTGCGGCTCACGCGCTGGGCGGAGCTAGCCGCACCGAATTAAAAAAGGAAACGAGCAAAAAAAGGCGTATGGATGCTACGCAAAATCAGGTAATATACATCGGAACGGACGAGCGCTGAAGCAAAGAAAAGGAAAAGCCCGCGAATGATGAAGACCGTGCAGGAGCACTGGACGGGCCTTGGCAAGAGTTCAGCGTTCCCAACAGAACAAAAGGAGAGAAGGAAAGCGAACGCCGAACTAAACGGAAAGCAACCGTTAAACATGCGGGACGTCACACGAGTCCAACTAGTCCATCAAACTAGGTGAAGCAGCATCGAATGGGGAGAAGCTAGCGCGGTTGTTAGGAGATCGTGCACGCAGGCTGCACGGGATTTGGCGAGAGTTCGGCGTCTCTAAAAAAAGAAACAATCAGAGAAAAGACGAAAAGCGGACGACCCACGGACGGAAAAGGAGCCTAAACATGCACGGATGTCACGCAAGACCAGGCAGGCAATCGACCTGGGCAAAGCAGTCAATAAGTAATGGGGAGAAGACGGCGTGGTCGTGAGGGAGACCGAGCATGCGCGCTGGACGAGATCCGTGAGGATCCGGCCGCTCCAAGCTGTTGGGAAAATTGAGGGAACAGGAAGGGACGAACCGTTCAACTAGCCAACCAATATACCACCATAGCCAAAGGAGATCTTTGGGTACAAGCCGGCGGGGCCCATGCGCTGCGCCTGGCCGCGACGCGGGACCGGCGAGGGCCATGACGGGCCGCTGTGCTTCCACGTGGCCGCCTGCAACGGTAAAATCAAGCCAGCCACGGCGCGGGCTAACGAGCGAGCTGTCGCGCTGAAGCGCGTGTCCGCGGCCACGGACACAATCCTTCTTTCACCTCCTTTCCTTTCTCCTCCCTCCTTTCTCTCCTTGCCCTTCCCCCGACTGCATGGAAGGGAACAGGTAGCCGTGGTCCGCGCCCGCCCGGTGGGGAGGGGTGAATGGCACGTTCGGAGCGCCAGCCGCCCATGGCCCGGTGAGATGGGGACAATAGCCCAGGCACTCTCGCGTCGTGTGCGTGGTCGTCGGCGTTCTGTCGTCCGCGGGGTCCAGCGTCGCCGCCAGGTGATGAGAGCCGGGGTCTCGGAGGTTCAGCTGTAGGTGCCTGGGTGCACGGCTTAGCCCTGACTGTCTTGCAAAGCCCTTTGCAGCATTCTTTATCGATTCTTAATTCCTCCTAGCTGGGTCGGGCCCGCCCTCGTCTTCTTACACGGTCCAACAGTGTCGCCACTAAGCCCCCTCCGTCCAGTGTGCGGTCGGCTCGGCCTAACCTTCTTCCAGCGCTCTGTCCCCAACGTGCTCCTGGACCAGATCTCGACCGTCGCGTCGCCGACAACGGTGCAAGACCCGCCCGGTTCTGGTCCAGTTCTGACATGCCGTGACGCTTCTGATACCAGCTGGAGTGACGGCGAGCGCTGGCGCGGGCGGGGTTCTTTGGGCGGAGCGGCAACATAAGCACAGCATTTCAGACAAGGCGTTCCTGTGCGCATGTTGTTTTGCCAGTGATCGGCTTTCGCGTCCATTTGTCTTGATGTGATCGGGCATTTCGAAATATAGGGGCCACCGTCGTGGCCGTTCGGGTGGGGGGAGGGGGACAAATAGCGCAGCTTTGTTGATGCGAGCCGGTCGGTTTGAGCGTCGGACCGATCCTCATGTATTTCCCGGCCTGTTGGCTATATTTGGCGCGGCGTGGGTGAGCCCCAGGCCATGGCCGGCCTGCTCGCTGTCCCACGCCCCGCCGGTAAGCCCCGTCGCTAAGCCCCACCGATCCTGGACGGGTGGCGGGCCAAATGGAAAGTAACATCATGTCTGCCCACGGTATCATTCATGAGGTGTCAGTACAGCATGCCAGTTGTGCAATTTGGAAAACAGTTTGCAACGCTAAGTGTGCGTTTGAAGGACGATGAAAATATGGGCGGCTCGACGATTGTGAGGATTTGCAGCATCCAACGACGAAGTAGGTAGTTACCTGGATCTTCATACGATACAACCACATTATGGGAACGGGTCTACGTTCAAAGGGCCGTCGTTGAAAATGAATCACACGACACACGCACACGCACACTCACACGCACACGCACACGCACACGCACACGCACACGCATACACACACACACACACACACACACACACACACACACACACACACACACACACACACACACACACACACACACACACACACACACAACACACACACACACAAACCAACGCACGCACACGACACACGATAGCTGGCTCGAAGATCAACAACAGAACTGGTTCATAAAATGTGTGCCGTTTCCTCGGAGCAGAGCCTACCGCTGCGGCACAGGGGCGCAGGTCAGAGGTCCGCTGCATTCGGCTGAGCCTGGCGGGTCCGGATCGGCGGGTACGGGTTGGCGGGTCAGGATCAGCGAGTCCGGATTGGATGGTCCGGATTGGCAGGTCCGGTTCGTCGGGTCCGGGTTGGCGTGTCCGAGACTGCGGGTCCGGATCGGCGGGTTTGGGTTGGTGGGTTCGGGTCGGCATGTCCGAGTCGGCGGGTCCGGATCAGCGGGTCTAGATTGGTGGGTCCGGGTCAGCGGGTCCGGATCGTCGGGTCCGGGTTGGCGTGTCCGAGTCGGCGGGTCCGGATCGGCGGGTCCGGATGGGTGGGTCCGGGTCAGCGGGTCCGGATCGGAGGATCGGCAGGTCCGGATCGGCGGGTCCAGACCAGCGGGTCCGGGTCGACCGTCCGGCTGGCGGCTGACCTGCAGGCGCCTTTACACCCCGTCCATCGCACCATCGAACTCCTCGATCTTCAAAATCGGGTCGCAGAGCAGAGGTCCCGTCCGCAGGCGCCTGGGTGGTGTAAACACGGTACGTCTGGTATCTGTCGGAGCCGCTGTATTTGAGACAGGTTGCAAGGCGTTCCCAGACCACAGGCGGCGCCCCCTGCTCACGACTTAGGAAACGGACGAGACTGCGAGCGGAA
>NW_023597054.1:53386920-53411736 GCF_011947565.3 Pollicipes pollicipes | reverse complement strand
AGGCACCAGCCAAGCGGCGGCACCAGAGATCAGTGCCAGCGGCGGCCACCAGAGGTCGGTACCAGCCGGCGTGCACCAGAGGTCCTGTACCAGGCCGGCGGCACCAGAGGTCGGTACCAGGCCGGCCGGGCACCAGAGGTTCGGTTACCAGCCCGGCAGGCACCAAGAGTCAGTGCCCGCCATCGGGCACCGGATGGTCAGTACCAGCCGGCGGCAACCAGAGGTCAATACCAACCGGCGGCACCAAGAGGTCGGGTCACCACGACGGCGGCACCAGAGATCAGTGCCAGCCGGGCGGCACCAGAGGTCAATACCAACCGCGCGGCACCAGAGGCCTCGGTACCAGCCCAGCGGCACCCAGAGGCGGGTACCAGCCGGCGGGCCCACCAGAGGGCCTTCGGTACCAGCCAGCCGGCACCCGAGGTCGGTACCAGCCGGCGGCACCTCAGAGGTCAGTGCCCGGCAGGCGGCACCAGAGGTCGGTACCCAGCCGGCCGGACACCAGAGGTCCAGGTACCACGCCGGCGGCACCAGAGGTCGGTAACCAGGCCGGCGGCACCAGAGGTCAATACCAAACCGGCGGCCACCGGAGGGTCAGTACCAGCCGGCGGCACCGGAGGTCAGTACCAACCGGCGGCACCAGAGGTCAGTGCCAGCCGACGGCACCAGAGGTCAGTGCCAGCCGGCGGCACCAGAGGTCGGTACCAGCCGGCGGCACCAGAGGTCAGTGCCAGCCAGCGGCACCGGAGGTCAGTACCAGCCGGCGGCACCAGAGGTCAGTACCAGCCGGCGGCACCAGAGGTCGGTACCAGCCAGCGGCACCAGAGGTCAATACCAACCGGCGGCACCGGAGGTCAGTACCAACCGGCGGCACCAGAGGTCAGTGCCAGCCGGCGGCACCAGAGGTCAGTGCCAGCCAGCGGCACCGGAGGTCAGTACCAGCCGGCGGCACCAGAGGTCAGTACCAGCCGGCGGCACCAGAGGTCAGTACCAGCCGGCGGCACCAGAGGTCAGTACCAGCCGGCGGCACCAGAGGTCAGTACCAGCCGGCGGCACCAGAGGTCGGTACCAGCCGGCGGCACCAGAGGTCAGTATCAGCCGGCGGCACCAGAGGTTAACGCCGGCGGTTACTCTCGGCCGACGGTGCCAGCCTCCAGCGTCGACCGTCACCACCGGGCAGACCCGGCTGGTGTGCCGTCCGCTCCGTCCCGACGCACTCACCGAGTGCGGCCTGCCGGGCGGCTGACGCCAACGCCGAGGCGCAGTCGCAGCCTCCGCAAGAGCGCACTGCGCCGCTTGAACCGCAGCGAGCCGACGACGACCGGGCCCGGCGGCGGCTCGCTGTCCCGGCCCCGCCGGCTGCGCAACACCATGGTGGCCCGACTGGCGGCCGGCCGACGCCGGGCCCAGACGGGCTGAGGCGCGCGCCAGCGCCGCGGCCGTCGCCCGGCCAGGTCCGCCGGTCCGGCATCGACCGAGCCGCTGACACCCCACGGGAGAAACGGCTGGGAAACGGACGGTGCGGCACCCGTCTGGAGTATACAGTGAAGAGGTGGGAGGTGGAGCGCTGCAGGACGAGGTTAGAGGGATCGCCGGTACGGCCTTCAGCTCAGGGGTCGGGCAAAGGAAGCCGAACACCCTCCGGTGCCAAAGGGCAGGTCGTGTTGGCGTGTTTGCAGCTAAGAATAAAGACGAGTAATATGCTGAATGTTCAGCAGAACTAATGAGTCACGACATAATTAGAGAAAGAAAGAGTTTTGTTTGGGGAAGAGGCCGACAAACCGATACCACCTTCCTCAGCGCTGCAACACGCCAGTTGGCACAACGGAACTAACAGCGGCACGGTGCACAGTGTTTCGATTTCCTTCCCCATACCCAAGCTGAGTGAATACACGTACCCATTTTCCCGCTCAGCTGAGTACGTTGATATCCTTATCTGGTAGCAAGGTGCAATGGGCTAATGTCGTATCACCGCATCAGAGCACTGAAGCACTTTCCTTGCGGCCGTCCCGACACAGGAGAGTTGCGTGCTCGTGTGTTAAAGCAGTATGGGAGCTACCATTTCTTTCTAACGGAGCGGCTATGCGGCTTATCCTTAACACGCGCCTAAGCGTCAATTTGGCATCCATAAAATTTCCTATAATAATTTCCGAACAGCACGGCGTTGCCATGCCGAACCTTCCTAACTATGGATGGTTGAATACCAGATCTTTTGGTCTAAAGATTGCATGCATCTTGTAAGGTCGCAGACCTGTAGCAGGTCAAAGTTAGACTGTAGCTCTCAGCAAAGGCGATTTCAAGGGAATCGTTCAATCTGCTAGGACAACGCAGTGTTAGACCAAGCCACACATAGCTCAGATAGTGTTTTAGGAAACAAAATAACTTAATGTAGGATGAAACAAATTATATCAAGCTAGGACAATGTATAAAAATTCGACCGAAGTCAAAACCAACCAGTTTTTTTTACTCCAGAGCCTGCTGTATGGGATAGTTTCACTTCAAAGTGATAAATAACAGTGATTACAGCAGTCATCTTCTGTGGACTTACTAAGGGTCAAAGTAGGCCACTGACCTAAAATGACCCAGGTCAACGTTTTGCTCTTGGGGTCATGCCGCCTAGCATAATCCTTGACGCTTATTCAAATGGAAAAATCAATACAATCTCCTAGGATCTTGGTTACCATGACCTTTCAAACGTAAAACAAGGTCACTGGTCTTAAATACACACCAGTGACCTTTTGCTTAGAACAGGTATCTAGATTCGAGGCGGCTGAACGAGGAGTTCTGGGAGAACTTCGGACACCAATCTTGTTCGGACCTTGTTTCCCTTTGCGTATCACTGCCGGTGATCAAGGGTAATGTGGCCACTGCTCCCTTGTGTAGGTGGCACAACTCTCTACCGCGCAAATACACATGGCAGCACTCTACCCAAACAAGCCTCATAAGCCTTCGGGTATAACCGCCGGTGATCGAGGGTGATGCGGCAGCTGCTCCCCCGCATAGATGGCACAACTCTCCACCACGCGGATACAGATGGCAGCACTGTCCACAAACAGACCTCGTAACCGCCGGTGCGCAACGGCAAACGATGGACAGAAAACACAGTGGCACACCTGTTCAGATTGAACGGCGAAGATGCGCTACTTTAAAAGTTTGGTTGTCGCGTAATGGAGCTATGGAAGCACCCAGAGTTTAGTGAACACACCTACCCCGTTAATGCAACAGCCTGTAAAATAAGCTGTAAAACAATACATATGAAGCGGCAGCCCGCACACATGTAAGTCTGCTTTAAAGCAGCCTGTAAGAGCCCATACGACGACCTTGATACTTGAAGGACGCGACCGCGGCTCTGCATGAACTCAACAGGCTGTAAAACAAGCACTGTGTTCGACGTTCGCAATCTGCTCAGAGCAACTGGGTCCAAAGGTGGCCGAAGTAACGAGCTGGTCCGCGGCAGGAGCAGCACTCACCATTCGCTGGCGATGCTTGAGTGGCGCGACATGGTCTTGGGTGACATCTGGAAGTCGGTGTCGGGCCTGTAGATGAAGGACTCGCGCCGCTGCGGCAGGCTCTGCAGCACAAGGCCGGAGGAAGGCGACGCGCCGTCCCCGCGTGCCGGGCTGCCGCCATTCTCCAGGTCAAAACTGAAACAGCCACGCATGTTGGTCAGCCGCACAGCATTGTAATGCACCTGGGGAGGGTCGGTGCGACAGATTGTCGTTAATTTTCAGGATCAAGTGCAATCACCATTCGGAAGACATGATGTTGGTTGTACGATAATTACCGCCTTTACATCGGTGGCTGAGGGCAGTTCGAATTATCACCGGAAGGAATAATCCGACTGTGAACCAGGGATGGGAAGGGGAAGGGGGAGAGGTGTGCTAACAGAAGTGGAGGAAGAACACGCTAGCTGAGGGATAAAAGACGCATAGATCAGGCGCGATAGACGTAGTACAATGATGCAGACGCCGAGAAAGGCGAGCAGAAAACACGAAACATTAAAACACGTGACGACATGCCTGAATCTGGACGAACTCCTGCTACTTCGACTACATCTCCCTCCCTGAACAGATGATCCTCTCATGGGAAATAATTTCAGCCGGCGCGTGATTCGAATTTGCCGAACAGCGCACGGGTGTTTACAAAGGCCCGCTAATTCGGATCGAGGCCGAGCCTCAGTTTGATTCAAATCACAGCCGCCCTCGTAAGCAGAGTAAACAGCGCGGTGGCCGACCGGTTACAGCGCACCGGGCTCTGCAGCCCGGCTGGGTCATAGCGCTGCGACGGTGTGCTGGACCAGAGGGCTATCCAGCACAGTGACCCACTCACGGCGGCAATGGCCTCAACGGACACGTATGCGCAGCAAAGGAGGAGAGGAGGGGGGGGGGGGGGGGCTAGATCCACTTTTTGTCCTTAGGTGGGCTATTCCAGTCGCTCCACACATAGGACACTCCTGACAGAAAGTTAAAAGTCATCGTTGTTCGTTCTCACTGGGCTCGCCCCCACCTCACCTCAAGAAACTATGGCTACGTCCCTGACTGGACAGATGGAGTTGATATTCTGACAAACTCCAAACACCAACGCGAACAGACCATGCTGGTGTGATTAAAACCACCGACATAACAATCACACACCCTAAAGCACGTTCTGTCCTCTGTCTTCGGACCAACTTTTTCCGTAGCTGCAGTCAAGTGGTGGGACCGGGACCAAATGCTCTCTTTCCGCTCGCAGTCTCGTCCGTTTCCTAAGTCGTGAGCAGGGGGCGCCGCCTGTGGTCTGGGAACGCCTTGCAACCTGTCTCAAATACAGCGGCTCCGACAGATACCAGACGTACCGTGTTTACACTACCCAGGCGCCTGCGGACCTCTGCTCTGCGACCCGATTTTGAAGATCGAGGAGTTCGATGGTGCGATGGACGGGGTGTAAAGGCGCCTGCAGGTCAGCCGCCAGCCGGACGGTCGACCCGGACCCGCTGGTCTGGACCCGCCGATCCGGACCTGCCGATCCTCCGATCCGGACCCGCTGACCCGGACCCACCCATCCGGACCCGCCGATCCGGACCCGCCGACTCGGACACGCCAACCCGGACCCGACGATCCGGACCCGCTGACCCGGACCCACCAATCTGGACCCGCTGATCCGGACCCGCCGACTCGGACATGCCGACCCGAACCCACCAACCCAAACCCGTCGATCCGGACCCGCCGATCCGGACCCGCAGTCTCGGACACGCCAACCCGGACCCGACGAACCGGACCTGCCAATCCGGACCATCCAATCCGGACTCGCTGATCCGGACCCGCCGACCCGTACCCGCCGATCCGGACCCGCCAGGCTCAGCCGAATGCAGCGGACCTCTGACCTGCGCACCTGTGCAGCAGCGGTAGGCTCTGCTCCGAGAAAACGGCACACATTTTATGAACCATGTTCTGTTGTTGATCTTCGAGCCAGCTATCGTGTGTCGTGTGCGTGCGTGTGTGTGTGTGTGTGTGTGTGTGTGTGTGTGTGTGTGTGTGTGTGTGTGTGTGTGTGTGTGTGTGTGTGTGTGTGTGTGTGTGTGTGTGTGTGTGTGTGTGTGTGTGTGTGTGTGTGTGTGTGTGTGTGTGTGTGTGTGTGTGTGTGTGTGTGTGTGCGCGCGCGTGTGCGAGTGCGTGTGCGTGTGCGTGTGCGTGTGCGTGTGCGTGTGCGTGTGCGTGTGCGTGTGCGTGTGTCGTGTGATTCATTCAACGACGGCCTTTGAACGTAGACCCGTTCCCATAATGTGGTGTATCGTATGAAGATCCAGGTAACTACCTACTTCGTCGTTGGATGCTGCAAATCCTCACAATCGTCGAGCCGCCCATATTTTCATCGTCCTTCAAACGCACACTTAGCGTTGCAAACTGTTTTCCAAATTGCACAACTGGCATGCTGTACTGACACCTCATGAATGATACCGTGGGCAGACATGATGTTACTTTCCATTTTGCCCGCCACCCGTCCGGGATCGGTGGGGCTTAGCGACGGGCTTACCGGCGGGGCGTGGGACAGCGAGCAGGCCGGCCATGGCCTGGGGCTCACCCACGCCGCGCCAAATATAGCCAACAGGCCGGGAGATACATGAGGATCGGTCCGACGCTCAAACCGACCGGCTCGCATCAACAAAGCTGCGCTATTTGTCCCCCTCCCCCCACCCGGAACGGCCACGACGGTGGCCCTATATTTCGAAATGCCCGATCACATCAAGACAAATGGACGCGAAAGCCAGATCACTGGCAAAACAACATGCGCACAGGAACGCTTGTCTGAAATGCTGTGCTTATGTTTGCCGCTCCGCCCAAAGAACCCCGCCGCGCCAGCGCCGCCGTCACTCCAGCTGGTATCAGAAGCGTCACGGCATGTCAGAACTGGGCCAGAACCGGGCGGGTCTTGCACCGTTGTCGGCGACGCGACGGTCGAGATCTGGTCCAGGAGCACGTTGGGGACAGAGCGCTGGAAGAAGGTTAGGCCGAGCCGACCGCACACTGGACGGAGGGGGCTTAGTGGCGACACTGTTGGACCGTGTAAGAAGACGAGGGCGGGCCGACCCAGCTAGGAGGAATTAAGAATCGATAAAGAATGCTGCAAAGGGCTTTGCAAGACAGTCAGGGCTAAGCCGTGCACCAGGCACCTACAGCTGAACCTCCGAGACCCCGGCTCTCATCACCTGGCGGCGACGCTGGACCCCGCGGACGACAGAACGCCGACGACCACGCACACGACGCGAGTGCCTGGGTTATTGTCCCCATCTCACCGGGCCATGGGCGGCTGGCGCTCCGAACGTGCCATTCACCCCTCCCCACCGGGCGGGCGCGGACCACGGCTACCTGTTCCCTTCCATGCAGTCGGGGGAAGGGCAAGGAGAGAAAGGAGGGAGGAGAAAGGAAAGGAGGTGAAAGAAGGATTGTGTCCGTGGCCGCGGACACGCGACAGCTCGCTCGTTAGCCCGCGCCGTGGCTGGCTTGATTTTACCGTTGCAAGCGGCCACGTGGAAGCACAGCGGCCCGTCATGGCCCTCGCCGGTCCCGCGTCGCGGCCAGGCGCGGCGCATGGGCCCCGCCGGCTTGTACCAAGATCTCCTTTGGCTGTGGTGGTATATTTGTTGGCTAGTTGAACGGTTCGTCCCTTCCTGTTCCCTCAATTTTCCCAACAGCTTGGAGCGGCCGGATCCTCACGGATCTCGTCCAGCGCGCATGCTCGGTCTCCCCCACGACCATGCCGTCTTCTCCCCATTACTTATTGACTGCTTTGCCCAGGTCGATTGCCTGCCTGGTCTTGCGTGACATCCGTGCATGTTTAGGCTCCTTTTCCGTCCGTGGGTCGTTCGCTTTTCGTCTTTTCTCTGATTGTTTCTTTTTTTTTAGAGACGCCGAACTCTCGCCAAATCCCGTGCAGCCTGCGTGCACGATCTCCTAACAACCGCGCTAGCTTCTCCCCATTCGATGCTGCTTCACCTAGTTTGATGGACTAGTTGGACTCGTGTGACGTCCCGCATGTTTAACGGTTGCTTTCCGTTTAGTTCGACGTTCGCTTTCCTTCTCTCCTTTTGTTCTGTTGGGGACGCTGAACTCTTGCCAAGGCCCGTCCAGTGCTCCTGCACGGTCTTCATCATTCGCGCGCTTTTCCTTTTCTTTGCTTCAGCGCTCGTCCGTTCCGATGTATATTACCCGATTTTGCGTAGCATCCATACGCCTTTTTTTTTGCTCGTTTCCTTTTTTAATTCGGTGCGGCTAGCTCCGCCCAGCGCGTGAGCCGCACGAATTCCTTTAAAGAGCACGTGCACCCCACGTTCCCTACCATTTCCTTTGTGTTGCTTGGCTCGACCCGAGAACTGACTGCTCGGCGCACGGTATCCGTGGTCGGTTGGAAAATGCCCTTTTCGCCTGGGAGGGATCCGGTACTGACACCGGAGGCTCGGCGCCGAGGATAACGGCGTCGAACTTTCCGAAGCGGACGGGATCTCCGGGCCGTCAGCCAGAGGTCGGAGGGAGATCACCTGCCGTGGGTGCCGAGGCATCGTGACGAGGAGCGTCGAGCCCGCTGCGTCTCGAGAGCGCGCCCGCGACATCGCAAGGGGAGATCACTAGCAGGGCGCCGGCCGAGGCGGCGCTCGGAAGCAGACGCAGACGCCATCTACCAGCCGACATCGGCAATCGCGGCAGAGGGGAGCACCCGACGGCGCGCAAGGGCGGCGTGGGCACTCGCGACCCACCGGCAGAGGACGGCGCCTTACGGTGTGGACGGGCGAGGGAGTCCAACGCCCGCGACCCACCGGCAGAGGACGGCGCCTTACGGTGTGGACAGACCAGGGAGTCCAACGCCCGCGACCCGCCAGCGGAGGACGGCGCCTTACGGTGTGGACAGACCAGGGAGTCCAACGCCCGCGACCCGCCAGCAGAGGACGGCGCCTTACGGTGTGGACAGACCAGGGAGTCCAGCGCCCGCGACCCGCCAGCAGAGGACGGCGCCTTACGTTGTGGACGGGCGAGGGAGTCCAGCGCCCGCGACCGGCCGGAGAGTAGCGGTGTCGCGCTACGCGCCAAGCGCGTGGGATTCGACCCCTCTAAAGCCACGTGCGGACGTGAGACCGCGGACGCGTGAGACCACGGACGCGTGTGGGTCGGGGCATGAGACGAGTCAATTCGTCGTGACCATGTTTCCTGTCGCAGAGTTTGTTGTTCTTGTTTTGGTTCACCCGTGTTAATCGTTTTCCGTTGCCTCCAATCCAAGGGAGTGCCGGCTAGGTCGTCGCTGCCGGACCAGCAGCCCTCCCTACATCTAGCCCGTCGTCACGCCGGCCGACCCGGCATGACCGGGGCGCGATATATACCATGTACGCGGGGTGCCAGACGTGCCACCATCGCTGGCCCGCTGGTGGCACGACAAAGTACGCAGACGCTCTAGTTAGGCGATGGGCTGGCGTTCGAATCCAGGGCAAAGCCGAAGTTATCGACGGCCATGGGCCTCGGTCGGCCGGTCGATCACCCAGACTTGATATGTTCCCGCGGGGCGCGTCTCAGCACTCGCGCAGTATGACCCCAGCCGGTATCAAAGGCTGTCAGGACGGGCATCATCTGGCCCGTGTGCTGATCAATGGTCTCCTGGGCTCCTCAGTATAAATTCGCCCCTGTGGGTAGGCGTAACAGCAGCAGCTGGCGGCGGAAAACATGCAGCGGCAGCCAGGCAGCAGCTCAGCGCACGTGCCTCACCCCAGACCCCCCCCCCCCCTATCCTTTCGTCGTACATGGTCCAGCATATTGCGCACGTCGCTGCAACATATCTGCGATTCTGACGCCCGGGAGCAGCGGAGCTAAATCATTGTCGTAAAGTTTCTAATTGGCCGTACCTCCATGTAAGTTTGCCTGGGCCAAATGCTAGAGCTTATTGCCCTTATCGCCTGATTTTGCTGAAGTTTGCTTGGGCGAATCTGCACACCTCTAGCCTGTTTTGCACCAGTTTTGATCGGCAATTTCAATATAATTTGTTCTGTCCCGATATGTGTGAGCAAATACGAACGCCTCATGTATACATAAATAACATAATGCACTCCCGTCCTTTGCCATAAGCCACTTTATGCAGTGTCCGATGTTCGCTCGTTGCTTTGACTAGACAACTTTCAAGCAAACTGCACGCACACAAACACCTACGCATGTACAAGAACGGGTGCACGCACACAGGAACGCAAACACATGTGTGCCGGACACCTGCACATGCAAAGAGCAACAAAATTGCTGGCAAGTGGGCACGGCCAAATGCTGCCCCGTCCAACCCTCGAGCAATGCGGCACAGTATACCGTGTCCAACTTGAGAAGCATCGACGATTTCTACGCCGTGGTTATTACACGTCGCGTGTACCGAAAGCATTTTGGGCGTTCTATGATGGGTTGTCCAATGCTCAAAGACGATCGTCTCATCTCAAAGACGACCTCAGATTGCCCAATTATCTGTAAGGATATGCGGACGAGTCGATGTTGCCCTCTAGAGACCTGGCTGATGCGCAGCTGCTATCGGCCCGAGAGGCCCTGACCTCTTCAACGGGTCCCGAGTTGATGATTTCGGCCATGCTGGTAAATGTCCTGTGAATGCCCAACCCCACATCGATTTTGTGCAGCCTGGTAGCGGGCTCGGATGTAGCCGCGCACTGGGCTCCAGTGCCAACAGCGCCACGACCAGGGCTTGCAGTTGGAGCGGCTTGGCCTGGCCGGATCGGCCGCTGAATTCGGGCCGAGCGGCCGGGGCAGTTGGAGTGGCTTGCGATCTGCGTGCATCAGGACGTGCAAGTCAACACAACTATGCGACTTAAATAATATCTGAGTGCGGATTTTGAGGCCACCGGTGGTCGACCCGCCGCTCCCTCGCTCCTCCGTCTCGACGCGCCTCTGGACACACGACATAATTTGGTCGCACGCTCCATTGGACATCGATCTCGGTCGGTCGCCGCGCTGTAAAGATAACTGGACTGTGAACCGCCGCGTGCTGGACCACCAAGCCGTGCCGTCAACTCAGCACTGGTGAATCCCAAATGCCCTGAAATCATCACCAACTTTGAACTTGGCTCCAGCAGAAGCCTATAAGCTTTGCAGCAACGAGGTCCTCCCGACGGTGGTGGATGAGTAATGCGTGCATACAATGCTGGGTAAACGGGGTGGCAAAGCAAAGACCATCACAGAAGCACATCAAAACCCCATAACTTGACAATTTTTCCGAAACCAGCCTGTCGAAAGCCTAGATTTTACTGCGAAACGACTTTCTTGATTGAAGTGCTTAAATTGGTCTCCAACAATGTACAGTAAATCCAATCATGTGTATCCGAGCGCAAAGTCAGGAAAAGACAGCATAGATGCCTGGGGGCGTTATGGCTGTTGCCAGGGGCGCGGACGAGGGCGACTCAAGCTCCTCGCGAGCGAACAAAAGGATCAACCCCTCAAACCATGATTGTTTCTAGCGCTGGGCTGCACGTCATGACCGGCTGCTGATCATTAATGGCCCTGACGCTCAGCAATCTGCTGGCTCTCAAGGCGCTCTTGCCCGGCGCATCTGCTCCATCTCGATGAGACAGATGACTCGGCCTCGAGGCTGCCGCCACCGCCAGCGTGGGGATACCGCCGTCCCCCAAACGGTACCCCGCCGCGGTCACCAGCACCTCCAGCGCGGCCGACACGTCCGCCGCCGTCCCGGGCCACTCCACAGCCGTGCACCGGCGCCCAGAGCGGCCCGAGCGCACTTGTTGCCAGTGTCAGCCGAGTTCGCGGCTGCCCAAATGGCGTGGGGCGGGCTGGGGAACAACGCGGCAGGGTGGGGGTCGATCAGCTGGCGTGCGGGCCCCGGCTGACCCAGCAGCACGGCCCACGCGCCGTGCATCGATTGGCTGGCTGCTGGCGCTGACGGATCACCGGCCGCTGGCGGTGGCGCCGCGATCGTCCCGAGCTCGCCATTACTGTCACTAATGACTGCGCCAGGATGGCCCGGCCCGAATTCAGCCGCCGGCCCGGCCCGCCAGGACAGCACGGCGTCGCAGCCTGGGGGCGCGTGCCAGAGGCGAGCGTCTCGCCGCGCTCACGCAGAACCGGCTCGTCTGCCGCGTACACAACGCGGCCAATTTTGCATGCATACATCTTGGTGTGAGATGTCACTTACGGACCTGATTGAAAATCACGGAAATTCTTAAGTCCGCGATTACGAAATTCCGGGGAATTTTGAAAGTAGAGGGCGAGTTATGTATTCCTAACGTCTGAACTGGTATGAGCTGCGGCGAAACTAAGTCTGGGGAAGAAGATATAGCTACCGCAGCAAGACCAACATCGCAGGGCAAAGAGCTTGTCATTACGCTGAAAAGCAGCTAGTGAAGGGCATTCGGATGAAGTAAAGTACGGGCTCACTGTGTACAACGACGCTTAATAGTAACAACGAAGATTCACAAATACGATCGTAGATGCATAAATGAATGTGTTCATTGACCAAAGAAGCCTGTCCCCCACTTCCATTCCGACGGGTGTGGTGTTAACGTTGGCCTGCGGAGAGGACAGAGTTTGTCCCCAACGAGAGCTTCAGAGCCGCCTGTCCAGCTGTGATGGAACACGTACGATTCAGCTGTTCTTTACACGATCCTCACTCCTAAATCGCCAAAAGTCACGGGGGAAAATCTCCACTGCTCCAGTGCTTCAGTCTTCAGTGTTTGATAACCATATTGCATTGAAAAATGCGACTCATCTCGGCATGTACAAGTCTTTTACCTATTTGAAGCTGAAATTCGACATTAACAACCATCGGTTGTTCCAGGGATGGTAAAACGGGCGAATTTAAAATAAACATCGCATTATGTTTGCTGATTTTAGATGATGCACGCGTCATGGGTACACTTTGCATACTAATTGGGTAAAGTTTCGCGCATTGAGATGGGGTAGACTCAGTTTTACCAATATGGGGACACCCATAGCGTCAATATTCTTTGCCAACCCACCGCTCGACTGATCGGAAAACCAGTGTGCAAAATATTCGCGTAATTCTGTGTCATCTTGCATGCATTTATTAATGCAACTGCGCTCCCTCATTTTATGTTGGAATAATGTAAAGGTTCAAGCGATGGCAGACTCGGGGCAGAACGCAAGTGATGCCCATTGTGCATTTGGTTACTTATATAATGCGCGCCATCTCATGACATGGAAATGTACGAATCAGAAATTACTGTTTCCATTCCCAGAATAAGTTTTTTTCCATTAAAGAACGTGCAAGCAAGGACCGCTGTGGAGCAGCAGGCGAAAAACACACATATACATATACAAACACACACATATATATATATACATATATATATATATATATATATATATATATATATATATATATATATATGTATTCACATTTCTATCCTACCATGCATAAGATGGGGGAATATAACGGATGCCGGAGGTGTTGGTAACGATGACTGTGTAAGGCTGACACATTGCGTGTATTACGGAAGTGATCAATACGTCTTGGTAGCAAGTATGGAAAACTACAATTTTTTTACCAATGCACTCACCTTTTCACAGTGGCTGATTGCAACTCTGCAAAGAAATGGTGTACTGCAATATTGAGTATAACCAAAATTGTAACAAAAGTGCAGCACACAAACTTGCACTTGTTTCTCTTCACGCACGTCTAATTACATTCCAAAAACAGCGACCTGAATCCATCCATGTCGGACCTATATTTTTCAATTTTGACACAATACGTGAATGTCAATTTCATTAAAAGTCACAAACTTTCGTGACCTTGTAGCAAGCAAATAACAGAAAGCAAGCAAAAAAAAAAAAAACGTGGGGGAAGAAACTCGTTTTGCCTGACACAAAAATTATGGTCCCCTTTTCACTTTCGAAACCTTTGTTTAACTACAAGCTCCAGACTTCACCAGGTTCCTCCAATTATTTTAAAGGTTTTTTTCAGCGAACAGTTCAGTGGGCCGTAACACAATTTCGGGCATTGCAGTTTAGCACCCCTCTACACCAAAATAGACCGCTTCAGTCTTGGCATACCAGATCACTTTACTACGTCCCATGTGGGAAATTTAGGCTTACTTCTCCTAATGCAATGCAAGGTGACAGCGGAATTCTTAAAGGTATCATTTCACCCCCAGGATATACAAATAAACGGAAATATTGCTACGTTTTATGTTACATCCAGTTCAGGCATCATCGAAACGCAAGAGTTGATGGTGGGTCGCGAGTACATCATTTGATATAAATACGATACACATAGCGGTGTTTTTGTCTGTCCATAGGACTCCGCCCGAAAGCCCAACTTCGCAGTACATTTCTGAATAAGGGAAACCACGGAAAGAGAACAACGTGATGTAGATCAGGAGGAATGGCGCAACTTTCAACGCATTCACCCGGACCTGACGTTTCGTGACCAGCGTGATACTTTTGATTATTGCTCACTCCCCTGGCTTCTATTCACTTCTATCTGGCGCTGAACTCACAGTGCAAGTGGTGTCCCTCTCGCTGACAAAGGTGTCGAAGCCACCAAGCTGGCGAGGCTTAAACGAGATGTCTGGCCGAGCTAGTCACCACACAACCCCTGCGACATCTGCCAAAGTACACCTGTTTTTATGTATACATGATACATCTTCGACTATTCGAACAAGACTTTGATACGAGCCAGTCTGAACAATGACAGGTTGCTCTTCATCATTCACCGTAACATCATTTGGCATGAAAGGGCATATACCAGGGCTAATCACGGCTGTGGGATGGCGATAATTACAGTCGGTCGGAACAAGCCGCCTCTGGGAACCACACATCGAAGATTGCGAAATGAGCATGCCCTTTTTCTTTCGCAATTGATTAGCTTCTATGCCGCGATCAATACAGCGCACCTGCGATTGACGAGCGTGCCACATCGGCGGGAAATGCTCGATTATGTATCCCCATCTGTCCTGGGTCACGGGATATGCCCGATAGCAATCAAGCTCGAGGCATGCCGCGGCCGCCAAACGCCGGTTTTGGCCGGTCTCTGGGGGACGACGGAGGCGGCGGGCTGTCCGACACTCATGGGCCGTAGTCGTCCCGGTCGTATGGCCGCCCGCTCGTAAACGGGGTCCGGGATATCAAGCTTTGATTACATGGCTCGGTCGAATTCGACGCGACATGCGGCGCCGGACACAGCGCCGTCGCACGGGCTTTATGCGGCGCCGGACACAGCGCCGTCACACGGACCAAGTTCGACGCGACATGCGGCGCCGGACACAGCGTCGTCACGCGGGCTTTATGCGGCGCGGACACGCGGACCTTCATGATGGGCCCGGAACAGCGCCGTCACACTTTAGACGCCGTCACACGGACCAAGTTCGACGCGACATGCGGCGCAGACCGCCGTCAGCGGCTTTATGCGGCGCCGGCAACGTCTACAACCATCGACGCGAATCGGCGCGACACACGCGCACCTTTATGCGGCGACCGGACACAGCGCCGTCACACGGACCAAGTTCGACGCGACATGTGGCGTGGACACAGCGTCGTCACGCGGGCTTTTATGCGGCCCGGCCACCTTGTGCTGGCTCGGTACATATTGGACCTCGCAGCAGGGTCCCGTGCTGTGTTGTGAAAGCTACGGTGCTGACTGCATTTTTTCGTTCATCGCTACTGTTGTGACAAACAATTGAATTTTTTGTTGGAACGCATTTACATTCAAATAATGGAATGCGGCATTCCACTCCGAAACACGCGTGCACAGATTTGCCTAGCCAGTAGGTTTGTGCTAACTATTAAAGCGAGTCGGAGAAAGAAGCACCGCCTGTGTTTGACAGTGACTTCTAAAAGCGAATCGGAGGAAGAAACGCCGCCAGTGTTTGACTGTGACTTTTAAAAGCAAATTGGAGGGAGAAGTGCCGCCAGCGTTTGGCTGTGACGCCAGTGAAACAATTGCTTTTGGCCGTGACCTTGGAATATTGCCTGGGTCTGAGCAGAGCCCGATCCATACCATAAACCCTGGCCAAAATACCCAACTTAACTACCTCACCCCGATATTTTCAAGCGTCTCACTCCTAAACTGCAGTCAGCGTGAACTCAGAGCGACGTCGCATGCTCGATTATTAGCGTCGTCCAAATTTTCCATGCATATGGATGCTCGATCTGATACGCCCTGAACGGAGAAAATGTCGATGCCGGATCAGAGCACGCAGTCGTGACATCGTCGGTGAAAGCTTGCATGTCTGCTGTTGTTTCTAACGGCAGCAACTCACGGCTCCTTTTCGTTTTCGATTGTTTCGGTACAATTCATCACCCCGTTTAGCGGTGCGCAGGGCAGGATCAGCTGTTAGTTATCAGCTGATCAGCTGATCAGTTACTGGAGGTAGCCTGACGCCACTGACGGCAGTCACGTGAGGTGAGTTGGTCAGCGTCGGACCAGCTCAGTTTGCACCGCCCATTTGTAAGAAAGGAGTCGGCAATAAGGGTCTAGGACAGCGTGTTAACTGGAGGACTATTTGCTCCTTTAGTGACGATATAGCCCCTCTAACAAAATGATCATGCCCACCTTCCCCAGCTATGCGTCAAGAAGCTCAGGCAAACTACGCGATAGCTTGCCTGAGAAGTCCCTGCAGCTTGTCAATGCCGTTTTCCCTACACAGGGTGGCTTATCCTGCCTGTAAATAATGTAAGAGACGCCAACGCCAGTTAACACATGGTAACTGGCGTTGGACTGGACTGGACTGCCTCCATGCCAACTTGTTTGCTCACGAACGCAGCGTGTGCATGTGCACCTTGGTGACGCGCGTGGCACGAGTTTGTGTGCGGTCTAAGAGAGCGTAATCTATATCTTGAACACCTTGTGACATGGAAAGCCGCATTAGAGATAAGTTCGGTTCCAAAACTCACCTACGATGTCGTTTCGCCAGTGCCTTCCAATTCTCGACGCGCTGGTCGACAACAAAGATAACCGGTTGGAAACTTCAGTATATCGAAATGCAGGTGATAACAGCGTTTGCTTAAATGCCGATGGCGAATGTCCAGATCGCCACGAGAGAAGAGTGACCCCAGCCTTCAGTATATGCAGAGCGTTCCGAAATTGTTCTTCTGGAATTCCTTTGTACTCGGAGCTCAGGAGAGTGAAACTCATCGACAAAGGGGATTCGAATTCATAAGTGGACGAGGAAATTCAACACCATCTGAAACGAGAATACGATAGGCAAAAACAATTTTATAAAATACGAGAGGCAAATATAGCCCAATAGAAAAGCGAAACCAAAACAGGTAGGTATCGAGCGTTTCAGCAAATATTACGTGAGCTATGCATCAAGAGTCGCCCAGCGCGCCCTACTGAAATCATGACAGGGAACGTGTTATGCGCAGGTCAAACCAAACCTGAAACTGACCATAAATATGACAGCAAAAAGAGCAGTAAACTTACCATGCCCAACATACAACAAGACCAAAAGACCAACCGAAGAAAAGCAATGTAATTTATCAATTTATCTGTCCTGATGAAGAATGCAGGCTTTATAAAATAAGCTTCCGTGCCGTCATCACATACCTATCTAAGCGTTAAACAACGCGCAGACAAGAAGGAACCATGAACCAACACATGGAAGAAAAACGCCACAGACAAGTCGCCTAACAAGACCTCATCGAAAATACAAACCTTTTCAATGATCCGTCACGAACACCGTTTGCTAATAGCATTCGAGTCTCTCCACTTCAGGGAGACCGCTCCGTCATTTAAAAAAGTAATTGAAGTCATGTGCCACTTGCACATTACCGGGATGATGAAATTATATTAAATGAGCGGGGGGGGGGGGGCATTGCTGTTATATTTCCTTTGTCGTTTTAAATATTCTCATCTGAAATCACCACAGCAAGCAAAATGACGTCATGTGCTTGGGTGTGTTATATTTTTTCAAACACTGCATGCTGTTTTATGCTCCACCCTGGCGTTTGTTTTTATGCCGCTTCCGGAGGTGGAAATTCATCTTTCCGAAACGCTAAGGAGGATAGGAGTCAATGTATTTGGTAACTTGATCGTTTCCATTTTGAAAACTTGATGCCGGACATAGTTAAACAAAACATGAGATCGGTCGTGCACAACCATAGAAAGCTTTTTAAAGCTAAAGACTAGAGTACTTTACGAACTGAATCTTCAGAATCCCGTCCACTCCAGACCAGCCGGTTCGGATTCACTCTGCCCACCAATCCATCTTTATCAGATCTCTCAATTCAATAAAACCCGAATTTGTACGAAAAGTTTATCAAATGAATCCGTACCAATCCGCTGCCACATTTGTGGCTTAAAATTTCGAAAGCCAATTTGGCTCATTTGAGCATCTTAAACTTGAGGTACTTGTTATTTCCATTGAACATATGTGCAAGTTGTAAAAAGTCAGTGGGTGCTAAGATACTTAATACAAATTGTTGCCTATTGGGAATGCCATTTTGCATGAATATCGGAACAAACAGGGCTCATCGTATCATTTATCAGATCACAAGTATGTTTGTCAAAAATTCACAAGAACCGTCAAAACGTAGGGGCAAAAACTGCTTTTGTTGCAATAACCTAGCGGCATGGATACATTTATATTTTATAAGGTGAGATCTAAAGAAAACTTTAAAAATTGCTGTTAGACCGGCATTTATTTACTTATGTTCTATCTACTCTGCTCCCATCTGCATAACCCATCCGCAACTTGGACGTCAACTTTGCATTTGCACGCGTATGATACTCCTGTGATGATTTAGAAGCCATGAGGCAAACCTGCCACCCAAAGCGTACATCCATCGCCAAAGTGAAGATTACCAATTTGGTTGTGTAGTGTATGCACACACACACACACACACACACGCACACACACACACATATATATATATATATATATATATATATATATATATATATACATATATGCATGTATCATACTTTTTGTTTTTCAAAGATCTTTGCTGGAATGAAAGAGTACTTAAATCAGGCAACTAAGTGCAGCTGAGAAAGTTACCTTTGTTTCCTGGGTGCAGAAGACATTATGCTGTTCAACATCACACTTTAATAAACATATATATTTCACATTTACACAGCACAATTTATCTCAATTTAAATAAAATGATGTATTTTAATTGGGGAGAGGAGTGGGTACAAGACTAAGTTGTGAGCAAGCAGCATATTTGATTTGAACCTTGTGTTAAGCTCATAAATTTGGCTGACTGACTAGGAAAACAGCAACTGTAGTGTTACCAAACAGTTCACTTGTTTGCCACGATTTCCGCAGACAGAAGATTGCATTTCAAAACTTTATGAAGTGCTTTTTACCAACAAAACATCCTCCTGCCCAGTTTTTCAATTTTCAAATGCAACATCACCCGTTGGGATTAAATGGGGATCGCTGGTAAGCAGGGTTGAAAGACTTGCCAACTTGGCTGGTAAGGTCGGCGACAAAAATGTCAATTTTCACGCGACGCTTGGTGCCGAAAATGTCTTTTGACCGACAGTTTCGGTGACGGCCACGACAAAACATTACGGCACGCATTCCACAACTTAACACGGGCTCCAATGACAATACATTTCATCCTGCAACACCAGCAAGCTTTTCCGTGAATACCCTTTACCGTACCTTGCGACCAAATGGTATCTGTCTTCTCAGGCCCAATCCTAAACCGGCGACAAAAATATCCTATGATTTTCAGTTGGTCGCTCATTTTGGTGACAGGTCGGCGACAGATCCGTGTGTTTCCTGTAGACTGACCGACCGGCCGATTCGCTGTTTTTCTCAGCCGACTCCCAGTGTCCCGAACTAGACAGAAGAAAAAAAGATATAGATATAGCGATTCATTTGGCCGAAAGGGAATATTTCAGTCTTTGCGATGGAACTGAGACATGTGAGGCTGGCGGTGGCTTAGAATGCACCGGGGCCTTACAAGCGGCGTTCGCATCGCAGTTTTACGAAAACCCATCTAGGGCTAATTTTTGGGCATTGTTGACTTCATCGATTGACAGTTCACGGAGAGTCGGCGAGATGATCGAAGCAAGGAGGACATTGACCTGTGACTATTCAGACTGACTTTTCAAGACATAGAAAAGCAACAGAAAAGGTTGTTGTCTCACCGTGGCAGTCTCAAGCGCCGCAACTTCCTCCCTTTGTAGAGAGCCGTGCGTTCGGTGGCTGATGATACTCCTCAGGAGAAGGAACGACGGGAGGAGAGACGGGTTGTGAAGTGACAGTTTATGCCATTGTTGCTTTGTTCCTGATCGAGGATGATTACTAGTCAAAAATGTCAAATCATGGTTTGCAACTAGCCGCTATTCAGTTCAGGCCTCCATCCCCCCTAGTTTGTGAAGAAGTGTGCTAAATCTGGGGAGACAGACGTATTATGGGGAAGATTGCATGTTTTTTTTCTGCTCAGCCCTCCCAAATATCTTTGAAAACTATGCCTCTGCTCGAAATGCAATCATTTTACTAATATTTTGCTAGCATTGAGATGACAATGATTCCCAGTTCAACTTTTTCCCGATATTAATCTTACTTGCTGGAAACTGATGTGAGAGCTAACGACGTAGGCAGTGGGGAGACAGTCAGGTGTCAGGAGTAACGAGTTGCAGAACATTTAGGCTATGGGAAAGGGGGTTTAAGGATTAATTGCCATCTCTTCTTAAGCAAGAGGTTTACTTCAAATCTGAAATGGTTTTGTGGGACTTTGGTCCTACTGTTATTGAATTTCATTAAGAAATTGACATTTGGCTCTCTGAGAGCAGTTTTGGCTATTTACTGATGACGGCACCCCTGTGTTTGGCAGCAAATTAAGTCTGTTTTGTTTTTATTGCAGGTAATTTCTATTCGTTAGTATTTTGGAGTTACGCATGTTTGGTCAGCAACCAAACCAAAGAAAATTTGGGAGTCTGCGGCAATACCTCGTCATTGAAGTCGAATTGATAAAAACCAATGACACCAATATGACTAAACCGAAATTCCCTACTATCCCATGTACATATTTATAAATCCCAACTTGACTAGACACACTCCCTTTAAAAAAACAGGATTAATCTCGACGAGATCTCGTATGTTGTAATCACTTATGTTCCTACTTGACCGTAATAGACATAGTCAATTGCGAAACATTCCTGAAAATCAGACTATTTCAACTTTGCATACCTATATTTTCAAAAAATATATCACACAGCAGCATAAAATGCAAAGAAGTGTATTCTTTTCTCATTTTGAGCTCAGTGGTATGCAGTTTCATCTGTTTTAATTTCATATTAAAAATGTTAGGCTCTTGATAAAACAGTGCAAGGCGTCAGCACGGGATCGGCCGAATCGGCGGTCGCCCCCGCCGGCCGCGGAACGTCGTGAAGTGCTAAAAGCCGTCGCTTATCGGCAACCAAAAACACTGGAAAGACGTGCTTGGTATCAAAACACGCGCAATGAATGCCCCAGTAGCCACCAAAAAATTGGGCGCGACTGCACAAGATGCTGGACTTGTACCCTCAGAAACCTTGCGGTGGAAGGGGGAGGGGGGAGCGTAGCGTGTACTTCTCATATGAGGCCGAGGGATAATGTGCCGTTTAGAAAGCACTAACAAGCTGATGTGAAGCTATTATCAAATTTTAATGCAATTTCCCTGTTTGTAGCAGCTGCTGCGTGACAGCATTTTGGATTAACAGCATAAAGACCTGTGAGGGCTGACTAGGGTAATCTGACCTGACTTGAGCTGATTGCACTGGGTCGTTTTGGGCACCTAGGCATTCCTCTGGGTATGGAGGGCTCCGTCGCCGTATTTAGTCATGTCAAAAGTCCTCTGGATACCTGGGATCTTCTGAGCTGCTCAGGACCCTTTTGGCCACCGGGAGGTCTCTTCCATCGCCCAAGAGCCCTTCTGGCTGCTCGTGGACTCGCTGACCGGCCAGAAAAACTACAGGCACTCCGAAGATCAGTAAATGCCCAAGGCTCCTAGCTTGGAGCTCCTTTTACCTCTCAGGGGTCTTGCTCTCAAGGTGCCTGTCTAGCCCTTCAGGGACCATTTTGGCCCTACAAGCAATTCTCCAGTCACTGGCATTTCTTTCTGGCTGCTCAGGGTCCCCGCTAAAATAGCCGTCAAACCCACCTTGCCACGGCAGAGGCCATGGTTTGAGATTATGTAGGGTATGGAGGTGGGGGTGGAGGGGCGGGGGTGGACATTAATTTCTCCCTGGACTCGTAAGGCGGAAAACCTGGGGTCTTGTGGAGGTGCACGCCGGGTCGTTTTTGCCGTGTGCAGCGTGACGAAAAATGTCCATGCTGAATGAGTAAAGCACATCATCTACCTACTCACTAGGACCCATTTTGCCACCCAAAGGACAGCGGTGCAGATACGTGGGCCTCAGCTGGTCACCGTAGACACTCGAGCTGCTTTAGGGGGTTTAAAAGCTATTTATGGCCCGTCTACCATTTGAAAGTTCCTTCACCACACAACATAGCATCGGAACTACCTAGGCACTCTTGGCCCGTTTAAGCGTGGTGGTTAAGACGCGCGCCGGGGAAACCAGAGGTACAGGGCTCGGTTCTCCTCTGTGCCCACTCTTTTTGCAATGGTGACAAGCAGGCGACGCCATTACATTAGAGTCTCTGAAGGTCCGTGCGACGTGAAGCCCCGCTGACAACATCCGTTCACGGGCCGCACTGACCTCTCGACCTTCCGTGTACTCAGAACCCCCCTGGTCGCTCACCAGCCGTTTCAGCTGATCAGTGCCCGTCTATCCGCTGAGACGCCCTTATTAGGAGCTCAAAGCCCTTCATATCCGTATGACCCTCTGTGTACTTCTAGCCCTGTTAGCTGCACAGGATATATTTTCGCTCTCAAAGGTCACCTGGTTACCACGGAACACCTCAGTTGCTTTCAAAAGCGGATCGGCCTTCTGCGGGACCCTGTTAAGGAGTTCCGCCTGCATGGAAGTATGCCGCAAGGCTGCGGTCCTGGACCGCCCAGTAAAACCCGAGTGCAGTCGGATAGAGATCTTGCTACAGGCCACTTAAAAAGCTTGAGTATTAACATTGACGATCAAATTCTCTTAGAATATCTTGGATTCAGTTGTGCTATTTAAAACGGAGCTACTGTTAGTCACATATCAAGAAAAACGTTAACATATTCTGCCCGGAAAACATATTGAAGTGCGGCTCAAAAGGGCAGTGCATGCCAATGTTCGGTTACGAATTCATGTGCGGCTTCATCCGCGTGAAACTGAAGAACATCTTCAGGCTATGGCTCAGATAGGGGCAGACGCGTGAGTTCAACTAAGCTAACAATTTCGCGCCTTCGGTGTGTCGAAATCAACAAAAGAACTGTCGAGCTTCTGTAGGCAAAGGGTAATAGAGGCGGTTAGGATCGGTGATAGCTAGTTTGTGTTGTGTTGATGGAAACACATGCTATTTCATTGTTCAAACGGCGGGAACTCACTAAGCCTGAGCCCGGAATTTCTGGTACCTTTGATTCGTCAAAGCATGTTGTAACAATCTTCTAAAGTTGACCTGAAGCCGTAAATGATTGTGTGTTGTTACTGTTTTTTCTTTGGTTGTGCTCAGCGTGGCAAGAATATGAAACAAACGATATTTGTTTTCCCTAAACAGTTTTGGGATTCCATGTTTCAGTTACCGCGATGTATCTTTCTTCCAGCACCCCCCCCCCCCAAGCTCCCCTCCTTGCCCGGAATTTGCCCGGGCGCCTTCCCCTCAATCTGAGTCCAACCCGGAGCCCAACGTATTGCTCGTTACTTTTCAAATAGCCTAGACACCTAGTTTAAACCTGTATATACCGATCGATGTGGCGCATCAAAAGGCGCCCACCAGGCAACTCATGTGAGCCAGTCTTGGAGCATGCCTAAAATATGATGGAGAGTTGACTTTGGGGAAGCCCGCATGTTTGATAACATTCCCCAATGCTACCTGCCACCAGTTGGAGTTTTGTCATGAACCCAACCACCCTGGCTGCCGAGGCCCTTCGCCATTTTTTTTGTTTCGATCGAGGATAGCAAATCCGCCATAGGACAAGCCCAACCCCGAGGCCACGGTAAGATCCGAGGGTGGAAGAAGACCGCATTTGTGGTTGAACTGTCTCATTGTGTAGGCCAGCGTGCCTGTTTTTTTTTCGCAGCAACAGTTATACTGGCATCGGTTGAATGATATTGTCTTAATGAACTTTTCAGCTGTGTGCCTGATGTTGCAAGTCGCGGCGATAAAGAGCTTTTCGGTGATGCGTCGATTTCCGATTACGTTGCTGGGCATGGACGTCATTGCCATTTCTTGTCATGTGGTATCGCGTTACGCTGCCGGCGATAATTTTGTCTGCAGAAATTCGGTCGGCGACAAAAACACACGTTTCCACCCCTGCTGGTAAAATCAGGAAGTACGGTAGTGATATGATAAGATAGATTAGTAAGCCATTTGACACTTTAGAAACCTTGGGAGCAATGAGACCTCTAGTTTCCCATAGCAGCATATGTGTGTGCCGCTAATTTAAATTAGTTTATCAATGTGACCCGTTCAGCTGAAAATGTTCTTTTAGAATATATGGCTGATTATGCCCTATGTAGCTTGTTTGTGCATTGCAAGGAATTGAAACTACCATATGCTGTTCTTTTCTGAGCTGATGTCTTCATTAAGTATTTTAGGGACAATTTAGCGATAATCTTCATTTGATTGCTTTTTAATCCGTTCAATCCGTGTGAGCTGGCAACTTTGAAAATCTAGTCAGGTAATCTGTGGACTGATGCAGTCCGTTAAGTCCTCTACTGAAGATGTCTGGGTTTTCAGATAGAGAGAGAGAGAGAGAGAGAGAGAGAGAGAGAGAGAGAGAGAGAGAGAGAGAGAGAGAGAGAGATAGAGGAGAGAGAGAGAGAGAGAGAGAGAGAGAGAGAGAGAAGAGAGAGAGGAGAGAGGAGAGAGAGAAGAGAGAGAGAGAGAGAGAGAGATGAGAGAGAAGAGAGATAGATGAAGAGATAGAGAGAAGAGATAGAGAGAGAGGAGGAGGAGAGAGAGGAGAGAGAGAGAGAGATAGAGGGAGAGAGAGAGAGAGAGAGTAAAAAGGAATATATAAATAGAAAGACAGAGAAGAGGAGAGGGAGATAAGAAGAGCGTAGATAGAGAAGAGAGAGAGAGAGAGAGAGAGAGAGATAGAGAGAGAAGAGAGAGAGAGATCAGAGAAGCAGAAGAGAGAGAGAGAGAGAGATAGAGAGAGAAGAGAAGGAAGATGAGAGAGAGAGAGATAAGAGATAGAGAGAGAAGAGAGAGAGAGAGAGAGAAGAGAGAGAGAGACTAGAGAGAGAAGAGAGAGAGAGGAGAGAGAGATGAGGGAGAGAGATAGAGAG
>NW_023597054.1:53356139-53385920 GCF_011947565.3 Pollicipes pollicipes | reverse complement strand
GAGATATATATATATATATATATATATATATACATCAGCATTTTGCCATGATGGTACTTGATATCCGGTTATGCATTTTTCGTTCCTCAATTTGAAGCTTGAACATGTGAAGTATCCAGGTGAACGTTTCAAAACAAGAATTGCATTGTTAAGATATTGTAAAATATCAAGATAACTGCACGTGCGATAAGTCACACATGTGACTAGTTCTGTGAACCATATTTCGTTGTGATGCATGCGATGTGCTAAGATATTGGAGCATTTGTAATCTACGTCGTCGAGCTTGATTCTGCGACAATCGCACGCATCAAAAACCGACAGTGGGATTAAACAGTCCGTGCACAGTGCCATACGTCCGCCTTCTGCCCCGTGCAACTACTCCAAATCCCCTCCCCCTCCACACTGCACCGGTGCCGACGACAGGTCGGGTGGACAGTGACCCGCCACCGTACTCACTAGGTGAGGCTGTGCACGCGCTTGACGTTGCGGGAGGTGGCGGGTTCGCGACACCAGACGAACGTGTTGTAGCGCCGCAGGCAGGAGGGCGGTGCGCCGCCGCGGGCCCGCTCCCGCCGACACCCAGCCTGGGCTCGCATGGCGGCCCCCGGCGCCGGCTGAACGGCCCTGCAGTCCGGAGGCTCGCCGCCCGCTGTCCCGGGCGCGTCCGGGCTCGCCGGCGTCTCTTGCCGGCGCGTGCCACCTGGCCCGGCCGGCGCGACCGAATGAGCGGGCTTCTCGTCGAGCGGACGGCCCGCTCCGTTCGATGCCATTAATAAACTAGTGGCCAAGTTATGAGCCAGGGCGGGCTGATGACTGCGTCACCGGAGAATTCCATCGCGATGAGAGCTGATTCTCATTAGCCAGCGACGTCCAGTGGTGCCGTCGGGCTTCACGTGCGGGCCCCGACTGCACGCACCGCTGCCGCGCCGCTCTGCTCACGACGTACTCCTGTGGCCGTTACGGGCCCTGCGGCACCCCGCGCTTCAGAGCCACGTCGGGTGGCAAGGCCGGCCTCTGCAGCCTGGCTGAGAATCTGTCGCGATCCTGGATGTCTCAGCAGTCGTCCACTATGCCGAGTGGGGCTGGTTATGGCAGTCGTGGTACTGGACCGGGCTGAGTTTCCCGATGAAGTCTTAGCCACTAAATCATTTGTGGGCTATGGTACGTTGCTCAGCTCTGTAGCGGTAAGCGTGCCCATGCGCAGTCGTTGCGCAGTCACACGCAGACGTAGATAGATTGCCGCATGCCGTATTCAAGAGCGCAGCCGAGCGACGTCCGACACGTCTGACACCGGTACCGATCGGCCCCGAACCGAAGCAACCGACTGGCCACACCGGCCTTTCCCGTGCCCCAGTCACCAGAGGCGACATAGCTCCAGCAGAGGGGTCCAGGCGGACCACTGGCGACACTCCATTGGTGTGGTCTGGATCGGCTGACGCCTGCTTGACATGTTCCAGAAAGCTGACAGCCCACTGACGTGTCCTGAAGCAGCTGATCTCTACTGACTTGTACCGGAGCAGCCGGCACTCCACTGGCGTGTCCCGAAGCAACCGACACTTCACTGGTGTGTCCCGGAGCAGCCGACACTCCACTGACGTGTCCCGGAGCAGCCGATACTTCACTGACGCGTCCCGCAGCAGCTGACACTCCACTGACGTGTCACGGAGCAGCCGACACTCCACTGACGTGTCCCGGAGTAGCCGATACTTCACTGACGCGTCCCGCAGCAGCTGACACTCCACTGACGTGTCACGGAGCAGCCGATACTTCACTGGCGTGTCCCGGAGCAGCCGATATTTCACTGACGTGTCCCGCAGCAGCCGACACTCCACTAACGTGGTTTGCAGCAGCCGACAATTGACTGACGTGGCCTGCAGCACCCGATACTTCACTGACGTGGTCCGGAGCAGCTTACACTCGACTGACGTGGTCTGCAGCAGCCGAAACTTCACTGACGTGGTCCGGAGCAGCTTACACTCGACTGGCGTGGTCTGCAGCAGCCGATACTTCACTGACCTGGGCCGGAGCAGCTTACACTCGACTGACGTGGTCTGCAGCAGCCGATACTTCACTGACGTGGTCCGGAGCAGCTTACACTCGACTGACGTGGTCTGCAGCAGCTGGCACTCCCCTGACGTCGTCTGTAGAAGCCGTCAGTCCACTAACGGTATCACACCTGAGAGTGCGTCACTCAGTTGTTGTTGACCCGATACACTCAGGCTGCGCCAGGGCGGCGGCGGCGGCGGCTGGCTCGACCGCCGCGCCCCGCCGGCCGGTTCCGTCTGAGCCGATTGAGCCGCTTGGCCAGCTCGCCGCTCTGCGGGTCCGTTTATTGTGAAGCAGCGACGCGTGCCGATCCTGGGTCCGGCTGGGCCCATCGCCGGCGGCGCCGGCTCTGGCGGAGGCGCTGAGTGGAAGCCGGGCTCTCCCGCGGAGCAGCCACGGAGCGCGAGCGGCTCGCGCCGACACAATGGCGGCTGATGGAGACAGGCCGCGACACTGGAGCGGCCGCTTCGGCCCGGATTCCAGGTGCGGCAAAGCCTGTTCATCCGAGCCGGGCCTTTCATCGGAGGTTTCTCAATTGTCCGGATTCTAGTTCTGAGAAGGCCTTTCCACTTGCCGGATTTAATTTCGGATTGAAACATTTTGAAGTAGCGATGCGGTTTGTGTGACTGCGTATATGTGGTACTGAGTCACGCGATTTTTTAATGTATTGCGTGCATTTCTTTGAACGGATGAATGATAAATAGTTGTACCGAAAGAGTGAAACAAGGAATTTGCATCACGGACGGAATAACCGCCGGAAAAGTGGTGAGTGCACATACTAGCACCACAGACGAGAACCATTGCCCGAGAAACGAGTCCATACGAGACGGCTGGTAAAACTTACAACAAGGTCTTGAGACATCGAGTGAAAAATTCTAACGAGCGCCCACCAATTAATATATAGTACATCCTATCTATTTTGGTTCAACAACGGCCCAGCATAACAACCCAGCATGCACTTGAAGATTATAGGCATTGAATGAGTGTTAGGTAGGTCAAAAACAGGTTGTAGGTTAAATCGAATGCTGAGCTCAGAGACAAATGATAACTACTTTTATGAAGGTACACAAAACTCCATACATCAATGAAAGTCACGAATTTTAATGAGCTTTCAGCTTCGAGGCATGGACACTTAGAGGGATTGCCCCACCTGTGGAGCATTTTTCAAGAACATACTTCAGAGCAACCTTAAGAGTAGTCACGTCTAATAATAGCACTGGGCAGTGACACTACAGCAACGTTAATACAAAATAAGGATATCGGTTTTAATAATTTTGGAGTTCAAATTGCACTGTTCATGTTTCCAACAGCACCATCCGGCGTTCGACGCTTCTTCCCTGCAGTCGTGACCACCGTCAACATCACGGTAATGAGTGCTGGAAGAACGAATTTCAGTACAAAAACTGCAGCATTTAACTAAAAATACGCTAGATGTGCAATGCAAGCGATATTTCTAGTTTGTACTAAATATCTGACAGCCGGTAACTGAAGGTAGCTTGGCACAGGTGCCACAATAGTGAATGCATTCAAGATTCTAATGATTGTTCTACCAGACTTTGCAAGAAATTCTCAAGTTGTTTACCATATTACACTGAGAAAATGTATTACCTAATTGCAATCAACTCAGCATGTTCCATGGAGAACTGGGGAAAAATTTATATAACGTAATATAACTACAAACGCACAGTTTTTTTTTTGTTTGTTATGGTTCCCACACGCTACCGATTGATTTCCTGAGACCAATCAACGTTACGCGAAGGTCGAAAAATTCACGGCATACCGTGCACGAAAATTTTGATCCGGTACATCGTACAGTCTGGCTTCTCTGCACAAAAACAATGGCAATGGACCGAATCAATGCAATTGAAACGCTTTCGCACGGTGTCGGTTTCATAAAAATCGACCTTGATATTATTCGATTCACAGTTCTGTAAAAAGCAGATCTTGAACAAGTGAGCCGTATGGGCTAATAGGAAAAGTACGCTGCAGAGGCGTTATGCTACCAGCGTACTTCGGTGGGGATCGCGTCGTCATGCCAACGACCGTGGGCACCTCTACTGGTGGGAACAAAAGAGCGTTCGTCACTGGGCCGGCGGACAAGGGCGTGTCACCGATAACTTGGTTGGTTGAAGTTTGAACCAGTGCTTACATGGATCATGTGCTACTACCATTCCCAAAGCCAAAGTGCGTCTCGAAAAGAGGAACCGTGGTAAAGGCCACAGAGGAGAAGTCAAAGCAGTGACGAATCCAGGAACTCGTCAAGGGGGGAACGCAACATTGTGGGGCCCATCCAAACATAATGATATTCCTGCTGTCAAATTGTTAGATAAATATTGTGTAACACACCAACACACACACACACACACACACACACACACACACACACACACACACACACACACACACACACACACACACACACACACACACACACACACACACACACACACACACACACACACACACACACACACAAACACACACACACACACACACACACACACGCACACACACACACACATCTATATGTATATATATATATATATATATATATATATATATATATATATATATATATATTAGATAGTAAATACGGGCATCCATCTTACTGAGCGCACCGCTAGAAAGCTAGGCGTGCTACGTGTGCACATACATGGAGCTTGTTCATTTTCTTCAGATCATGGTAGATCCTGTCATTTTGGGCTAAGTATTTCGAAAAAATAAGCTAACAATTTGAAGTTGGTTGCTTAACATCATCAGGATAAACATGAACTTGATTCTTCTTAGCTTATTTACGGCTAGCCGACTGGTCGATGTGATCAGCTGATGGCTTACGATTAATGCAGGGTTTTTCCTTTGCTATAAGGGAGTGCAAAATGTCCTAGCATCTAAAATGCATTAAAAATGTGTCGCACAAGTATAACAAGTGTCATGCATTCAATAGCTAAGGGAAATGACATAGGTTGTCGGTGTCATGTAAAATTAACTTTGACAACTGCGCGTAAAAATTCCTCGAAGCATATTCCATTGCTGCTCTAAGGCTAAGGCGCCGAGGTCAATAGGGACGGAGCATGAGCGATCATGGTTGCCGCGGGAGGCCAACAAAGACCCTTTCGTTAGCAAGTACAGGTCTTCAGAGCAAGCGAGAAGAGACCAAAACTGACGTGGTGAGCCCCTGAACGATCGTTAGTGCCCGGCAGGCTAGCATATAGGACTCCGGCCAGAGCACAGGGCCCTCTGAGCAAAGGAAAATTGCCGAACACTAATGTAATGAATTAATATCCCTGACCAATCAAGAGTGCCCGGGCAGGTTAAGAGGAAGGACCCCAGTAGGGTTGAAGGGTTCTTCGCGAATGAGATCAAAGGAAAAAGTCCTAGTTCAAAGGAAAGGGCTCCTGAGCATCGCGTGACTCGGTGCCTTGCATTGTGTGAGCCCCAGCAACAGCACAAGGCCCTCCGAGCAAGTGGAAAGAAGCCGACACGAATGTGAAGCGCCCCTGAACGACTAAGTATGCCCTGGCATATGGAGCGCCGGAAAAGCGTATGAAGCCTTTCGAATGGGAAGGTCCGTGGAGAAAAACCCGATCGATCAAGAGTGCCCAGGCATGTCAGCAGATAGTGTTTCAACAGCAGCGTTGGGCTTTACGAGAAAATGCAAAGATATCAGGGACAACATGTGAGTAGACATGTGGGCCCCGGGCAACAGCGTTAGGCCTCCGGACGGCGTAATGAGGCCCAAAATTTCCCCCAATCAACACCTCAATCGACACAAAATTGGTGTCGTCTGCTCATGGGATCTTCATCTCCGCTTACAACTGTTCTCCGTCGTCCGCAGCCAAAATATGTCAATTTTTTGGTCAAGATACTGCGTCCATTCGGTCGGTTATGGACCCCTTCGAAGCCTATGGGTCTGCTTGAGACACGAGGGGCCATGGTCCGGTGCCTTGCCCTCCCCCTCTGTATCCGCCACCGGCCTGAGCAACTTAATAGATAGGACCCTGCTAAGAACATACGGCATCCATTCGAATAAGAAATGCCCGAGACACAACGTGGAGGGCACCCGAGCAATTGAGTGTGCCCGAGCAGGCTAACAGATGGAGCCCCACAAGAGCATAGGGTCTCCATTCAAGTAAGAAATACACACTTCACAATGCAAGGGGCCCTGAACAATCGAGTGTGCCCGAGCGGATTAACAGATGGAGCCCCACAAGAGCATAGGGTCTCCATTCAAGTAAGAAATACACACTTCACAATGCAAGGGGCCCTGAACAATCGTGTGTGCCAAAGCAGGTTAACAGATGGGACCCCGACAAGAGCGTAGGACCCTCCATTCAAGTAGAAAAGTACACAAGACCTAGTGTAGAGGGTCCTCGAAAGTGCACCCGAGCAGGCTTCCAGATGGCCCCGACAGGAGCGTAGCGCCCTTCCATCAACTACCAAAATCCAATGTGCGGGCCCCCGAACAATCCAGTGTGTCTGGGCAGGTTGACAGATGAGGCCCCGAAAAGTGTGTACGATCCTCCATTGAAGTAGAAAGTACGCATGACCTAATTGGGAGGGGCCCGAGCGATCAAGTGTGCCCAAGCGGGTTAACAGATGGGGCCCCCGACAGAAGCGTAGGGCTCTAAACAAGTGACAGAGAATTGGAAGGGCTTTAGACCAATGACGAGGGCCCATGTGCATATCGCAAGTGTGTCGACAGGTTAACCCTTACCAACGTGACGGGCCTCTGAGCAACCGAGATTATCCCGGCAGATAAACATATGGGGCCCTCGGCTACAGCGTACAGATCCTTTCGGGCGAAAGGGAAGAATCCATGGTAAGCCCTGATAAACAAGAGCGCCCCGGCACGGTGGCAGGAAGGGCCCCAGCAACAGCCCAGGGCACTCCGGGAAAATGCAAATAGCGTGAGTGCAGCGTGGAAGGCTCCTTAACAATCGGATTGACCCTGCAAGTGGGCATACAGGCCCCCGGAAACAGCATAAGGCCTCTGGACAGCGTAATAAGCCTTAAAATATCCTAATCCCGACTCTCTCAATCAGTAAATAATAATTTTGGTCTACTCATGAGCCCTTCAGACATACTTGCGACTGTTCTTGGAGGCCTAAAAGCCCAAAGATGTCCAGTTTTCTTGCGCTTTATGGTAAAAAATACATCTGTTCGGCCGGCTTTGGCCTCCCTCTCCCGAGCCTATGAGCCCCTTCGGGGCCCAAGTGGGGGGAGCCATGACCCCGTGCCCCGCCCCCTCCGGATTCGCCCCTGAATCAAAGCCAGAGCATAACGTTCCGATGAATTCGAGAGATAATAGCTTCATGTTCGTGTATCTTTTTGTCCAAGCATAGTGTTTCAAGCTTTCTAGGATTTCAAAGGAATGTTCCACATTTAAAGATATGGAAACAAGCATCAGATATGATGAAACAGACTCACTTATAGCTACTGGTATGCTTTGAAGTAGAAAAGACTGCTCTAGACAACACGATTTCTCTGTTAAGTGAATATGCTCCTCGATACGTCTTTGCTTGATTACGTCGTCGTATCTTGCGCAACATTGATCGGGAGCCAGTTAACAGCCGTTATATCTGAAAATAGTGTTCACAAACGTCAGACATGAACGAATCAACCATGATCTTTTTCTCGGCCTTGATCACCGCGTAACTTGTGAATTAGCAGATTTAAATGACGTTATTACGACGTCGTGAATGTCAAGGTGATATCCAAATGACCCCCCGGAATGCTCTCCTCATTTTCCAGGGTATGTAGTTCAGAAACTAGAGAGGTTTAGGTCTTATGGAGGGTAGGGCTGTGAACCGCACCAAAACGTCTTCAAGATCGCTAGTTCAATTCAAACCCCCACACAAATGTGGAACACTCTCTTAAACGCATAAAAAATTTGACACATAAATGTGTTGGAAACATTACAGAACACACACGTTGGAAAAAGCAGGGCGAATGCAAGATATCACTTTGATATTGGCAAGCAGGGAGTCATATAATATTTTTCCAGCAGGGCCAGTCACTTCATATCAAATTCCGAGCTATTTGGAAGGATTTTGAGGAAACTGGTATTGCTGATGAAAGCGTATAAGTCAGATGTAGCAAAAGGTGAAAAGCACAAAAAATGGTGGGACCTCCCTCTGCGCAAACAATGCTTGCAAAATACATGTACAAACCGCTTTGGAAACCTGATAACATCCAGATACGACATTTTATGTCTGATGTGACATTTAAGTAGCATTTTAGTTCCACTTCACCGAAATAAGGACATAGGTGCTGTAAAAAAAAATCCGGCGCAACTGAAAAAGGGCGATAAAAAAGCTCAAAACTCATTATTTTGAAACGGACAGAATGGCGGAGAGTCGGCTCTCAGGGTACGCTCACTGACGAATTCAAAGGAGACTCGAAAATCCTATTTGTTTCTGTCAGTGGCATCGCATTGGTCTCAACAAAGTTGACCGCTGTCGCGCGGAAAAAGACAAGGTCATGACGCAAATCGTCGTACGCTAACGATGCACGAACGTCCTTCCCGCGGGATCCGTCATGATAATGAGACGTCACCGTCCGTTGGCCGGCCTACTACCGCGCCTTACGGCGTGGGAATGTACAACTCCGTCACCGGTGGATGGCGCACCTAAAAGTTTCTGGACTGAACGCCAAGAATGAGGTGTCTACAATATATGTGGCCACAGTTTTTGGACTGAACAAAAGCATAAACAAGTGAGAACAGTAGCAAAATTTTGTCCGCCAAACCATCTCAAACTAAAGCACTGGGGATGAATGACGCTGGGAGTAGATACCAAAATGCTAAAAAGCTGCATCTAGTTCACCATGATATGCTTCCATAACTTGGAGCATATCTGCTCATGCATTCACAAGAATGAGGTGCCTACAATATATGTGGCTATAGCAGCCCGCTTCCAGGTACGTTCTCGACAAACCAAAAAACTATCAACACAACATATACAAACCAAAATATACGCCCCGTCTAAACGCACCATTTCAGAAAATGACTCTCAACCTATCCCCAAAAGCCTTTAGGTCTTCCTCTACTAGCAAAACCGACGTGTCCGTGCACGGCCATGTTTTAAACACATAGGCTTCTTGTGCGCCGAAATGTTCCCAGGAACTAGTTATAGCCTGGGTTTTTGATAGGTTTCCTTTCATCCGCTGTATGCGAACCACTTGCGCATAATTCAAGGGTTTCCTCCACGACCTTCAAAAGTTTGTTTAGATCCTGCGCGCCCTCTGTTACAAGTACTTGACAGCCATCCGCGCTCTGTATAAGCTGTGTGGCACCAGCGTGACAGTTATGCTCATTTTGTAATGTAATGGAATCCGTGGACGGACCCTGATACCCACTGCAGGTGTCCATGCGAAAGCCGCTGTTTGGGTTTTAACCTTTTGCTTAATGTGAATACCACCGAAGCCGCGCTGCGGCGATCGGCAACTGCGGCGGTCGGGTCGCGGGCATGGTCTGTCCATGACCAGACCCTTCGGTGCGATGGCCCGCTCCGACGGCGCGGCCCCGACAGTCGTCCGACCTCCGGGGCCATTATCGGTATGGGCCTCCGCGCATGCGTGCTATGGCAAGAATCCTGACAGCTAGCCCGTGGTCAAGGAAGACCGTCCCGCAAGCATGCCGAAAGTGGAGCTCTTGCCTTGGATAGTGTACAGTGTATGCGGTCAGCACTGGGCCTTCATGGCACATATCTTGTAACTTCAGAAGTCCTCCCTAGAACACTTTTCCCGATTGATGTTGGTTGTGTCAGAACTTTTTTATGGCCGGACGGGTCAATACGGTAAATAATCGTTACCCCTTTCACATGACATCACATGATATGACAACTGGTCACATCTGGCCATATTCACGAACGCCCATAAAGAGCTCTTAACTGCCGTTTTTGCGTTGCTGTGGCACACCACGTTTTTGAGATAATGGGAGTAAACCACACGGGCTAATTTGGCCCCTATGATAGGATTGAATCACCAGAGATCTCATTCATCATTTTCCAGACTCCTCCTTCTGATGCAGTTCGACGGGAGCTTCCAGTGCCACTTCCCCGTGGCTCTAGCTCGCCCATTTTTCGCGATGGCAAGGTACCAGCTCCTAAGTCCGCTCGCATGGCGTGGGTTAACCCAAGAGCTGTCAATCACACAAAGAGGCAGTTACCACTAGCTTACGGCTTGCAATATTTACGGCCGATGCAATATCATTGATACGGGTAGCCCTATTGCTGATAGCCTGTTTTTTATTTTCACTCACTGTGTCGGTGCGTGGCATCACAGTGACTCTGGAGTGATCTCCGTATGGCACATTGGATAGAAATGAGGCAGCTGGGCGATGCATGACAAATAGAAGTATTTGGATAGCATGCTGTCTAATTCGGTCTTTCCATGTCAGCGAAACTCCTTCATATTCATGGCTAATTATTTGTGGATGTGAAGTCATCTGAAAAAGTACATCCACAGACCCCCTCATGTGATCTGAATATGTGCAACGGTGACAGCACACATTGTGTTCGGTTAAGAGATACATATACACATAGTTCGGCCCTTGTGCGCAGAAATGTATGGTGCTGCGCATGTGGTAAATTCAAACGATAACTTTCATTTACTCACCAAGGCAAGTTCAAGACGAAGTTCAAGACAAAAGGCCAATCGCTATCAACTAGCTTCTATAAGTGCTAGAGAGTAATAGTACTCTCTAGTACTAGTACTAGTATCATACGAGCAGGATTACACAGAGCTATCTCGAATTTTAACATAGCACATTAAAGCGCAAGGTGTTATAGGATAGCCCGCATAAGACAGCGGGATGTGAGCGTAGTTGCAAATCGGTGCGCGTGGTCCCTGGCATGTCAAACCAGGTAGGCAGAGCAGTGCTGGCCAGGTCCGTGTTCTCTGTCTTCATAACACTACACGCTACGTCAGTGCGGAAAGACGTGTTGTATAGCCATCGGCGCACTGAGCACTGCACCGATGATACCATGGTAACAAGGGTGACCTCCGACACGTCCAATCAGAGCATGCGAGTCCGCTGCTGTCTGCAAAACTTTTGCTTCGTGATCGCAAGGATTAAACCTGGTGCGACAACGATAGAAGCCACGCACTTGTTCATCAGCAATGAGCGTCGGTTAATGTAGCCTAACATGTGTTAAACTGCGCTATGAAGGGTAAATCTTTTGCGTTCAATAATTTTTTTGTCTCCGCTTGGTGTGTTCGGCCTACATTAGAATTATTTTGCAAATCCACGTCACGTTGTAGGGCAAAATGCACGGGACGCACACACGTAAGCAATTTACAGCGTATATTTCACGGCAAGCATATGTTATCGGGTGTCATGACCACGAAAAAAACCCACCGTGGCCTCCACAAATAACTCGCCACCCACGACCCATGCAAGAACGTAACCACCAGTGATCAGCCCACCCAGCGGCCAGGCGATAGTTCACTTAATGTGATCGCAACAAATTTACCTGCGTTGCTTTCAGGACTTGACCTGACCTGCTTTGGTGTGCTGGGCAGGTTTGACGCGGCATCATTTCGAGCGGTCACGCGACTTCATGACGACGGTCATGTGCTGTGATGACCGGGTTAGGCATACGCACGGAGCGACAGCGCGGCTGTGCTGTCTTAGCGATGCTGGCAGTGCAGGGGTTCAATCACGGTCCGTGTGAGGTTGGTTAGCCACCAGATCTCTTCTCTGATAGCCCTGACTGCATGAGGTACGCATTCCAGACACTTTTCCGCCATCAGCTGGATGACGTGGGTCAACTCCGACCACTCGTGCAAGACAGACAAAGGTCGTCGCAATTCATTCCACGACTGAGTCGAAGTCATCGCCGTTACTGGCCGCGAGTTCCTGGCATTTAATCAGCGGGAGATCAGCGAGGTCTTGGGTCACTGCAGCCTTTCAAGCGTGTTAAGATCCGCAGTGGGCCGTAAAGGCAGCGATGTGAAACGCTGCGCTTCACATCTGACGCCCCGAATGTCTTTTATGCCGCTGTAAGGCCGACTGCAGCGGACAGCGTACCGGCCCAGCCACGCCAGTCCCAACGCGTCTCCTCGCGTTTCGTGTGGTGCTTTTCAGAATAAGGCCGTCCATGCCGCAAGATCACACGCGACTCCCATCCCCGTCCGACCATCTGGAGCAGATGAAAACCACGGCACGGGCGTGCAGAGCTCTCCACAATTTGCATTCGGACTGGTCAAGTTCTTTTTGGGGCCGTCAATGGTGCTTGCCTGAGGGCCGCGTGCCAGCGACAGGAATACGGCCGGCCGTCACGTCTAACACCGACGGGCACGTGACCAGGGACCCGGCAGATCCACGTCACAAGTCCGTTCCACTCGCGCTCACTAAGACGGAAAGACAAAGTGTTCAAAGGAACTACCTGACTGTCTCGAAACAAAGAATTTCCTCCAGGACGCTCAACACGGCTACGGAAAACAGCACCGCACCGTATCAAGACTAAGTCCTTGCAAAGTAACTCGCGCCATGGATAATGCCGAAATTCATATTTCGGTTCCATCGATTTGTTTGCATGCCTGAATGCGATGTCCACGAAATTTATTAAATCAACTTTGATTGCATCAACTGAGCACGGAGCGGTTTGAGGGGAGTCTGACAGGTCACACTCGGTATGTATAGATACGTAGGGCCGAGGGTGCACTCACAACTTGCCCGTGAAAAGTAACACGACCGGAGCGTGGCGTGGCACAACCCTCGGCCATGTCTGGAGCATGCTCCTTGTCAAGATTTAATTCTCAGTTTGCTGACATGACAATAACACAGCTGATATGACACCTAGACGCTAGTCAGCGGCAAGAAGCAGGGCATGCAGAAGTACATTTAACGAATGGAGAACTCGCTAAGCTGCGTAGACGAGTCGCAAGGTACTCCTTTGTCCACCAGAGGCAGCGAGGCGGCACAGATTGAACACCGCGGCGGGACCGCTGCTGAATAGCCGTCAATCGATCCGCGCACACCAGCTCGTCGCGTTATTTTTACGCGCTCGATTCCGTTCGCTTCGTCTGTTCGTCTGGAGATATATAATATCAGTGAAAGATTGTCTGCTTCCCATACAATCAAAGGGATAGTCATGTTTTTCATTGTGAATTGTCACAACGAACTAATCCGTAAATGACCCTCATTCACTATTACTTGAACTGCTCTAAGCATGCTTTTGCTGAGGCTATATGAAATGAACAACACGGTCATCTTGCCTCATATCCGCATTGTATCTCGTACATGGCCACCCAGGGATATTCATCAATACCTATTTCCACACAACATGCAACTTGTGAGAATATTTACCAAATTCTGCCAACTCAAGAAGTCTTGGAATGCGGGTAAAGTCGCGCACGGCAATAATCTTTATGCAGCGCTGCAGCCTGTGTTGACTCCAAACCTACCATAGAGTGACCTGATCAGATGAGTTTAAAACGCGCTCTGGCGGGGGTCAACCTGACCCGCTCGAAGGTTTTCCGGAATGGTTTTCAAATTCTTCTCGCCTGTAGACAATTCAATAGCGGATCGTTCGGTATACAAAATTTACATGTACCTTGTACGGTAGCTGATATACGTCAGGTCGAAGTCAGGCTATGTATTCAGCGAAGTCGATCTCTAGAGAATCGCTCAATCTGGTTCAACCACGGACTGTTAGACAAAGCCATACCTATCTGAGAAGCTTTCTTAGGCAACACAACCATTGAATGATAAATTTCATTGACCTAGGATCCGGCATGAAGTTCAGACCAAGGTCAAAACCAGCCCGTTTTTTCTCTAGGGCTTGCTGTGTGGGGAAACATTTGGTGCTCATTTCAAGTCTATTGATAAAAAGAACCACATTACATATCTTCCGTGGTCTTCTTACAAGTAAGAATAGGCTATTGACCTGAAATAACCCAGGTCAACATTTTGGTTCTATGAACATACTACCTAGCGTAACCTTCGTCGCTTATTCAAATGCAAAATTTAAACAGGCCTTGTATAATTTTGGTCACCATGACCTTCGAAAGTTCAAACAAGGTCATTAACCTAAAATGAGCATGAGACCTTTTGCTTAGAACAGGTATCTAGGACGCACTTTGGATACCAGCCTGGAGTTCGACCCTGTTTGACCTTATTTGGCCCAAAGGTCATGGTCTAGGAAGCTCAAACTTTGATCCAGGTGAGTTAACGTACAGACCAACACACCCTGTAACTTTGGTGTAACTCTCTCAGTTTACGAGATCTCAGGGCGCGTAAAATCGACTTCCCACCCGAGCGAAGGGTATCCGACATGTCTCCCGGACGCGTGTTAAGGTTTGCTGGTGGAAACGACGGTCGGAGCCGAGGTGAGCCTATCTCATGTTCAGTTGTTTAGAGTTCAGCTCCTGGTGGAAACGACAGTTGGAGCCGAGGTGAGCCTATCTCATGTTCAGTTGTTCAGAGTTCAGCTCCTGGTGGAACCGACGGTCGGAACCGAGGTGAGCCTATCTCATGTTCAGTTGTTCAAAGTTAAGCTCCTGGTGGAAACGACAGCCGGAGCCGAGGTGAGCCTATCTCATGTTCAGTTGTTCAGAGTTCAGCTCAGTTCGGTGCCTTGCTGACTGGAAGACGCGGGTCGTGCGAAGTGGATTTTTGCTGGGGTTGTTTGTAAGGCTTGTGAGAAATGCAAGCATAATTGGCAATACTTATTGCGTTCAGGATAAGGGGGTAAGGTCATATCGTGTTCGTAACCTATGCTAGCTTATTGCTATTGCAAGAACTGCAATCTGATGTTAAATTGTTGACATATCTGATTCCCTCGCTGATAGCGTAGCACGGCTAATGGAAATGGCATTACCTACGTGTGAACACGCTTGGTTGGCAACTGCCAGGTGCAGACCGCGAAATGTCAGGTTACGAGCAGTCTAGTCCACACTGCATGCTATGTAACTAATGGGATTGACTCGCGGGCGCCAGGCGGAATATGCTAGCCTTATGGCTGAGGCTCAAGGGAGCTGTTTGGTAAGAGGCAACAGAAAAGGTAGCGTTATGTATGTGTATATATATATATATATATATAAAAACATATATAGATATAGATACACACACACACATATATATATATATATATATATATATATATATATAGATAGATAGATAGATAGATAGATAGAGAGAGAGAGAGAGAGAGAGAGGAGAGAGAGAGAGAGAGAGAGAGAGAGAGAGAGAGAGAGAGAGGAGAGAGAGAGAGATAGAGAGAGGAGAGAGAGAGAGAGAGAGAGGAGAGAGAGGAGGAGAGAGAGAGAGAGAGAGAGGAAGAGAGAGAGAGAGAGAGAGAGAGAGAAGAGAGTTTTGTATATATATATATAGATATTATATATATATATATATTGTATGAAACAAGACTAAAAGTGCAAATATAAAAAAAGTGCAAAGATATTATATATACATATAATATATATATATATATATATATATATATATATATATATATAATAGCTGTGGTAGCGCTTAAGGTTATGAGTAGCTCGCCCTCCCCCCTTCCCCCCCCCCGTAGGGGCGCTTGTGTCTCATTTTATGTGAATGCGACGTAGGATAGATAACAAGGGACTGCCTGATATCGAGTGTAGTTATGGAGAGATGAGTGACAGTAAATGGTGTGGTGAACAGACTTGTGTCTAACCAAAATTTGTTGAAACTTCACAAGTTTCTGACCAACCCTTGTGTCCAAAATGTCTCATAGCTATCACGAATGTTTCAATCGACTCAGTTCATACCCATTGCTTGCACTGAGGCATTTGACTCATGACTCACACAGCTTGCAAATCAAAGATTTGATTCAGTTCTGCCTGTTTCATATATATATATATATATATATATATATATATATATATATATATATATATATATATATATATATATGTGAGCAACTCATAGCCTTAAGCGCTGGCACAGCCACTATAGATCTATTTGCACTTTTTTATATTTGCACTTTTTTAGTCAGGGCGACTTATTTTATAGCGCCTTTTCTCCCTGCTGACAGGCTGAACAAAATCCTGCCAGCCGCGTCAGGCGACGCTTGGCGTTGCAAGCTGTTTGACTTTAGGGTTACGTGACGTGACGTAGGCAAAGTAATGGGACGTGATTTATGATGACAAGCGCGTAAACGACAAATCGAACGTGGTCTACATGTGAGCGTCATGCTAATCCGAATAACCTCGTGGTGCGAACACGAGCTCACGTTTCCCCTTGCGCTCGCGCCTGGTGTTCGAGAGTTCTCCCTGGAATCATAGATGTCGCTAGTTCCGCCAGAATCTCATCCTACCTCACATATTGGTGTGCAATTCGGGTGCTTGGATACGAGTTCCTGAGCTTTTTCTTTCACAGCCGGCTGTATGTTCACGTATCAACCTTGAGTAATCATTCGCAAAATGATATCGAAGCGCCGCGGGACAGCAAACAACTATCGACCGTTCTGTAGCCAAGGGCACGCCAGGCGGGTATGGTGGAGGCAGCCGTGGCTACGGTTTGGAAGTGTGAGTGGTTCAGGCGACGCCAGTAGCTCCGAGAGTTGTTCGGCTGATGCTGTCGGGGACAGTGGGGACAGTCTGCGTTACTTAACGGCCGGTCTGCGATATCGCGCTCCCCGTGCTGGCGAAGGGTCGACATTGATCGCTTTGCCCTTTTGGATGTGATTTGTTAAGCTTATAACGATGACGTCTTGAAAATGATTATACACCGCTGAATATATGTCATTGATTCTACCATATTTTGTGCCCTTGAGGATAATTTTGTGACGCTAGCTACACGCAGTCCATTGGGACAGCGTTTCAGCTGAATGACAAAGTGGGGTAAGATCGGGTGCTGACAGACCCTATCGCCGCCGCCAATTAACGCCGCTTGATGTGGCACAAATGCCGTGTTTCATCTGAGAGGGAAAATGATGGGTTCGGTGCCGTGGGTGATCTGGAGGACAATAACTATCTGCTTTCGTGAAATTCGAACTCATAGCAGGGCATTACGGAAGAAGAAACGCCACGCAGATCTTGATGCTCAGAATAATTGGCTGCTGGCCCGATAGTAGTTGGGACACATGATGCGACCTATTATAATGCGAGACAATTTTACAGAAGGCTATAGCGACAAAGTTCCTGAGCTTAAACAAGCATTACGTAGTTAAAGCTTCATATGTGCGAATTGGTTGGCATATGCCATTGTATGAATCACCAATGCACAAAAGCATGTGCATTTTTACCAGGTGTTGTTAACTTGAGACTGTCAAAAAGTGATGGAAGCAATAATGCATTTGTATTACAAGCATTATCACGCAGTGGGGTGAGGGGACAATTTGATCCCCGAAGATTTTCCGGAATACCTTTTGAATGGCGTGGCGTAACTGCGCCAAACTTCGCAAAGCTGTAGGCAATCAAATAACTGATCTTTTGTATCAAAAAAAGATTTACCTTATAAGGTTACTAACCTATGACACATTAGAATTGGCTTATGGCTTTAAGCCAAGGCAATTTCTGCGGAATTAATTAGTTTGATGTGATAATTGAGCGTTAGATGAAGCCATATTTTTTTGAAAATTATATGGATAATTGGGCACTTAGATCTAGGAAAACGACTCATTCCAGTGACCGGCTCAGGTGTAAATATCAAGTCGAGACCAAAAATAAATCGCTCTTTTAATGGAACACTTGCACTGCAAGGTAGTTTTTACGCTCATTTATAATCTTATAATTGCAGCTGTGTCAACATTTTTTTTTTGACTCATGAGGGCGAGAGGAGGTCACTGACGTAGAACGATCCGATGTTCTTGTTTTGAGGGACATACCGCTCAGCGCCATCATTGGCGCATATTTCTATTTTAAAAAATAAAACGATCTCGTAGGTTATAAATTATTGTGCCCCTTTGATAGCCAAATGAGACAACTGACCTGACACGAAAACCATTGGGCATTTGCTTAGAATAGGTATCTAGGCTAAGGGTGGCTGAACGAGAAGATCTGTTTTTGACCTGCGTTTTAGATCTGCGTTTGACCCTGTTTGACCTCATTTGACCCGAATGTGATGATCTACCTCACCTCAACCTCAAAAGACCACAAAATATGGTGGAAGTAACTCAGCGTAGGCCCACCTACCCTGTCAATTTAGTATCTTTAGCCCTCTTTGAATTGAGATGTTAGGGGGCGCGCACAAACACACACACACACACACACACACACAGATATATATATATATATATATATATATATATATATATATATATATATATATATATATATATATATATATATATATGCAAGCACGCGCGCACACAGCGCGTCGCATTCAATTGGTCACCCGCACGTGCGGTAAAGATGAAACATAACGTTTGTTTACGTAAACTCCCGTCTAAAACAATGAATTTTATGATTTAGCGCTTAAACTAGTTCCAAAAAGGTTTTAATAGCATCTAAAGCTTCCAGCGTACCAATCTCCAAGAATCATTTGAGAGAAAAGAACTCAGAGTAATCATATTCCACACAAAAATGCTCTACTTCCAGGCTTTATCCCATATTTTTGCGCCACGAAATTGCAGCGGGGAAGCAGATCTAATTCGGGCTAGGAAGTCCAAAGGATGTCGTGAATAATCTGCTCTGGCTCTGCTCATTGTTTTGGTTTCGTTTAGACCGGAGCCATCTCGCCAAGCAAACCCATTTGGCTCCAAATGAGAGGGAGCTGCCAGCGGAGGTGCAGGGTCACATGTCTCTGGGAGTTTCCGCTTGCCCGCACAGGAATCCCCTTCGGCGTTCACACTGGCGCTCTGGCGGTACTTCAGCCAGGGAGGGGGCTTAAGACCACTCGTTGCTGATGCATGCGGCTCGTGCCGGAGAGACAGGGCATACGAGTGGGGAAAGGTGGAGGGGTATACAGAGATTAAGGATGAACCGTGAATGAGGAAAGAAGGGCTGACGCTGCTCATCGGGTAAGGTGGCTTGCTTATAAGTATGCCGTATGCAACAACCTGACGAGGCCAGATAAGTGGGACTCAGATGGGAGAGTCTGCCCCAAGGGTTGATGGGTTTCATGAAGATGTAAAGGATCTGGCCACCAGATGTCCCAAGATCACGAGCTTGGCGAGAATGACTAGTTTTGTGAGACGACTGTGGCACATTTGGAGAAGATTTGGAACTAGAGGAGGTGGTCAGGCGCAACAAAACCAACTCGAATGGAATATCAATACGATGAAACAGGCTATATGGCTGTGCAGCGTGCGCAAAACCAGATTGCACGCAGAAGACCCCATCAACCTGATCGGGCGAACTCAAGGGAGCTAGGCGAGTACATTGCTACAGTCAGAGTGATATTTACAAACTGTAGCTCTTAATGCCAGTTGGTTCTGTTTTCCCATAGTGCGATTTAAAGCGCCAAAAACGGTGACTAGGTCCATTCCTCGATGTGAAAAGCGACCGACCCAAACGGATGGGTCACGAGCAAAACCTTTGTGAATCTCTTCAAGCATGCAGATCACCACGCTGGGTGCTCTACCGAGAACAAGATCACGCTCATTTTGTACACCCACGCGCCGCAGCGGGCTATTTAAATGATAACTGTGACAAAGAGTGTGGGATCCACGCACGTCAATGAAACTTCAGCCGCTCAGCGTGACCGTGTGTCGTCCATTTAAAGCCCTCTGCAGCCAAGACGGCACTTCATGGGTGTCACAGCGACAGCAGTCAAGCCATTTCATCGCGACTTACGATGTTGCACCGCCCATTCGCACCAAGTGGGCAGTGGCGGCACATCCCGGGGTAGGGGTGGGGGGGGGGGGGGGGGGAGAGAGGCAGTGTGGGCAAACTGCCCCTCGATTTTTTTAGGCGTGAACAAAAGTATCTTTTTCCCTCATAATTTCAGGCGGATGAGAAGGCGCTCGGGTATGTGGTAGTATCTGCTTAGTGTGTTATGAAAGCAAGCGTAGAGAGCCCATGTCTATCCCGGAAACGGCCCATTTTAGGCTCGGAAGGGAATCATTTCGTGTCCGCGAAGGGCCCATCTTAGGCTGGGAATGGCCCATTTCAAGATGGGTAAGCACTCATGTCACTTCCAGGCACGGTGGGCGCCATTTTATAGCCTGGAAAGGGTGCATCGTAAGCTTAAAAAGGGCCCGTCTCAGGTCCGGAGAAGGGCTCATCACAGACTCAGAGAGGGCCCTCTCAAGTCTGGAAAGCGTACATCATAAACTTAGAAACGGCTCGTCTCAAGTCAGGTAGAGACCCAGTATGGACTGAGAAACGGAAAACTTTAAAGTCGGATGGGCCTATCTCACTTGTATGCCTTGAAAAGGCCCATCTCTGGTCTGGAATGGGCCCATCGTAATGTCAGAAAGCCTTTGGCGGTGTATACATCTCTGTCCTGTCCTGCCCTGTCCTGTGCTGTCCTGTCTGTTCAGCTCTGTCTCCTGTCCCTGTCCCGTCCTGTCAGCAGCTCTGTTCCACGTCACGTGGGACAGAGCTGCTACTCCCGCCAAGGGCAGGCTGGCGGTCCGTTTGGCTGGCACTGACCCGCTCGAGCGAGACATTCCAGGGCACTTCTGTGATAGGACAGCGGCTCCACCAGTCGCTCTCAGATTGTTGAAATCCTGTCAAAACGGGTTTGGCGGAGCATCAGGCTACACACCATAAGGCTCACGTCGCCGACCTGAACATGTGATGGGATGAGCTCGCTCTGATTACTGGCGGCGTACCAAAAGACTCAGCCGTCCAGGCTGTCTTTTGCCGCAATGCATTTTTGCGCATACTGTTTCGGTCCCAATTGTATCCAGCCGCCACTGTCGTAAGTCATCCCACTCCTTGCCTGAACCTTCCTTACTTATGGGGAACGTTCAGGCTTTGGTTGCCGCTCTGCTTTGCACCACATCTTGACTGACCAATGATTCGTTCATGGGGAAGCACGATCAACAGACGGAAGACGATCACGCCACGCTTTTTATCTCCCGGTTGTACTCAAACCCAGCCTCTGGAATTGACTTCCTCTTGGCAGCCAAAGATGGTAGTGCCGTTAGCCCTGCCTTGGCTATCATTACACAAGCTGACCTTCGCATCCCTCAGGTTCCCTCCGCTGGTTTCACTTTACTCTTGCAGTTTCTGGATTTCGCTCGTCTCTGACCGGTGCCCCTGGCAATGACCTCTGCTCGTCCTTGACTTATCCGGTGTCGACTCGCTGCGATGCTGACCCCGCCTGAAACTGACTATCGGCTGACCGGCTTCTGGGCCAGCACTGAGCCCAGCACGCTCTTGTGTGACTATGTAGCTCTGTGAAGAGAATGTTTCTTTTTGCGTAATCAATGTCCTCCGGCTGTCCAAACAAACTCAGGCTATCTGCGGTGCATGCGCTCCAAACTGAAGCTCGTGCCAAGGATTTCTCACTTTCAGACTACCACACCTGCGGAGGCCATGGATTTCTAAAAAAATCGGGCTAGTGACAATGATTAAGCGCGAAACTTTGATAGAGATCAGGTCGGGAAATGCCTGCCATGCTTGACTGCTGACCGCTGTCTGGGATAGCCGGCGTTGCGACATTTGCCTGCTGGTTTTGACGTTTGACTTCACTCCCGCGGCTCTTACCATCCGTATCTCCGCTCTAAAATCGACATTTCTTTGAGCGTTTTTTTTTCTAACACACTCCGCTCTTAGACTGTTCACAGTGTGTTCATGACGACAAGGAGTGCCGTCAGATCACCCGCCATCCGGCGGGCGGCGAGCCACCGCACCAAGACGCGGCACGCACGGCGTCATCAAAGTGCCTGATCCGTGGCAGCTGAGAAAAATGACGTCATTATTTGGGTGCCATGTCTACAAGGAAGAAAGGCCGAGACAGGCCTCTCTTACTAGCAGTGTCGCCGTACCCTTGAAGCTTCATCGCTAACCTCTGCCTTTCAAAAAGCATGCGTTCAAGCGTTATAAGTGCTCAGCTACACACACGGTAGCCACTCTCTCCACCTTCCCGCCGCTGAAATGCTTAGCTCCGATCATCTCTGTCTCGCAGATGTCTCTGACTTCCGCCCTAGCTGCTCTGTTCCAGGAGCCGCACCTGCCTGCCCACAGGCAGACCGTGCCCGTAACCCATGACTATGCTATGCAGAGCAAACGCCCATACCTGATGCCAAGTCGTCGGGTGCCGGGCGGCTGAACCGGCGGCGTGCCTTTGATTGCGCTCTCCGACCGGTCAAAGGCACCCAGTCCCGCCCAGTATCAAAAGCTGCTACGGGCCGAACATTGCATCACAGCCCATTTTCTTGAAAATATCCTCACCGCCATTTACCAGCTGTGTCTCATTAACCCGACTGACGACAGAACACATGGCTGTGGTTAATGACATCGCTTAAGCACCGCCCGCTGAGGGGTATCAATAAATTATCTCCATCGATTTCTAACCATCGACTTCTTCCCGTTGCTTTGTTCGCCCCGGCTTTGTTCCTGGCTTCTTTCATTTCATTCTGGCAATGCTAGACATCCCAACACATGGCCTGCTATGTATGCATTGCGGACTGCCACTGCAGCAAGCATTTTTAAGCCCAACTGCAATACCAAACTTGATTGTGAACGTACTTCTAGCGGCTAAAACATATCCTTGATCATCTTAGCAAGGAAGCAATCGCGTGCGTTCGTTTCTATAAATGCGTGGGGAGGGCGAGAGGCGCAACCGAGGGGCCCAGCCTAACCTCACCGAAAAGGGAGCATCTCAATGGAGCTACCCCTTATTCTCACAAGTGCTAATTTTTGTTTCAAATTTACGCTTCATTTATATATTGGTCTCTTTTTGAGCAGCTTGTTAGTCATGGTCATCGAATACAACCAGAAGATGGGCTAAATGTTCCAATCATCCAGTTTTGTTCCCAGTTTTGTTATATTCCAGCAAAAAAACAAAAACAAAACAAAACAAAAACATGGGGCCAAGCAAGCATTGGGCCCAAATAAACACTGAGGGGCGAAAACCCTCACAAAATAGTGCAAATCGACACCTCTGGGAGCAACGAACATCCCAATGTCAACAACGATGCTTCTTTTTAGATTCGGGTAATTACCGTCCGGTTGCATAAACAAACTGCCTTGGAAAGCTGCTCCATGGCATGACGGAAAGATGGTTGTCATTCTTTTGAGAAAACTAGCTAATGTTGTTAAAACCCAGCATGGTTTCTGCTCACACAGACACGATGGACCGTCTGTTTCTACTTGAGCGTAGATTTGAGCGTTATTGTCACACGACATGTGCGTTTTTAGATATCATCTGCGTATATAGTGCGTATTTTAAGACCTGCCTTAAAGTTTAAGCTTAAAGATAGGGTCTTAAAGGTAACCTTACTCATTATATCATTGGGTTCTTTTTCCGGTGCCAAACATTTCCGAAGATATTGTCGCTCTGCCACCTCGAATACACACTCATCCTCACGTCAGTGTCATATTCTCACCCCATCATTCACAGAAGATTGCGTCATTTGGTGTATAGAACGGGACAATGACTCCTCTTTAACTCGTTCTCCAGCTGCTTCCAATTATGTATAGTCAAGGGAAAGAAAACATAACTTTCAGTGTGCGCCCATAAATATGCTACGGCGATTTATAGCGCAATTAAAGGCAACTGGTTATGCTCCCAGTTACCTTTAGAAAGCAAAACAGAAACTACTCAACCACTAGACAACCAAAGGAGAGCTATGAGACCATCGAGTAATATTATTGAGGATTTCGAACGTTTGAGTTATTAAGTTTGATGGTTTGAGAGTTGGCGTTGAAGTTTGAAATTTGGTGAGATCGGCAGTGTGGACCGTGAGGAATACTATCAAGAAGTCTGTGGCTAGGGCGGCAGTCTGCGAATCGTAAGCCCGCGAGCTTGAATCTTGAAGCTGGTAGTAAAGTTTGAACCTGTGATAAATGCCAGGCTGTGCGCAAAACATTCCCAGGCTCTTCTCAAGACCAACAAACACCGGGCGAAGGTCGGACAGGTAAGAGGGTAAAACGTTGTGTAAGCAATGACACCACCGAAGAATACAGTAGCCTGGTTAACTATCTATCATATGAGTGCCAGCACCTTGTGTCCAAGATTCCGTGAAACCATTGTCAATCGCTGCTAAATCGAACTCAGCGAGTTGGGCCGACCAGAATGAAACGCTAAGATTAGTGCCGAAAATGCTGCCGATTCCAGCGGGGTTATCTGCCGCTGTTCTCCGGCGCGAGCCGCGCGTAAACTTGCGTACATCATCGCAAAGCTGCTGACATATATACGCTGCGCTGCGTTCTGGCATGCGCGGAGCAAGCCGTCGGCATGGAGGGGAGGTGCAGGGTGTGCTCTGATCTGTTACGTCTCGGGCCGCGGCCGCTGGTGCGACATTTTAGCTGCGGTAGCCTAGCAGAGCCCTCGAGGGCTGCTGCCAAGCCCCATGAGGTCGGGTTCTCCGCGAAAATCTCACATGCACACTCGATGACGGACAACGAAACAGAAAAGCAGCGCAGCGCGCGCCCAGACGCCATCCGTGACCAGTGCAGGCGCCTTACGGTGTTCTTCTGCTGGACGTCTGTGGCAGGCTGAACGTCTTACAGCACTTGCGCTTCTCGGAGAGACGCTGCAAGGCATAGTTGACGGGGCGGGGCACGACCGCCGCCGGCGTTTGGGCCTGCTCGGCCAGCAGCTGCATGCCGGGCTTGGTGCGGCCGACGGGGGCGGCGCCGTGCTCCATGACGTCCGCCGCACTCCGACAGGTGTCGCCCGACCGTCCGCGGCCGGCCGCCGGCAAGCGCGTGCGGCGCGACGAGTCGCGCTCCGGCGCCTGGCACCGGCGCCGCGCAGGCACTGCACGTTCACAGCTCGGCGACCGCTCGCGGGGTGTCCGCCGCCGCTGCACTCTGAGCGCCCACACTACCGAGGAAGGCGTTTCGCTGCCAGGCTGCCAGAACGGCTATTCGCGAGTTTCTCGGGAGGTGCGAGAGGGCTTCTGTTCTCGGAGCGACGCCCGCCAACGCTGCAGGGCCCACCTGCCGGCGTCCTGGTCCGACCTCGCCGGTATACAGAGCCGGAAAGTGTAAACAGCGGCGGGCGGTGCGCCAGCGGCGGCCGCCGTCACTCGGCGCCACGCTCCACCAAACACGTCCCTCGGCGAGGTCACGCGTCACCTGGGAGTGCAGCACGTGACCGTTGACCGGAGGACGACAGTGGGCAGTCCTCGGCAGCCCGCGCCGGCTCCCGCGCCACGCGGCTGCCGGAAGAAAATTCGTCCTGGCACGGCCCGCGCTCGAGTCTTTGCGCACCACACAGGCGCAATGATCCGCCTCAATTGTTGACTTGATCGAAAGGCAGACTCGGGGCGGATTTTACATCTGATGCAATCAGCCCGATCTGAGCCGTCACAACCAGACCACCAGCTCACGTGAGACTCCTATAAACCACTCTCGAGTCAACCTCTCCCTTCCATTCATCCCCAATCTGCGGCGCTCCGTTCGGCTCACTTCACTTGGTTGTCGGTCGGCCCTTGGACCAGATCGGTGGCTCATTCCCTGGCTTAAATGTGACAGTTCGCCAGCTGAACTCAACACGAGTGCTGCGGCCCTTTCGTTTGGGTGAGATCGTTTCATATGCATGAAGGACATTTGACAAAACTATGAACCAACGGAGTTGGGAAGGATTCAGAATGTTAGGATCATGCTAAAAGCTGAGGAGCAGAGTTCCAAACCATATGGCCAAGCTAACATTTTGCCGAGGCTTGGGCCTAAAACTACATGAAACGCATTTCTTTTTCTACATAGTTCAGCACGCCGCAAAGCAAGCTGGAGTGGAGCACTACCGAGAATTGGATGCCGCCACATAACAGACCAGCATCTGCAAACGCTCCCACAGCTCAGAAGCTGCCGTTGCCCTCGCCAAGTCACTGGAGAGCACACGACAACAGACCAGCATCTGCAAACGTTCCCGCAGCTCAGAAGCTGCCGTTGCCCTCGCCAAGTCACTGGAGAGCACACGACCTGGCGGCGCGGTAGCCCGGCAAATCCGCATTATAGGAGGGCAGAGTCGTACGTGATGAGTCCGACTGGCAGGTCAATCGATTCACTCGGCTCTCGAGCAAAGAGCTCTATGGTTTCCATGACGACCGGCCGACGAGCGCCGCGAATGCGCAGGTGGGATTTCCACCGCAGTGAAAGAGACCGACGCTGAGCACCTGGTCGCGCGAGGATCGGTGGGCAACAGGGAGGCGGGGCGGCCCGGCGTCCCTCGCCGCCCGGCCACCCTGCCGTGCGGCGGCACAGAGCAGCTTCCTGCGGGCCTGCCTCAACAGACGGCTGGCGAGCGTGTGCGGGCCCCAGCTGCCCGACCGCGCAGCTCATTGCTCGGGACTCGACCGAGCCTGGGGGCGATCGATGCCAAGAGAGGAGAAGGTCGGACGGTCGACCCGGACGACAGCTGAGGGTCAGCTCGACGCCGTCCAGGCCGGCTGGTGGGCCGTTCCCACCGTCCAGACCTATTTGCGGTCCTTACCCCGCAGTCCAGGCCGGCTGGGGAGGGGGAGAGGAGAGAGGAGGAGGGATTTATTACCGCCCAGGCCGGCTGAAGGCCCGTTTCGCCGTCTTGACCGGCTGATGGTCCGTTTCCGCCGTCTTGACCGGCTGATGGTCCGTTTCCGCCGTCTTGACCGGCTGATGTCCCGTTTCCGCCGTCCAGGCCGGCTGATGGTCCGTTTCCGCCGTCTTGACCGGCCGATGGTCCGTTTCCGCCGTCCAGGCCGCCTGATGGTCCGTTTCCGCCATCCAGGCCAGTAGTTGGGCCCAATCGACACATCGTCGATGGGGCATTGAACTTCACCGAACTGTTATCCTTTGCAGTGGAGCCGTCGGGTAGATCAAAGGCAGCTGGATAATCAAATAACCAGGTCGTTCAACTGATCAATCGGTGTCCAACGTGCCGTGGGCATAGAACGTTCCGCTCATATAAATGGTGTGTGCTAAAGGGCGTGCCTTTACATCATTCTGCTCTCGATATGAGAATAGTCAATGGATCAAAATAATTCAAGGTGGCTAGTGTGGGCTGAAAATGGATGGCCAGTGCCCGTGAATCGGGTTTAGCAAGACACTTCCCTTAAGCAAGCAACGGGATGCAATGGAGAAAGTAATTGCGGTAGCACGGGTCATTAGCCGGGTATGCCGATAGCTTGCCATTTTAGCTGTGCATAGGCTCAGCTCCAAAACTCTGGCTTGTTGTCCAGTAATTTAAAATATGTTCGAAACAAAAAGTGTCATAGAATGACATCATATTTTGACGTTCAAATCAGGTTGCGAGCTATTTCAGCTATGTTAATATTGCGCTTTTCCCTGAACCTAACACAGCTTTGAACTACGCATTCACCGTTATGACCGGGATGATAATGTACGAGTTAGTTTACTTTGTATCCACACGATCTCTCATTGACAGGTAACCAGGCGCGCCACCTTGCCCCAGCCGCGGCAAAAGAATCGACAGACATACTAGTGGCATTACGTTGCTGTTGCGCTGTACGGTGGATGAGCTGTGTATAGTCGATGAATCCTCGGCTCTTATACATCATACATACGTTTATGCTGATATGGGCACATGCGATTTTCATGGGATGCATGTTTCAGACTCATGTGTGTTACACCACCGTGGTTTAAGCCATACCTTTCTTCAGCATTACGTCCATTAATTACTACAATGAGTTCAAGGGGCAGCTATGCTTGATGGCGCTGTGGAATATTTGTATTTCCCGTTGGATGGCAAACATTTAGAGTGAAACCACCTAAAATGGCTCAAACTTTTAAATTACTCATATTTAGCGATTCCAGCAAGCTTCCGTGACCAAACAAAGTAACCGCGCCACCTGCACATGACAACCAGATGCAGGCACCACTGATTTGACAAAGTCCTTTGTTAGCATTAAGAAAAATTGGTCTGAAGAATCTCCGTGAAGTTCGCGATTTATTCAGTGATTTATTCAGAGACGAGTTCCGATTTCTCTCAAAACCAGTTCCAAGCTCAATAATGGCACGAGAACACCAAAAAGGACGTTTATTTTCCAATATCATGTGAACTTCAAGGTCAAAAGCTGACTAAAAGGACGAAGACACTATATCACCAAAAAATTGCAGATCGGTTTTACATTTGCGAACACCAAAACATTCACAAACGCCAGAGCTAGCGTCAGTCAAAAATATTGACCTCTCAATGTCGCCTTAAAAATCATACGTGTGCTAAAAGAACAGGGAATTCCATATTACCAAAAAATTACCGGTCAATTTTAAGCTTGCTAACACCAGAATATTAGCAACAGAAAGAACTAACGTCCGTCAAAAGTCCTGACATTTCAAGATCATCTTCAAGGGCAAACTAAGCCTCAAAGGGAGGAGAACTTCATATCGCGACATAATGCCGGCCGACTTCAAGCTTTCCAACACCGGAATATTCGCCACAGGGAAAACTTTCGCTGGTCAAAAAGCCCTGACCTCTCAGGGTCATCCTTCGAAGTTAAACTCAGATTCATAAGGTAGGTAACTCCAGATCATCAAAAAAATCACAGGTCGATTTTGAAGTGTCCCGTTTTGGAGTTCCCCGTCCTTTGACTCCGCGTTTGACGTTGAAGAGTGATATTAAGAGGCCAGGGCTCTTTGACCGACACTAGTTCATGCACATATGGATATCTTAATGTTTGGAACTTTAAAATCGGCCGATGAATTTGTGGTGACATGGGCTTCCCTGTCCTGTGAACCTGGGATTGCCGTTGAAGGATGACATTGAGGGGTCAGGGCTTTATGACGAACGCTTGTCATTCCGTGGTGAATATTCTGGTGTTGGCAAGTTTAAAATTGGCTGGCAAATTTTCGGTTGATATGGCGATATCCGTTCTTTGAGTCTGCGTTTGACGTTAAGGGCTGACCTTGACAGGTGAGGGGTTTTGACGACTTGCGCTTGTGATTATTTTCATGTTCGCAAGCATAGAATTTGAAGGTATTTTTGTGATGCGGAGTTCCCTGTCATTTAGCCTCACATTTGACCTTGAACGACGACTTTGAGAGGTCAGCAGTTTTTCACGGACACTTATTCTGTCTGTGGTGAATATTCTAGTGCTGGAAAGTTTAGAAACGGCCGTAAATTTTGAGGTAATATGAAATTCTAGGTCCTTTAAGCCCACGTTTGATCTCGACGGTGGTCTTGAGAGATCAGGACTTTTTTACGGACATTAGTTCTTGCGCTTATTAATATTTTGACTTTTGCAAATTTAAAATTTGCCCGCAATTTTGTTAGTGGTATGAAATTCTCCGTCATTTGACCTAGCTTTTCACCTTAAATGTCACATGATATTGCAAAATAAACGTCATGTTCGATATTCTCGTGTCAGAATTAACCTTGGGGCGTATTTCGAAAGAAATTAGAACTCGTCACTTAATAAATCGCTGAATCGTCAGGGCTCCCCGTAATTTACGCTGCAGTTTGACCTTGAAGTTTAAATGACAAAGGTCAAGGCCTTATGACGGACGGTAGTTCTCGGTGGTGGCTATTCTGGTACTGGAAAGTTCAAACCGGCCGGTTTTCGGTAATGTGGAGTTCCCCGTCCTTTGTGCTTACATTTGACCTTGAAGGGTGACCTTGAGAGGTCATCAAGATTCAACGCACGCTATTTCTTGCGCTTGTGAATATTTTGGTGTTAGCGAACTTAAAATTGGCCCTTCAGTTTTTCGTGACAAAGAGTTCTCAGTCCTCTGGCAAAGCTTTTGACCTTGAAGGTCACATGA
>NW_023597054.1:53341568-53355139 GCF_011947565.3 Pollicipes pollicipes | reverse complement strand
TTCAACTGTATATGGGAGTCAGGTAACTTCCCGCCAATCTGGCGAGAGGCCGTAGCAGTGCCTATTTTAAAGCCTGGGAAAACTGGAACGAACGCCCTTGATTATTACCCAATCGCCCTCACATCTTGGCTTTGGAAGCTCATGGAAAGAATGGTGAATGTGCGGCTCTCGTGGACTTTAGAACGTCAAAACTTTTTCACGAATGCTCAGTGTGGATTCCGTAAGAACAGGAGCACGATTGACCACATCTTAACTCTTGATACCACAGTGCGAGCCGGATTTAGTAGCAAGCGTCATACCGGCGCCATCTTTTTTGACATAGAAAAAAACTTATGACACCTCATGGAGACATGGAATTTTGATGAAATTACTTGATTGTGGCATCTGCGGTCACATGGGAAAGTTTTAACAAAACTTTCTGACTGACAGATTCTTTCGGGTGCGTGTTGGTTCTCACCAGTCCGACAGGAATCCGCAGGACAATGGTGTGCCTCAGGGCAGCGTATTAAGTGTCATTCTTTTCGCAGTGATGATTAACGACATAGGGGACACGCTTCCACATGGGATCAACCGTTCTCTGTTTGTAGACGACTTCGTTATTTGGTGTAGCTCATCGACCACTCGCACGATGGAGCGACAGCTGCAGCTGGCTGTCACACGTCTGGAGAAGTGGAGTGTGCTGAACGGTTTCCGGTTTTCTACATCGAAGACAACCTCAGTTCATTTCGGTCGTCGTCGTCACTATCCTGAAATGGAAATCAGGCTGTATGGGCAACGCGTCGCCACTGACAACACCGCGAGATTTTTCGGTATACGATTTGACCGACGCCTGACATACCGTGAGCGCATAAGAAATCTCCGCGACAAATGTTTAAAATATCTTAACATCTTAAGGTGCGTGGGACGTACATCATACGGTGCTGATAGGAGGACACTCTTACTCCTGTATCGTTCCCTGATTCGTTCAAAACTTGACTACGGCTGTTTTATTTATGGCTGTTCATCAGACCTGATTAAACGTACTTTGAACACGGTGCATCACGCCGCATTACGTATCGCTACAGGGGCTTTTCGGACATCCCCCATAGATAGTCTTCTGGTGGAGGCTCACGAGCCCCCACTAGCATTGCGAAGGCAGATGCTGGGACTGCGCTACACGTGCAAGCTGGCGCAGTTCCCAGATCATCCCACCCACGAAGCGGTGTTTTCGCGAAGCTTACGAAGGGTTTTTCTTCGTCAACGGTGTCCACAAGCTTTCCCGTTTTGTGTAAGAATGAGAGAACTTTTAGACGCGAGCGGCCTGAACCTACGACGTGTCATCAGACCTATACCCATGAAGACTGCTCTTTGGAAGCTAGCATCGCCAAGAGTGGATGTTTCGTTATCAAACATGCAAAAGCAACGCGTTCTCATTATGGAACTTAAAGGGGCAGCCCTAGAACACATAGCATCTTTTGACGGGTACATGACGACTTATACGGATGGCTCAAAGACGGACGCAGGTGTGGGGTGCGCTTTTGTGTGTGGATCCACAACACGGTCATTCACGCTGCCTCCACACGCGTCGGTCTTCACCTCCGAGCTTATAGCCATCAGTAAAGCTCTCTGTTTTATTGAAGTGGACAATAGCAACCTGCATTTAATTCTTTCCGACTCCTTGAGCAGCCTCCTGGCTGTTGGCGGCTTTTCCCCGTTGAATCCACTGGTCCAGGACATTCAATCTTGTCTTAGCTCACTGGATCGAGCAGGAAAAACGGTCGTTCTATGCTGGATCCCAAGTCACGTGGGGATATGCGGAAATGATCTTGCTGACGCGGCAGCAAACCGCACTACGACAGAGACTAGAACTCCCATAACACCACTACCTGCTCAAGATATGTATCCCGCCGTGTCGCTGTTTATGCAGAAGCGATGGCAGTTCCACTGGAACTCGCTGAGCGCCAACAAGCTGCAGCCGGTGAAACCCCGCATTGGATTATGGCAGTCGTGCTTTCGAGACAATAGGGTGGAAGAAGTTGCCCTTTGCCGGTTACGCATAGGTCACACATATGCTACGCACCGTCACCTGCTATTGGCTGGCGACAGACCATGCTGCGGTCGATGCTCTGATCCGCTGGCCGTGCGTCACGTACTGGTCGCTTGCCGCTACCTTACTGCAACGAGAGCGCAGTTTTTCGGACGCCACGTCCAGAGTCGCACGCTATGCGACTTTTTAGGGGATTCTTTGAGCGTCGTCGAGTTTGGTAAAGTGCTCCAGTTCCTTCACGCTATAGATTTCCCAGTAATCTTTTCATCATGATGCTAGGGCCGATCATCAAGGCTCTATGGAGTGACCTGATTGATGCACTTCTCTGATTGACGGCCTCTGCATAAATTGATAGTTATGGGCGCTGCATGACCTTCAGCAGTCGATGCGCCCTAAAGCCCCAAATCATCATCATCATCATCAGATATCATTTGCAGGTAGGCAAAGAATGTACAGCTGCTCATTCGCTTCGGAAATATTCACGAAGATTCGTAGGGGGAATGGGGGATTTCGCCAAGTCTCCAGCTCCACTGTTCGTGTGAAGAGTTCGGCGTGTTGCTGTGGTGGCGACTGTCCTATTTCACCGGTATCTTCTGTCGGCAGCTAAGGCTGCTGATAGGAGATGTAGGTGATAAATAGCAGTCGCCACTGATATATCTATGACTGCGTTCAGAGCGAACTGGTATCAGCGGTTCCCCGGATCGATCTCACCATGCCCACACCAGAGGTCGGTTTGGAGGACTCGAGAAGCGCGTTCGCACCCGGCATGTACGTAAAGACTGAATTAGCCCAAACTGCAAATGTGGACGCCTTTACTGTATCCTGCGTGTTCTGCGGCAATTAAACCGCTTTAGACCCGCTATTATATCCGTGCTTGGCTTTGTTTATCAGCTTGCCTGCGTTTTTGACATGCACCGCAGGCGACAACTAACCGAAAAGTACATCATCTTATCATCTCTAAATCAGTTTCAGAACTTAGCCAACAGCTTATTGTATTGAATGGACAACTTCTATTAACCATATGTGTTTGAAAAACTGTAGCTGATACGTTTACACCTTTGGAGACCATGTTTACTTCTGTCTCTGAGGCGTACTATGCAGATTGTTGTAACACTCAGTTTCTTTTTAGAGTTCACGAGCGGTTACGCCGACAACATGCTTTGCCATGACCTGTGAGCTATAACTTGGGTTACTCTTTTTCCTGCCTTTTTTAAGCAATGCTTTTTAAAAACTGGTGGAAGGAGCTCAGCTCTGTAATGCGCACTAAAGCGCATGCTGCACGATTGGCCGATCCATAAAGCCTTACTTTGTCGTCCTGTTTCAACACCCACCATCGCTTTGTGGCAGATGCAGAATCACAGTTGACTTTCACGTCCCGGTTTCCGATTCACGGTCAGGCACGCTTATTCACCATAGGCAGTACGCGAAGGCAGCAAATGCCTGATTTGACCTCGTTTGAACTGACACGAGTGGCCAACCGCGCAAGTTGTCTAAAAGTAACATGAGCACGGGCAAATGTTGCAGATCTCACACAGGTCTGACGCCATCGCTCTGGTTTATGGCGTAGTGCGCCGGGTCTGAAGGGCGCCACGACATTACTGCAAAACAAACAACAAAACAAAAACATAACAACATAACAACATAACATAACAACAACATAACAAAAAACCGACAGGAGTTCTATGGCGTTTCTTCCACCGCCAATGCGTATACAAGACAGTACTTAAACGCGACAAGTTTTATGATGCAAAATGATTCCCGTCATTTCTTCTGCAAAAACTTATGCAGGCAGTATTTACACACATTACTTCTTCTGCACAGACTTATACACGTGACAGTAGTGATACACAACTAAACGCATATTTCCGAAACTTATACCCGTCCATAATTCTACCGCAAAAATATATACAGTCATTGTTTATACACGACATTAGTTCTATCGAAAAAATTACGCGCGACATAAGTGCTACGCGATAAAACGTACATCCCAAAAACATAAACCTCTCAATACTTCGCTGCAAACATTTGTACACTCTTGATGTATACGCAGCATTCCCTCTACCGCCAATACTTGCCGTGGCGTGCGAAATGCGTGGACACCTAGAAAGGGTGTAGGAACAATGATGTGGTTCATTGTGTTTAGTGAACAATGTGTTTCAGTGGACAGCAGACCAGGGGTGTAATTTCATATTCAGTCGGGAGCCCCATCCAACCAGCCGGCATCACGCAACTAACACAGCAGCGGTTTGTAAGCGCGGCGAAAGCGCATCCGGTCTGAAGCGCCGATGTTATTGGTAGCCCGTGAATGGGTGTCTGTGCATTACATGTTGTGTTTTTTACCTGCATGTTCTTATCCGCTGCTTTTTGTCACGGGGCTGTAATAGCTACGCTCCATTGTGGATGGCCCTACGAATGTGATATGTACACACACACACACACACACACACACACACACACACACACACACACACACACACACACACACACACACACACACACACACACACACACACACACACACACACACACACACACACACACACACACACACACACACAACACACACACACACACACACACACACACACACACACACACACACACACACACACACACACACACGCGCGCGCATACATACATACATGCATGCATGCATACATATATACATGCATGCATACATATACCTACATACATACATACATACATACATACATACATACATACATACATACATGCATACAACCCTCATCTGTTGCGGGGAGGTGCGTTACATTATGGGGCAAACGCCGTGTTTCATGTATTTTGGGGCGGGTTTAGTCGTTATGGCTGACTGACCCCCACCCGAACCGGACGAAGCCCGACTTGTTTTGTAGCGCTGCGGCGGGGAGCCCTTCCCAGAGCTCTTCCCTTCCCTAAATGTTGCCACAAACGTGAGGATTCACATCGCGGTTTTGTCAGCTTGGCATGCTATAGTATTTTCATATTTGATTATGGGAATGATTTAGGACTGTTATCACCAAGTGAAGTGACCATTGCATCGTACTAGTGCCCTGCAATGCGCGCAGCGGAGCTAATGGCGATAGTCTTAAATTTGAGGTGTTGAGCAATTTCAGAGATGCATGAACACAATGTTTTAAAGTCAAATTAGGGCTCCTATCTGTATCGTTTCAAAGGTTTACAGTAAATAGTGATAGGAAATAGTCCGGTAAATAGTGATCCGCACACATCGCACACATTCCATCTCAGCCAGAACGTTTCATTCGTATGAGCCAAATGAAAACATTCCAGTCCACTAAAAGTGCATGACATTTTCCATTACAGTCTCATCAACCAAGCCTATCAATATAGTTTGACGAGTTTTGAGCAAAAGTTACTTTCAGGTGGTCTTATTGTGAATAGTTGCCCATACTTGCGTGTTCCGGGCCGCACCTTTCACGTGAAGGCATGCACCATCGGTGCAGGTATCAACTAGTTTGTTGCACCACGTTTGCAGACAGCTACAGGTTGCGCAATTTAAAAGCTTTTATGATGTTTTGAATGTTAATAGCACCAGTTAAACCTTATGTGACATCACCGAGAAAACTGTGCCGCGTAGTTCCCAGAAAGGGACGAAAATTCCAGCTGGATAACGTGAATATTTCGTATTGTCAACATACATCAAACCGTCACCCGATGGGAGGTGGACTAATGGGGACGAGATGTCCAACTACGTGCGCTTTTAACGGTCATAGAGCTGTTTCAACTTCGTCAAAAAAAAGTGACGTTCAGTCTTGGCTCACTCAGGCGCGTCAATCATTAATTAGGGCCCTTTATGATCACAGCATTAGGAAGCCCTAATAGCAGCCACACCAGTGTACGCTGTACACGTTTAGAGTTGAAGCCGCCGCCAAACCCAGTACGAAATTGCGTGCCTTCAGCGCGCAGGCAGCACACAAACGGCGTCCGAGTAACATTCGTGACTCGTTCAGGCATCTGACCGCCATGACATCCGATTGGCCAGTGACCAGTACGAGCTCCCTCCGCAGTCCGAAATTTCTGGTCTGGCGCGAAGGCCCGGCTAACCAGGCCAGAGGCAATCACATGCAGGTCACGCGTAACGGGGCGGAAAATCGGTGATCCCCCAGCTTTGGCGGCAAAGCTTGCTTTCGTGTCATCATCAAAGCGAATTGTCCTATAACCACAATGGCGATGCTGGTTAATGGACAGAGCTAAAATTAATAATGCGATAAGTACCAACAAGATTAGTACGCGTACCACACGATCGGCTCAACAACGTAAACCGAGGTGACTTATGCGAACCAAACTAAACACAATGAATTATAATAAAAAGGGTCAATTATTGAACAGTAGTAGAGCATCATTTAAACCAATTTGAGCCGTGCAGCTAAGCATATTTTTAGCGCCCCGTATGACACTGATTTCTCGCAGCTCTCCTACAGTTGAAGTGTACTTGCATTTTAAGCTGCAAGCATCTAAGCATCTTTATGTCTTAGGTATTTGAATTGGGGACATAGCGCTGTTTGATAGAATGTCTTCTGTCCCGTTATGTGCCTGGCTTTTAGTGTGGCGTATTACTGTCATGTTTATGTGCCTGGCTTTTAGCGTGGCGTATAACTGTCATGTTTATGTTCGCCCGAACGGTACACATTACTGACTCTTCCACGATGATGGAATGAGTCCTCTTGGCTTTACCCTTGCTCCCATGAGAGAGATAGGGAGTGAGAGAGATGTGAGACGTGGGAGGGCATGAGATGCGCAGTGGTTCACACTTGGGGGTAATGGTGTATCTATGGAATGGAAAAGATCGGAAAGCGGTCACACAATCAACATTTGGTCGACACATCGTTCCTTTTTCCCTGATCACAACAAGCTGTGTGCTCGTAATCACGGTTTGAGGTAACTAGACAAAAGTATCAGCTATAAAAGTTGGACGTGTGCAGTGTTCATGGCCTCAACCAACTTTACAGCGGCATTTTGTGCAGCGCCAGCTATTTTTGTTTACATCGCCGTCAGCACCGAAGCTGTGTCCAGGTGTCCTAGGAATCAAACTCTAGCCGTCTGAGTTCGCATCTAAGTCACGATCGGAATTTCATCAGATATTTGGTGAAATATTGCAACAGCACGTATAGTCAAGCTATTTGCACGAATAATTCACAATCGTAGAATATCGTGGTAAAATTGTGGGCACAACAAAACTGTAATTATTGCCATGACAGATGTCGGTGACATACGTCGAGATACCGGCCATATCGTCCACCAAATGGTCAGCGTGCGCTCGTGAGCCGTGCAGGTCCTGTGGCCGTTCCAGTAGCCTTTAGCTTGGTAGTATCCCTCAAAGACCGTGGGCCCATAGCCATTTCAGCCCCAGTCATCAAACGGTGACGACGACCCATCAAGGTCTCCAGAGGACCCGATGTGTTTGAGCTATCTGGCCGACCGTTTTAAGACCAATGGATGTCTCTGAGTCCTCGGAAGAGGCGACTCTCATTGTGGGCTCGTTCTTAACGACCATGAGGTCGTTCTTGGCGGCGTAAAGCGCCCAATGGCGTACCCAAGACTCCACTCTAGGAAAGTAAATCTAACCATTGTGGGTCAGTGGCAAACAACTGAGGAGGGGCATGAAATGAATAACTCCGCTCATGAAACGCTTCTGCCTATGTGCATCCCACCCCTACGATGCGGCGGCCGAATGACACCCGCATGTGTAAATTAACGCGCTGATTAGAAGAAATTATGCTTTCAACCTTTTACGAGCTTATTTCGCCCACAGCTTTCTCTCGGCTCACAAGAAACGCTGCTCGAAGCCCTAGATCTAATGAATCATATTGCAAGCGTTACGTTAGAGTGTTGACAGAAGATGCGAAATAAGTGCAGGCTAACGCGGATGGCATCGTTGAGAGATAGATTGGTTAATTAAACGTGCAGAAGCTGTTCGAAACGCACTGCGAACTTTTTTGCTTGCGCTCCACGAGATTGTAAAGCATGGTGCAAACGAGGCATGAAAGAAGACTTATGGCACCATGCGCGGAATAAACGCCGACTTTGACAATGCTTAGGCGTAGCCTGTGAACATTTCTATTGCGTTCGGACCTGGCTGCAGGCGAAAAATATGAATGCCCCGCAGCCCAAGTCAAACACTAATGCCTAATTAGTTTTTGAACAAGGGAACGTTCGGGAGAAATAACATTCGTAGCGTCTCCTTAGCCGTTTAGAGAAGGTGAAATCAAGTTTTCGATCTTGGATGGAGCTGGCTTAAAGAAAGTGCCGTATGCTTGTATGGGGCTCCAATCGAAATAGTCATCTTGAAGACTATTTGGTACAGTTCGCAGCCATGCCCTTCTTAATACCTAAGCCTCTCTAGTTTCTGGGCTACACACACGCGAAGATGTGCAGGGTATTTGGCATTGGCTACTTCAGGGCCACTGAAGTATCCACAACGCCAAAATAGTGCCAATTCAAATCCTCCAATGGCATTAGCCATGCGGCGATCAAAGCCGACAAAAATATAGTTGTCAGTTCTTTCATATTTGGCTTTCGTGGGCACGATTTCTAGACGCACACACACACACACACACGACACAGACACACGCACACACACTCCCCCCCCACACACACACTCACCCCCCCCCCCCCCACACACACCACGCACACACGCACACACACGCGCGCTCGCGCACGCATGCACTATGATGATGATGATATATATATATATATATATATATATATATATATATATATATATATATGTGTGTGTGTGTGTGTGTGTGTGTGTGTGTGTGTGTGTGTGTACAGATGTATATGACGATCGTCGACTTGCTCTCAATAAATGTTGTCTAATGTACGATGGCGTAATCAATGCCATATGGAGAGCAGCATGTTTCCTTTAAAGAAAAACTACGTTGTCTAGGGCAGTCTCTTCCGCTTAAAAATAAACCAAAGGCTTAAAGTGAGCTTGTTTCATGATACCTGGTGATTGCTCCAATATCTTCAAATGTGGAACATTCCCTTTAACGCTGGATTTACATTCAATGCGCTTCAACCCCCTTCCCAGTACATTTTTGTTCACAGCTGTTTTGTGAAAGAACACGGACTTGCTGCAGTCGTTAAGTGGGTTGTATTTGTTGAGGCTTGCTATGTCTTGCGAGGAAGGAAGCGCTGGTCTTGTTCGAGATTTTGGTTCCCAAGCATTCCGTTATGAGAATGTGAGATCAAAGGAATTGGACTCAGACAGATTATTTTGTATCTAGCAAGGTGAAAAATTGCAGCACCATCTGCATGACATTTGTATCTTGCTTCTCCGCAGTCATTTGCTCCTTACGCCTTTATATTTCTGCAAGTTTTGGCTGTGACTAATCACAAAAATTGCTCAATTGGAATCAAATTAATTGCAATATGCGGACGTACCCAAATAGATGTGTCTATCCAGACACCATTGTCTTAAGCTCGCTGTGGTCTCAGCTCTCTTTAAATCTACCATGCGTAAACGATGCTTAATTTTTTAGCCTTTAAGCCTTTGTAGACCGTTAGGCATGCAACGCTTTTGCCTGAGTTTCCCCACTGATCTACAGGTGTCTAGCTCGTCACTTGAGGAACACTGACGTCACCCACGAAAATCAGGTCAGGTTTGAAAAACGAAAACTTTATCCGACGGCACAGGATAACAGGTTGCGTAAAGAATAGCAAACGTTCAGTCGGCTTCTTCCTCAATCTGACGAAAAGTCTTTCACTTTGTACAGACAAGCATTCTTTTAGTGAATCTTAACATAAATATGGTACTCGGTGAAAATCGCATCACTTAATCTCATGTCAACGGCAAGGAAGGAAACATTACGTGACAATACGGATATGTAAGCACTTGTATGCGGCAAAGATATACTCAGTTGTGCCCGTTAAGTTGGCGATTTATCCAGTGATTTATTCAGCGATGAGTTCCGGTTTCTCTGAAAACGAATGTCTAGGTCAATGATGCCACGAAAACATCGAAAATGTCATTTATTCCGTAATATCATGTGACCTTCAAGGTCAAATCTTTGCCAGAGGACTGAGAACTCTTTGTCACGAAAAACCGACAGGCCAATTTTAAGTTCGCCAACACCAAAATATTCACAAGCGCAAGAAATAGCGTGCGTTGAATCTTTATGACCTCTCAAGGTCACCCTTCAAGGTCAAATGTAAGCACAAAGGACGGGGAACTCCACATCACCGAAAACCGGCCGGTTTGAACTTTCCAGTACCAGAATAGCCACCACCGAGAACTACCGTCCGTCATAAAGCCTCGACCCTTGTCATTTAAACCTCAAGGTCAAACTGCAGCGTAAATTACGGGGAGCCCTGACGATTCAGCGATTTATTCAGTGACGAGTTCTAATTTCTTTCGAAATACGCCCCAAGGTTAATTCTGACACGAGAATATCGAACATGACGTTTATTTTGCAATATCATGTGCATTTAAGGTGAAAAGCTAGGTCAAATGACGGAGAATTTCATACCACTAACAAAATTGCGGGCAAATTTTAAATTTGCAAAAGTCAAAATATTAATAAGTGCAAGAACTAATGTCCGTAAAAAAGTCCTGATCTCTCAAGACCACCATCGAGATCAAACGTGGGCTTAAAGGACCTAGAATTTCATATTACCTCAAAATTTACGGCCGTTTCTAAACTTTCCAGCGCTAGAATATTCACCACAGACAGAATAAGTGTCCGTGAAAAACTGCTGACCTCTCAAAGTCGTCGTTCAAGGTCAAATGTGAGGCTAAATGACAGGGAACTCCGCATCACAAAAATACCTTTAAATTGTAAGCTTGCGAACATGAAAATAATCACAAGCGCAAGTCGTCAAAACCCCTCACCTGTCAAGGTCAGCCCTTAACGTCAAACGCAGGCTCAAAGAACGGATATCGCCATATCAACCGAAAATTTGCCAGCCAATTTTAAACTTGCCAACACCAGAATATTCACCACGGAATGACAAGCGTTCGTCATAAAGCCCTGACCCCTCAATGTCATCCTTCAACGGCAATCCCAGGTTCACAGGACAGGGAAGCCCATGTCACCACAAATTCATCGGCCGATTTTAAAGTTCCAAACATTAAGATATCCATATGTGGATGAACTAGTGTCGGTCAAAGAGCCCTGGCCTCTTAATATCACTCTTCAACGTCAAACGCGGAGTCAAGGGACGGGGAACTCCAAAACGGGATACTTCAAAACCGACCTGTGATTTTTTTGATGATCTGGAGTTACCTACCTTATGAATCTGAGTTTAACTTCGAAGGATGACCCTGAGAGGTCAGGGCTTTTTGACCAGCGAAAGTTTTCCCTGTGGCGAATATTCCGGTGTTGGAAAGCTTGAAGTCGGCCGGCATTATGTTGCGATATGAAGTTCTCCTCCCTTTGAGGCTTAGTTTGCCCTTGAAGATGATCTTGAAATGTCAGGACTTTTGACGGACGTTAGTTCTTTCTGTTGCTAATATTCTGGTGTTAGCAAGCTTAAAATTGACCGGTAATTTTTTGGTAATATGGAATTCCCCATTCTTTTAGCACACGTATGATTTTTAAGGCGACATTGAGAGGTCAATATTTTTGACTGACGCTAGCTCTGGCGTTTGTGAATGTTTTGGTGTTCGCAAATGTAAAACCGATCGGCAATTTTTTGGTGATATAGTGTCTTCGTCCTTTTAGTCAGCTTTTGACCTTGAAGTTCACATGATATTGGAAAATAAACGTCCTTTTTGGTGTTCTCGTGCCATTATTGAGCTTGGAACTGGTTTTGAGAGAAATCGGAACTCGTCTCTGAATAAATCACTGAATAAATCGCGAACTTCACGGAGATTCTTCAGACCAATTTTTCTTAATGCTAACAAAGGACTTTGTCAAATCAGTGGTGCCTGTATCTGGTTGTCATGTGCAGGTGGCGCGGTTACTTTGTTTGGTCACGGAAGCTTGCTGGAATCCCTAAATATGAGTAATTTAAAAGTTTGAGCCATTTAGGTGGTTTCACTCTAAATGTTTGCCATCCAACGGGAAATACAAATATTCCACAGCGCCATCAAGCATAGCTGCCCCTTGAACTCATTGTAGTAATTAATGGACGTAATGCTGAAGAAAGGTATGGCTTAAACCACGGTGGTGTAACACACATGAGTCTGAAACATGCATCCCATGAAAATCGCATGTGCCCATATCAGCATAGACGTATGTATGATGTATAAGAGCCGAGGATTCATCGACTATACACAGCTCATCCACCGTACAGCGCAATAGCAACGTAATGCCACTAGTATGTCTGTCGATTCTTTTGCCGCGGCTGGGGCAAGGTGGCGCACCTGGTTACCTGTCAATGAGAGATCGTGTGGATACAAAGTAACTAACTCGTACATTATCATCCCGGTCATAACGGTGAATGCGTAGTTCAAAGCTGTGTTAGGTTCAGGGAAAAGCGCAATATTAACGTAGCTGAAATAGCTCGCAACCTGATTTGAACGTCAAAATATGATGTCATTCTATGACACTTTTTGTTTCGAACATATTTTAAATTACTGGACAACAAGCCAGAGTTTTGGAGCTGAGCCTATGCACAGCTAAAATGGCAAGCTATCGGCATACCCGGCTAATGACCCGTGCTACCGCAATTACTTTCTCCATTGCATCCCGTTGCTTGCTTAAGGGAAGTGTCTTGCTAAACCCGATTCACGGGCACTGGCCATCCATTTTCAGCCCACACTAGCCACCTTGAATTATTTTGATCCATTGACTATTCTCATATCGAGAGCAGAATGATGTAAAGGCACGCCCTTTAGCACACACCATTTATATGAGCGGAACGTTCTATGCCCACGGCACGTTGGACACCGATTGATCAGTTGAACGACCTGGTTATTTGATTATCCAGCTGCCTTTGATCTACCCGACGGCTCCACTGCAAAGGATAACAGTTCGGTGAAGTTCAATGCCCCATCGACGATGTGTCGATTGGGCCCAACTACTGGCCTGGATGGCGGAAACGGACCATCAGGCGGCCTGGACGGCGGAAACGGACCATCGGCCGGTCAAGACGGCGGAAACGGACCATCAGCCGGCCTGGACGGCGGAAACGGGACATCAGCCGGTCAAGACGGCGGAAACGGACCATCAGCCGGTCAAGACGGCGGAAACGGACCATCAGCCGGTCAAGACGGCGAAACGGGCCTTCAGCCGGCCTGGGCGGTAATAAATCCCTCCTCCTCTCTCCTCTCCCCCTCCCCAGCCGGCCTGGACTGCGGGGTAAGGACCGCAAATAGGTCTGGACGGTGGGAACGGCCCACCAGCCGGCCTGGACGGCGTCGAGCTGACCCTCAGCTGTCGTCCGGGTCGACCGTCCGACCTTCTCCTCTCTTGGCATCGATCGCCCCCAGGCTCGGTCGAGTCCCGAGCAATGAGCTGCGCGGTCGGGCAGCTGGGGCCCGCACACGCTCGCCAGCCGTCTGTTGAGGCAGGCCCGCAGGAAGCTGCTCTGTGCCGCCGCACGGCAGGGTGGCCGGGCGGCGAGGGACGCCGGGCCGCCC
>NW_023597054.1:53328859-53340638 GCF_011947565.3 Pollicipes pollicipes | reverse complement strand
TGAAGGTAAAACTGTCCATGTGTTGAATTTTTAGCCATCTTTCCAACCTAACGCAATATTTATATCCACTCTATTGCCGTTTCACCCCTAATAATTTGTATCTTTATAAAAAGTTATCAGTTCGTTGTGTTTCGTTCTATTTTAGCCTAAAATGGCAAATGAAGCATGCATGAAGCATTATATCCTCTTTGGACGGCATTCAGTCAGTCCTCAGTCCGTAAAGTTTGTCTGGGCCGGGTTATGCGCTAATGCAATCGCATCCTAGTATGTACTTGGATTACATCCAACAAGCCGATTCCAATCAATGCAGTAATCAGTAATGCGAGGTGATTACTGCCCCACGAAGCAGTAATCACCCGATAATCAAAGCGCTTCGATCTGAAGGCACACGCGGTCCCGGGTCTGGAACATTTCATGGTTAGGCTTACCTCAACACTAAGCTACCAGCCTTCTTCACTCACGCTGCATAATTTTTTACTACAGATGCTAGTCGTTACCTGGAGGCCTCCTCCGTCGCCCTTTGAGCCCCGAAAGCTTCTCATTGCAGCTCTCTGCGGCACGTTTTCTTCAAATAAAAAACGCAGTTGGACTAAGGACTAAGTTGGACAAGCACCATCCCTGGCGTGTCCAACTTAGAAGACATAAGCAAAATTTAAAAAAATCCAAAGATAGACATAAGCAAAAAAACAACGGTGGATTGGTATCAACGAGATCTCCCGATTGGTACTTCTAATTTGCATGCTGTTGGGCCAAAAGTTGACCCTGTCATGCCAGATCAGTAGTCTAACTTTCCAGAAAATATACTTTTTCAGCTACACAACTCATACCTACTGGGCCATGCCTTGTGGCGACATTGAAACTATATTGTCCTGTTTATTGCTCAGTTATGAGCACGATAGTGTACATTTTTATGTGCTTTGGGCATATCTTCTTGATATACGGCTCCGTTAATGTCACAATGTCGGCCCGTTCTGGCGTCGTTCCGTGGTATCGTCGGTTGTTGGCGCCGCCACCCCTACCGGCCGTAGATCCCCGTGCATTGCGCAGTGTTCCTCAAAAACTGCTGCTGCTCCGACACCGGAAGATATAGGAACAGAACACGTGTATGGTGTCAAAACATGCGTGGTAAATGCCCATAGGTTACGGAAAATTTGGGCGCGGTTGCACAACATGCTGGAGAGGTATTCTCAAAATCTTAGCGAAGGGAGGGGGGGGGGGGCACTGACCCCCAGGTGATGGTCGCATCATATAGATCAGGACAAAAGTTGATCCATATATATTCCGGGTTCTTGGGATAGAGCAATTATTTCATAGCTATGCCGACAATATAGGGATTTCCTCAAATTGCCCATCTATCGCGCACATTCTGGCTAGGATAGCATCAAGGTCGTCCTCCGTTGTAGATAGGTGGTCGTAATCCAAGGTCCTTATTCCTTTCAGTGGCGGTGCCGTATACCTGGGACTCTCACCCTGACCTTCACCGGACTCGCCCTGAGGTGTCTCCCTTGGTCGGGGCGGCCAAGTGGCACCCATAACACCGCGCTTTTACTCTTAAGGTGACGTGAATTGCTTTTCTGGAATCTCCGGATATTTTCGGTATCTTTTTATAGATATCACACTTTGCTGTGTTGTCACCGTGACTTCCTACAGTGTTCCCACACCTCGATTCCAGTAATTCAACTCAATCGAGCTTGTTTAGCAGCGTTGGCTTCTCATAAAATTCACATAATTCCTCAATGACGTCCCAGGGCGCCCGCCCGCCTGCCACTTCACCACGAGGCACTGACAGTAGCTGAGTTACAGGACATGCTCGCTCCAGGTGCGACACCCGGCCTGCTCAGACTCATTAGCCGGTATCGTATGTCCTCGGGTAATGTGACCTGTTGCGCCGCGTGCGTTAGGAGACGGCGTGCGAGAGACGAGCTCGAGCTCGGAGCCTGGCACGGTGTGAAACGATGCCATAAATAACTCATACTTGGTAATTCCACAACATGTCGACCTGGCGATAACACGACACCCCTTCAAATTTGACTAATTCAGGACTTTGGCGCGACTGAACGGTCAAAACACGATTCTGATAGTTGTTACCGTTAATGAACTAGGACCTGAAATTACGCCATGATGTCACAAACTCTATTTTTCGACTTGCATTAACGAAAGCAGTGGGATGTGCATGAGGTGTCAGAAAAGTGCATTGGAAATATAGATATTGACACTTTCTAACCTGTGGGTCAATATAATATTCAAGGTCAAGTAGGTGGATTTTTTATCCTATATGATCTTTGACTTGGTTTTCTGAAAAACCATGGTTCCTTCGGTTTCCTTTGAACAGATACACAGTTAAAGACCGATTTATTGCCGTTCGGCTAGAAAATAACTCGATGGGATCTCTTTAATATTAGTTGCAAATCGAATTTGAGCCTTGGCGGATCTCGCACTGTGACACGCCATGGACCGACCGGCCGTTATCGTGTCACTGGACGCGATCGGCTCACTCCGTCAGGAACTGTGACCGTGAACATAAAACCATTCATTTCGCTCCAACGCCAGCCACTTTGACACTCTTACGGAATTCTAGAACCATGTCTGAACGATGAGTGAGCGTTAATCGCCCTTACATAACTGTCGTCCCTCAAGAGTCGCGTGGATGGCAACGTCGCGTCCACAGAGCCCATCGATGACCCTCTCATGACGCCCAACCGGAGCCCATCGTGAGGCGAAACGAACAACTGCTCTAAAGTTGCTGTAGTTTATTTTCTCACTTGGCCCGAAGCCGGAGCAAGGTCGCCTTGTGTGCTGGCCCAGCACGTCCGGAACCGCACGCATGGAGGTCGGTACAGCTTCCATCTAATGCGACGCCGGTTCCGAGAAAACCAGACCGGGGCCAAAGGGAGGGCCAGAGAGTTTAGAGCGCCGTTGTTGGGAGATCAGGAAAATGAGCAACCGAAGTTTTACTGCATTCAGCAAGTGCCTCCAGGCAATGCTAAAAAAGCTTCCGTTTAAAGTAGTCGAAGAAGAACAGAGGCAAATTGTTTGCGTGTTGTAGCGGTATCGCGGATAGTTCGGTTCAAACCATCTGTCACCAAGAATGCGATTTGCTAACTCGTCAAGTTGTTGCAAATATGCAGCACTGCCGTGCCAAAACCGGACATTTTGTAGAGCGGTTTGACCTAAACACAAAATAACAAGCAAGAGAGCGCAAAATCACCAACATTTCGAGTAGCGAGTAGCTCGAGGGAAGGACTCTCTAAAGGGTGCGGTAGGCACTGGGAATAAACCGCAAACGGCTTGCCGGACAAAGGCCTGGTCATCCATTTTAAACGCTATTGTAATCCTGCCAACAATTGGGTGCGTCGGAGCCATAGAATCTGTGGACACTAGCTCCGGATCAACGGCAGGATCGAGATCAGCGACGAAAATGCGCGCACGGATCGCGAGATCGTGATCTTGCTATTCATGATTGATTCACCAGTCATAATCCTTATCTGCGGAGAGATTTGACAAAAGGAAGAAAATCTGTATGATTTTATGTCTGTTGATTTGAAAATAGTTCAGAGCAGGTTTTTCATGCAAATGCTTAACAGGTGGGATGGGCGTGTTCAAAGAGCCCCCACCGCATGCCTGCGTGTGCTAATCGGCTACAGTAATGATAATGGAGGCATTTGTATGCAAGACTTTGTACGACGACTTGAGCACAATTCCTTAGCATATGTTCAGCTTGTTCAGGTTCAGGTTCACAACAGCAGCGCGTTTGTTAATTAACTGTTCACCGTTGCAGGGGTCCGTTGAAAAGACAACGGCCAGGAAGGGACGAATAATATTGGGTGCTGTCTCGTTAGACGCGACAGAACGCTCGTCCATTGGCCCCTAGCTTTTTCCGAAAATTATATCTTAGCACACCCGATACAGCCCAAGGCTTCTAATGGGAAAACCTTCCTGAGCGAGTAGCGACTTAATATATTTCCATTCGTGGGATCCTTAAAAACGGCTAATGACCTTGTAAGCAAAGCTACCTGTCTCATCAGGGATAGTTTAACTCCTTCAACATCCGAAGCATACACTCGCCAGGGAAAGGTGCTACCCATGCTGAAAGGTGTCCACCAAATACAAAACAAATTCATTGCTTTACTCATTGCAGCCTGACCCAATATAAAACAAATGTAATTTCCCTAACATGTGTCGCCATACGTATCGCACCTCCTTGCGATATTTTATGGGAAAAGCCCATGCATCGAAGTGTATGTGGGGGTAGGAGTGGGGGGGGGGGAGGGGCGGGGAGGGGGTTGCCGTTAAACGCCTGACATTAGCTGTGAAAATGTAAATCCAGATCAGCATTAAATCCTGGCGGCACGTGTTTTCCTTCGCAGCTGTCCCGACCATGTTGCAGGTTATTCAATATATATGTTGTGCACGCGGTTTACGTCATGCTCTACGCAGCACGACACGGAGGGGTACGAGTTTGTGCGTTTCAATCAAAGCTTATCTATCGTCCATATACGCACACACCACCTTATTTACGAATATTCTGTGATTTTTTTCGAGATTCACGTACTTTAACCTTACCATTTCGTTTGTGTTGGCCTTTTTCATCTATGTGAGGACCAATGAAATTCTTAAAACGGTGCAACACTTATAAGTTAGTTTAAAAAACGCATAGTCGTCATCAACCCGGAGGAGCAAGTCTCTGTTGCAGCTGTATCGGTGCGCATAACTGCTCGACCATCTAGAGTAATCCCCTGATGGCCGAGCGAAGCATTCTTTGTAAGAAGTTAGTTGCACATAGCCTATGGCGCAAAACAAACCACTAAGGATTTGGGCCTGCTTGTCTTTCTTTTTGGATTCACATAAATTGACATGAGCAAATGATCGGCGACATAACTTGCTACAGGCGACGACTTTGGAGCTGATGATGTATGGCTGCTCACCATGTCGCTGCAGCACAATCTGGCACTCTGTCTACACCACTCTAGATGGATGACAGCTGCGAAGGTCGATCAAAATGCATTCTTCATTTGTACATTGTTCCACAGCTCCGGCTCGTTTCAAGATCACCGTCACGGTCCGGATAGAGTAAGCTGATCGCGCCCGGTCACACGTTCGGTCACCCGGTCACCCGGTCGGTCACCCGGTCGGTCACCCGTTCGGTCACCCGTTCGGTCACCCGGTCACCCGGTCGGTCACCCGGTTGGTCACCCGGTCGGTCACCCGGTCGGCCACCCGCTCGGTCGCCCGGTCGGTCACCCGCCCGGTCACCCGGTCGGTCACCCGGTCGGTCACCCGCCCGGTCACCCGGTCGGTAAGCCGCCCGGTCACCCGCTCGGTCACCCGCTCGGTCACTCATAGCGTGTCGCCGTGCGTGATCCGTCAATGTTCCAACTCGGCTCGCGGTTGATCAAGAAGAGATTCTATCGATTCTGTTTGGTCTGAGCGGCAATGAGTTGTTGAAGCAAACAAATTAAAGCAAACAAGTTTGAGAAACTGGGGTTGTCGCAGGTGCTGTACCCACATTAGTGTGGTAGTAAGGACACACTTCAAACCTCTTCTGTCTGTCGGTTAAAGCCAGCACCTGGGAGTGGTTTATTTTCACAATAATAATGCACGCATCAGGCCAGTGTCCGAGTGCATCTGCGGTCACCTAATTACCCTAAAACTCTGAGATACTTCAGAGTGTAATTTCATCGCGGTCTCAGGGCTTTGACAGCGGCTTAGCCTGCCTCCGAAGTCCTAAATGAGCCACACAGCTATCCGGAGAGCTTCGGACAGCCCAGGGCCGTCTTATCGTCGGTCAGTGACAAAACAAGACACCACAGCGCACTTAGCCCACCATGTGCAGCGCAATGGTTACAGCACTCTCTGACGTGATGTTAGCTACATGCACGTGAGTGCTTATGAACTGAAACAAATATGAACGAAATCGGTTTTAAAATCATACCGCTCGTTTAATTCAGCGACCGGCCTGCAGTGCTCGACGGCGTATAGGCATCGTACATTCGATACTACGTGACCCGGAAGCTGCCGAAAAACTTGTTCTTGTTCATGTGCGCCACGAAAATTTAGGTCTATGCGAGAACGGTATGCTATATACTAAATTTAGCCTGGTTCATACCGTCATCCTCAAAACTGTGTCCTGTGAACACTGTTATCCATGAGGGCACGACAACGACGTAGTCAAGTGAATACCATAAAAGCTTATCAGGTTTAGTACAGACAGCGGCCACGCTGGGCCGATATTACACCGCTATCATGTCCGGCTCAGCTGGTGCCAGCCGCCGCAATGGTGGCGCCACAGGTGACAATGGTGGCGCCACAGGCGGTAGTACGACAGCGCCGTCGTGAGACAGTGGCGACATCTTCCGAAAGGCTCATCCCTTCAGTTGGGGCGAGTGCGGCTGGTAAAACCACCGAAGGTCTGACTCAGCGCGCGCCGTGCCAGCTACCCATGAGACTGCATCAGCAGAGGTGATGACAGTCAAGTGACATTGGTTTCCGCCCAGAACCGATGTCCCGAGCTTCCCAAGTTCATGACCCAAGCTAGCGATCACGCCGTCCTAAAAGCAAACGTGCATTCAAAGGCTCTGGAACCCAGCATTTTGCACGGCTATCTGGTGACGTAACAACAGCACCTCCAAACGCAGTCAAAGCGCTGCCAAATTATGTGAACAGACTCGGCGCCCGGTCCGCGTGCGCGGAGAGGGCACTGGCCCTGTGGTCTGCGTGGGACGGAGGTCTCGCCCATAACCCACCAGGTCATTTCCGACGCAGCGGCCCACCTGCAGATCCAGGAGTGCCGGCGCCCGGACGACGAGGGCATGCCGAGCTGGCCGACCGGCGAGCCGAGCTCGTCCACTTCCGACAGCTCGTCCTCGCCGCCCACCTGGATCAGGGGCACAGAGGGCGCCCGCGTCTCACACCTCCGCCGTGCCATGGCCGGCCGCCGCTGGGAGGGGCCCGGCTGACCGGACGTCAGCCTCGGCCTCCTCCGGCCTCGTCAGGGGCCCTCCGTCGGGGGCAGCGAGGGGCCCAGCCGCGGTCCGCGCGGCTCCGGGCGGCCGCCCGGGGAGACTGAGGCCTCTGGCCAGCTCGCTCGCCCTCCAGCAGTCCCCGTCGTCGGCTGCCAGCGGGCCTCGGGGGAGTCGGCGCAGGGATGGGCACGAGGAGAACAGATCATGCTGGGCGCCATAGGCCCCCAGCCGTGTTAGAAACCGATAGAATGTAGCCTAGGTAAGTGTTGTTTTTCAATGACAGTGTTTCAAGCCATACTCACGCTCCAAAATGAGAAAATGAAAGCATACAATTGAGAGCCGTTCTTAGCCACTACCAAGCCAACCAAGTAACATTGACGAACCATGGCAAGGTTCTAAAAAGGAATTCGTAGGTCCGTATAGCTCTCATACCGAGGGGTCCAGTTTGTTGCCCAGTTGGGGGGGGGGGATGTAAGCCCCCCCCCCCCGCCGACTTACGGAAAAAAGTGGGCCAAATCCCGGAAGCAGCCGGATCGTTTAGCGCATTTTGGGGACAGGTTGAAAATTTTCGCAGCTCAGCTTCTCAGCTCATTTTGGTACATACCCCAATCTCAAATCAATGTTAACTGATAATTGCATGTGCTACCGATGAAGTCAAATGTCAGCTCTCGCTGTTCTTTTCTTCTAAGTTTGGCTGCACAACAGCTTTTCGGCTTTACGGCTTCTCTCAGTTCTCATGAAATTGTCACTTCCGCTATCCGCTATCTTCCGCTATTCGCTGCCAAATGTACCCTGAACAACTTAAGGCCCAGGCTGTCATGGTAATCCCCTAAGAAACATGCAATCTTAATATTAGGTAGCATGACCTTTCCTCCCAATTAGGTTAGCAACACAAACCATATCAAAAGGGAAGGTGTACCTTGAGATACCGTTTTCTTAGCAACACAGTTGAGCCCTCCCAAGGTATCACAGGAAGAGATGCCTTTCCTCCCAACGAACGGGTTTGTGTTGGCGTAGAGCACCATCGCTGGGAGGATCAAACTAATCGCCATTACCCAAATGCTGTTCTAAAGCATGATCTCAGGTGTGATCCCTCAACCCGCGCCTGGCCGGGGCGGGGAGGCTGGCTTCCCCACTACTGTTTTTCGAGCACAGTTAAAAAATCAGCGCTCGTATTAACATGAAATTTTGAGCACCTGCTTATGCACTAATTTGGCATTTCTTGTGCCAGTTGAAGTTTGATTGAGAAGTTTGAAGAAAATTGATAAAGGTCAGTTACCTGGGTCAGGTGAATGAGTCCAATTTCTTAAAAAACTTTGATCATACATAATTTCGTGTGTGGGTCATATGTCATTGGTCAAACTTGCCATAGTAATAAAAATTCATAATGCCTATAGTTTGTATATTTCGGACTCTGAAAAATTAGGCACCGTCATGTACCTAAAGTCTGGTCAATTTTGGTTATTTTTTCGTAAATAATGCAACTTTGTCCGTTTTTGTGTAGTTTTGTTGCTTTTTATGAGGAAAGGAGTACTAAGTCACATGCTCAACCAGCATACAACTACAAAGCACAAGGCCTTGGCCCATGTCATGAGCTATCCCATGCCCATGGTGTCTTCTGCAAAACACATAATGAGCTCCAAATAGGCAGTTTTTAAAGGTAATCTTGGACGCGGAATTTGAATAATTTGATGAAAACATGTAGTATTGTTTTAATCATTATGAGGTAACAAAAAGTCACATGAGCACATATAAGGTCACATTAGGTCACCCAAGGTCAACGGCCTCTGTTATCAGCAGCGGAGAGGCTAGATGAACAAGTGCGACGCGTGTAACCACCTCTATATTGTGTTTGTAAGCTAATGACGTATAATTGCATGTACCAACGTAGCTGTTCTCAGTTTGTTGCAAATAAGCTACCACGCGTCGAAAGGACTTTGCATGTTGGTATGTCTGGGATACGTTTGCCCTACAGCTGTATCTAATAAAATAAACTTCGTCCGAAGCACATTGTGAAAAAAAACAAAAAGGTATCGCTGTTGTAAGACAATAGTAAACCACCTTTGAACGACGACCTGACCTGACCTTAACCTTGTGGGGGAGCAGAAATGATCGAAATGGACTCCCCAGTGTCTTAACGCCTTTTCTGTGCATTTTATATCCGTATTGACATGTTAACACGTTTATCTACATCTATCAGAACGGCCGTTTTGACAATTCGAAACCTCTATGACCTCACATTTAACCTCAAACCAAAATTTTGGGGACATTCTTCATGATTTGATGAAGGCTTTGCAACAGTGTCCTCTTTTTTCTCGTGTAATGTCTGAAAGTTGATGATCCCAGGGGGAGTTAACTCCCCCTCCCCCCCCCGCTCGATCACGGTTGTCTCAGCCCCCCGGTCGAGCACAGGTTACCCTGATTTTTAGCTCTTCTAGTGCAGAATGTTGGTGACATTTAGCGCATGTGTACCGGAGACTTCCGTTCACTTCATCGAAGCGGTGGGACATGAATACAGCACCGTTATATACAGCACCGTTACGATGAACCACCAACAGAGAGGAATGCCTTCCAGGAAAGTTAGGATGGTAAAACGAATTTATTTGGACATGCATCTCAAAAATGTTTCTCGGAACAGCAGATCTTCTTAAATTGGCAATTGCATGCGTAAAAGCGCCACGTTTTTCGTGCGTTTTATATAGTTTAAATCTGGCGCGGCCATTTTACACATATTTACATTTCGTCATTTACATCCCATGTCTTATTCATTTACACGTACACAGCCTAAGCATCTATAATTTCCCATCGAGTGTTATATGGTTCGAACGTAGACCGTTGCGGTGTTTCAGCAACAGTTAACTCAATGAGTCGAGGTCACTAGACGTTCACGTGTTTTCTGCTGGATGTCTGCCTAGACCCGGCTGCATTATGTGGCGGTGGAGAACCCGGCGGCCGATGGCCAGCTTCCCCCGAGAGTGGGCCTGTTTCGGACGATCGACAAGGGTCCCAGTGGATTCAGACGCGCAGCTGATGACCGCAGCTTTTTCGCCGGCTTTTAAGGGGCTAGATCATCAACGTGGCTGCTACGTCAGACCTATTGACGTATCCAAGAATCTCCGAACACTTAGGCGATCGACCTTAGCTCTCAACGAACAAAAGCCCGTGGTCACGAGCATGCAATTCGGGAGAGGTGCTTTAAATTCAACATTTTGTTGGATTTACACACCATACAACACCCGGCCATGGATGGGTGGATCGCAAGGCAGACGTACCAGTCAACGGAGCTTTCAGAACAGACAGGGCCGAAGAAAGCGGCCTGGTGAGTTCAAAACCGCTCCAAATGCTTCCATGGGCCATCCGTTTTTTGTTAGTTTCAGTCACATAACTCTAGGTCACGAGGTCATGGATGTTGAGTTTAAGTATGCCAATTGAAAATAGCCAAAAGATACATTGGATCATTGCTAGTTCAGATGCTCAGCATGAATTGTTCACTGCGAGTTCAGCAGTACACAGCTAATTACAATTAAGATAAATTTGGTTGAGTGATAGATTTTCAAATGCCCCTTGTTAGCTGGACTCATAAAAGTACACGAAAACACAGCTCCCCACTTGTTGCTCTGATCTTAGCACAGGTGAACTCTGGACATGACACATACTATGGCATTATTTTGGCCTATTCACCATCCGATCTGTGGCGGAATGCTCCTGCATAAGTATGAGCCGGTGCCTTATGCGACACGACCAAGCGCATGATAAACAGAATGCCCCTAGAAGGAACGCCTCCATGAAATTAGCTCTGTGTCCCTAATCTTCGTTATGTATGGGAGGAAGTCATTAAATTGCGCACTATGACACGCCCCGAACTGATAATCATAAAGCATTCCCGCATGACAGCGGACCGTTTTATGCTCATGGATATTGATGATGGCCGCGATCCTCAGAAGCGGACGAATGTCGACCCTAACGCAGACCATGGGAGCATCCACAGCATACAAACCCGACATTTTTCCTTATCAAGCGGCTCATCTTATATCAAGCGGTCGTGACGAGTCATGCCAGTCAGGCAATCATTGCGGGCTTCATCACGGCAAGTCCCAGTGTACTGGTCGCCTTATGAGGACGCGGCGCAGCGCGCAGGCCTCACGTACTTAAACCGATTTTGAGAACAGCCTGAAGTGCCAAGGGATACTGGCGTCTCAGGCTGTAACAGCAAAAACGTGTAGTTAATTGAGTGCACCTGTTGCTGGAAAGCACCAGAGGAGAGGTTGGCCTGCTGGCCAGTGACCCCGTCTCTTTCTCTCTTTTTCTCTTTTTTCTCTCTGTCTCTGTCTCTGTCTCTGTCTCGGTTCTCGGTCTCGGTCTCGGTCTCGGTCTCGGTCTCGGTCTCGGTCTCGGTCTCGGGTCTCGGTCTCGGTCTCGGTCGTCTCGGTCTCGGTCTCGGTCTCGGTCTCGGTCTCGGTCTCGGTCTCGGTCTCGGTCTCGGTCTTCGGTCTCGGTCTCGGTCTCGGTCTCGGTCCGGTCTTCGGTCTCGGTTCTCGGTCTCGGTCTCGGTCTCGGTCTCGGTCTCGGTCTCGGTCTCGGTCTCGGTCTCGTCTCGGTCTCGGTCTCTCGGTCTCGGTCCTCGGTCTCTCTCCTCTCTCTCTCTCTCTCTCTCTCTCTCTCTCTCTCTCTCTCTCTCTCTCTCTCTCTCTCTCTCTCTCTCTCTCTCTCTCTCTCTCTCTCGCTCTCGCTCTCTGCTCTCGCTCTCGCTCTCGCTCTCTCTGTCTCCCTCTCTCTTCCTCTCTTTCCCTACCTCCCACTCTCTCCCTCTCTCTCTG
>NW_023597054.1:53313857-53327904 GCF_011947565.3 Pollicipes pollicipes | reverse complement strand
GCGGTGGCGGAGCGGCCAATGCACCGTCAGTTTCGGAATTGATTCTTGCCATGCGTTGTCAAAATGTTGGGGGCCATGGTCGGTCTGCCCGTTCCCGCTCACACGCGCTTGGTCTAACGTTCTTGCAACACTGTGGTCACAGCGTTTTGTTCGTTGGCCCTGCGACAGGCATGAGCGACATGGGGCGCTCGAAGGTGTTCGAGACGGAAGTGGACCGCCTGGGGCGTTTCCCCAGCGTGCGGTCGACGTTCAGCTGTGCGGCACCGCGCGCGGACGGTCGCCAGAGCGGCAGCGGCGCCGGCCCCGCCCCACCGGCGCCCCCGCCGCAGCCGGACGAGTCCTGGGAGGAGGTGAGCATGCCGGCGATCCGTATCATCTGCGATCCGGCGGCGCGTACCTGGCGCCGCGTCGTCTGGCTGCTGCTGCTGGCGCTGTCGGTCGCCGCGCTCGTTTACTCCGTCAACGAGCGGCTCGGCTACCTCTTCGCCAACCCGATCCAGATGAACGTCAAGCTGCTGGTCAACCGCACGCTCTACTTCCCCGACCTCACGCTGTGCAACAAGAACACCTTCAACCTGAGCGCCGTCGAGCGCCTGTTCGCCGAGATGCTGAGCGAGACGGGCAGGGGTCCGAAGGAGTTCGGCCTGGCGGAGTACAACCGGGAGCGGCCGGCGCCCGCACACGCCCGCCGCATGCTGGCCTCGCTGGTCGGACACCGTAACCGGACGGCGGCAGACGTGTGGCGGCTGACGCAGCACCAGCTCCGCCGGCTGCTGGCGCTGGACCAGTCGCCGCACGGGCAGCCAGAGTGCTTCTTCGGCCGCGGCATACAGTGCTTCGACGTCGGCAACTGGCGGGAGGTGGTCACCGTGGACGGCATCTGCTGGACGTACCACAACAACAACAGCATGAAGCAAACGGGTGTCTACAACCACCTGTACCTGCAGCTGCTGGACCCGGAGCCGTCAGAGAGGTGGGCGGCGTGGGGCGAGCGGCCTGCTTGCCCCAGCTCCGGTTACAAGCGCTCACGTGTCGCCTAATGGGGAGCTTAACCCGGACAAGGTTAAGACTCGTCCACACACGGTTCAAGACACAAACGTGTATGCAAAGCCGAGGGACCCCATTAAGCCTTAAGGGACTGGGGTGAGGAGTAGGGATGGGCTCGGGAACGTTAAGGTCAGCTTCCACCATACCCTCGGGCCTTTTTATATTGATATGCATGCTCCTGCCCGTGTGTGCGGTGCGCCAAGGTCGATTTGGCGCGAGATTAACAGCAATGCATTTAGCAATGCACTGTTCATAACAGCATAACACAACATAACATAGCATAACATAACATAACATAACATAACATAACACATAACAGCAATGCACTATTCAACATGTGTAATGTCTAACCGCGTGACTAACGCTGCCGCCGCCGCTTCAGGCAGGTGTTTGGCGGCCCGGGGTTCCAGCTGCTGCTGCACGAGGCGCGCGACGACCCGCGCGTGGCCGTGCACAGCCGCGGCTTCCTGGCCGAGCCAGGCCGCGCCACGGACGCCGAGGTGTTGCTCGAGGAGGTGATCAACATTCCGCGACCACAACACCGCTGCCGCCCGGACGCCGGCTACGCGCTCAGCCGCTGCGAAGCGGACTGCTTCGCGGCCGAGCTGCTGCGCCTCGCCGGCTGCGCGCTGCCCTTCGCGGCCGGCGCGGCGGCCCGGCCGTGCAGCACGCCGGCCGAGTATGGTCGCGCCACGGAGCAGCTCGAGCGGCTGCTGGCCGACTGGACCGGCGGCCGCTGCAGCTGCCTCTCCTCCTGCCGCTATATCCACTACGAACATATCGTGGACAAGATCAAGTACGAGCGACCGACGGCGCGCACGCGCGTCTTCTACAACCACCTGTTCTTCGAGCAGCGCGCCGAGGAGTTCAGCTACAGCACATGGAAGATGGTGTGCGACATCGGCGGCTCGCTGGGCTGGACGTGCTCGGCCTCCATCCTGACCGTGTTCGAGATAGCCGAGGTGATTTACGGCAAGTACCGGGCCCGGCGGGCGGCCGGCAACGCCGCCTGCTGAGCTCCGCCGTGCCTTCGTTCGCCACGGCCGGCCGGTCGCCATCAGCGGACGACAGCGGTGGTGACATCCGGACGACAGCGATGGTGACATCCGGACGACAGCGGTGGTGATGTCCGGACGACAGCGATGATGACATCCGGAAGACAGCGATGGGGACATCCGGACGACAGCGATGGTGACACCCGGACGACAGCGATGGTAACATCTGGACGACAGCGATGGTGACATCCGGACGACAGCGATGGTGACATCCGGACGACAGCAGCGGTGGCATCCGGACGACAGCGATGGGAACATCCAGGCGCGGAGGGCGAGACACGCCGCTTGGAAAGGTTGTTTCTGCTGTTTATTGTTTAGAACTGTAGACTGGGCCGTAACTGGCAAAACTGGGTGTTGCAAAAGATGCCGACGAAGCCTTGTTGTCGCATAGGTGCTTTGGTTGACTTAATTGCTTACTTTTTAGTGGTGGGCGGTGTTCAACTGAGAGCGACGTAAAAAAAAACGGCGTAGATTGATGAGTAAGATTACAGTTGATAGCTACTGACTTGTACCCTACGGTGTAATAATCATGATTTTGTTTTAAAGCTGTTTTCATGGCAATAAATATGACAATTTAGTCTTGTCTATCACAGTACTTAAATGTTGTGATAGCGTACCAGTATCGCAACCTAGAGTCAATAAAGGTGGGGTATGCATGAAGTGTAAATTTCACCTACGCATGCCACCAAGACTGCACAAGATGCAGCTTTAAGTTGCCAGCAGACAAATGCTGGGCCTAGCATGTAGTCAACAGGAAATGCAGCTGTCTAAGACTCCAAGGAATTTCAAGTCTGATTTTTTTCATCGATTGCCTTCCTTCTCACATTTACAAGCTGGACCACTCAGCAAATGAGCACTCAGCAAAAGCGACAAACATTTAGGCTGCACGGAAACTTTCAAGAATATTTTCGAAACGACTTCGCAACCTCTTAGAGATGAGAGAGCTTTCTTGTAATTATCTGTAACTTCAAAAACACGTAGTCTGCCTCCGTTCCGCACGTATACAAAGGCAATAGGCAGCAGGCCTCTCCTTATCTTCGTCTCACATAGCTCGTATAAATTATGATGAAAAGTGAGAAGGTGCTCAGAAAGAAAAACAGTTCAGGATGGATGCCTCCATCGGAACATAAACAGACGGCTTCATGAGTTGGGCAAAACCATGGAAAATCACATGGAATGGTTACCGGATTGGGCTGGGTAGGATTTTGTGAAGCTTATCGAGCAATCAAATGATATAAGCCTAGCGGGTTACATCTTAATCTCGGTACCCAGAGAGTTGTACCAACTTTTACTCTTAGCTACCTCACAGGTGACTACTGAGGAGGAGACTGATACCATTATATCTTCAGGCAGCTATAACATACAGCTCGATAGAAGTGAACGTTTTGGAGAGCGCGTCTTGTTTTTTTTGGCAAATAGCTTCTCAATGCACCCCTTTCAAATGAGGCAACGTGTCTCAAAGTGGCATGGTGCATGGTGGGGGTGTAAGTGTAGGCATGGTGGGGTGGCTGGGTTTATGGATTTTTTTACTGCATGGAATAAATTGCATTGCATGCAGGCTGGGTGTGCTATGATATATAAATAAAATGCTCTCGTCTCTGCTATTTCGTGATTCTTTGTGATTGCAGTGGAACAAACAAAAAACCTTGCTTTTTTATCAGCCAGTGTTCATTTCACAACTGCTGTCAAAGTGGCGATTTCCGAAGATTCCGAAGGGATTTCGGCTCATCAGGTAGGAATTACGGACCTACGTAATTACTGGAAATGCCGGCGCATTGTACGGGAGACAATAAACCATGGCAATCATGTAAGTCCATCATTAACAGTAAATCAATCAATGACGTCATTGACGTTACATTATATTACGAATATAACAAGCCCCATGCACAGCTGATGCAACATGTGCCGCCCAACATCTTGGAAGAAAGTTCACGCCACTCCGACATACTTGGTGAGCACACACCAAAAGTTTTGCGGTTTAGGTGGCACGCGTGACTCCCCATCACTACGCATAGCCTCCAGAGCGGCCTGACTACACTGTGAGACTTTAAACACACATTTTTATCCAGGGGCGTCGCTTATATGTTTTCCGGAAGTGTTCGTCTCCCCCCCCCCCCCCCATCCCTAATGCTGACTTGACTCTCCTCCCCCATGCACATAGAGAAAATCCTAGGCAAGGAAATGCAGAAACTGTCCCTGAGCTGTCAATGCACGAGTACCTCAACACATTGCTATTGGCTTCACGCTCTTTTTGGACCCGATAGTATCCCATAGGAACTTAATGGCCGTTTTCACACTAGTGAAAACGGCCATTAAGAACGGCCACTCTTTTTGGACCCGATAGTATCCTATAGGAACTTAATGGCCGTTTTCACATTATTGTTATTTGTCCTGCACTGTCCAAGGCTCCTGTTCAATGAACAGAGACCAAAGTTGGTGCCAAATGTGAAATCCACGAAAAATGGGGCGCAAAGGTACGACACCCATCGTTTGTCGTTAGATCTATCAAAATAGCCGCGAGTCCTGCTTGGGAAGTGGTGTTTTGTCATGATGTATATATTCCCTATTTTAAGGTGAGGATATGGTTCCATAGAACCGAGTCAGCAAGTACACTTAAGTTGATATGATAAGCAAGTGCATAATGATGAAACAAAGCACTCTCAGGGTAACATTTACCGACTATTCTGATTGATCTGTTGACAGTTCACGCGTAGGACTCCCGTTTGTCCCAGTTCTCGTATACTAACATTTGGTATCAAATTAGATCGTGGTGTGGTCCCCGTCTAATCTAATCACTTGAACAGCACTGTTGTGTTTTCCTAGCCACTTCATCCGTATGTTAGAGCAGTCTGCGTATGTTGCCTGGTTTTTACGAGATGAAATATGGATTTGGTGCAAAACAGACTGCGAAATGCGACAACTTTGAAGGAGAAGGCTGAATGCTCTAAATTCCCGATGACTCCAGGCTTTTACGAGGCACCGACTGTAAGGTTGGATAGCTGCACATTCCAAGAATACTGCGCGAACATCACGAAGACACCAATTACTCAGGTCCACAGGTCCTGGCACCAATCGCACGGTATCGGGCTAAGGGCTGCCCAAACACCGGCGGACTGAGAGGTGGTGAACTGCGGAAGCGAGGGAGCTTTACCTGCAGCGAGGATATCAAGTTCGCTTACGAACACCGCCGCTCGCGCGGCGGTGTTCGTCACAACGATTAAAAGATTGCTATTTCAAAACATGCATAACTTAAACAACGTTGCTTAAACCAAGTTCCAAGACGACAATCGGATGCTCAGCATCGGACGAAGATTTCAGATGTGGAACAATGCTAGTACCCAAACATTCGTGTTGCATTTTTCTGATGCAAAACTTTCTACCCGGAAGCTGGTATTTGTTGCACCATGCTCCCTCTACCAGTGCCAAGTCAACATGTGTTCAAGAAGTGATCTATACGCTTTTCGTAAAAACGTGCGCCTCGAAAAGTGTTCGTTAACACGTGTCCGGGTGGCCGGTTGAATATCCTTCGCTCGCGTTAAGGGTCAGTTTGACCCCCGAGATTAACAAAAGAGAAGGAAACTAGAGATGCCAAATTCACAGGGCGTGTAGGCCTGTGTGTCAACTCATTTGTGTCAAATTAAGATTACTGGATGGTGACTTTTGGGTCAAATAGGTTGAAAAGGTCAAACTTCTAACTGAGGTCCAAAATGTCCCAGACCTTCCCATACAATCGCCGTGAACCTAGACACTCATCCTGAGCAAAAGGTCACTGGTTCTTATCTAAGGTCAGTGACCCTGTTCAGCCTTCAGAAGGGTGACCAAAATCATACAAGGGTGCTTTTTTATTCTTGACTCTCAATAAGCGTCAAGGATTACGCTAGACGATATCTTCCTAAAAACAAAGCTTTGACCTCGGTCATGTTAGGTCAGTGACCGTTTCTGACCTTTAAGAAGTCCATGGAGTATGTATGATGCGATCCCTGTTATCAATAAATTCAAAATGAGCACCGGAAACTACCCTATACAGCAAGCTCTCACGCAAAAAAAATAAGTCGGCTTTGGCCTTGATGCGACCTTCATACCTGAACCTAGGTCAATGAAACTTGTTAATTAAATTGTTTTGTTACCTAAGAGGGTATAGCAGAGATTGAATGTCTGAAATGCCATTTCAAGGATTGAATGGCTTCGTCTGACACTCCGCTGTTGCACCAGATTGAACGATTCCCTGGAAATTGCCTTCCCTGAACCCATAACCTGATTTTGTCCGGCCATAGGTCAGCGACGTTACCAGGCACATTTAAATGTTTGATATCAAAAGATTCACTATTTATTTGTCTACAAGTGCGCGAAATTTGGCGCCAATACGACCCCGCCGTTTGAAAATCCTCTTTGACAAATATTCGTGGGGATCAAGTTGCCCCCCCCCCCCCAGCTGAGCGTGTGTTAATGCGGTCACGAACACCACGTTTTGTTTCTCCAACATCAAATGCCACCTGGCAGATGCTATACAAGATCTTAGCTGCAACATTCTTCCGTCTGCATTTCATCTCAGCCGATCAGCACAGGCGTGGCCACCCTTACTCGCAGATAGACACACTGCGGTCTCGAAGACTGATCGGACCACTATAGACTTAAAACCGGGGCCAGCAATCCACGCTGCCCTTAAGTCGTATAAATACGCTGGGGTCATTCATAAATGGGGGTCTCCCATGACGTATGGATTCACTTTTCACGACTGCTTTGTCGGCAGCATGTGTCCAGGATGTGCAGCACAAGCGGCAGACTTTACTCTGCTCTCCGTATGAGACTTCTTACCGAGAGTAATGGGTATTTTACACGATTAAGCTACCAAGACTGGAGGTCAGCACGCACACGCATCGCCCTCAGCATTTCAGATAAAGGACTGCTGTCTCAGTGGTCATGGAAGTCTCAAATGACATGCAGTGTGAAGGGAAGGTACCGGGTTCAAAGTACGGTTCGATTCCGTCTTTTACCTGGTTGTACCACAAATGGGATGCCGGAGACTAGAATCCACACGTATTTTTTGTGGTGTATTTCGGAGTGAAACAAGTATTTGTGTGGACGTAGAGCGCTGGTTATATTTTTTTTTCAAGAAAGCCTCCCTGGGCACCTCCCCGATCACCAGCCTTCACCTACTCTGTCCTTCCAGCTATTGATATGTCTATTGAGAAAGTTGTGTAAGTATATACTTGAAACCTCATATTTGAGCCGTCTAAACGCTAAGTAGAATAGCCTAGCCACAATTATAGGTAACAGACACGTTGAAAAGAGCTGTTATTTGTTCATAAGCCGTCTTATGTCAAGGTCAAATGGATGGCTTCAGTGGTGAATAAGCTGTGGAATCAATTTTCGCGTTGTTTTCTACGGTTCAGTACCGCCGACGGCGCAGCTTGACACCCTTCAATACCGCCACCACTCACGTGGTCGTCGGTTTACGTGTGAAACTGATGAACAGCCTCTGTCGCCCCGTCACCGCGTCCAAATTGCTCTAAAAATCACATCTAAGGGAACAGGGAAATAACTCATGGGGGGGGGGGGGAGCAGGCCTCCCGGTATTGCCCCGCTCATTCCTATCGCAGTGACCAACCAATTCGTCTTCAGCGCGCCACACCAGCGGTGTATAGTCGAAGTGCCACGGCCACTCGTCGGGGCCTTTAGAAAACGCATCATCAAGGAGGAGGAAGTGTGAAGGGGAGAGAAAGATCGGAGAAGGCGCCATGCACTCGGGAACGCTCGTCCGTAGCTAGTTATCGAAGCCCGTTGTAAGGTTTTTGTTGCGCAGTGGACATTGGCATTGACGCCTCTTCCTTCATCGCATTAAAAGCGTTCCGGAGAGAATCACGCGCATAAGGTGATGAAGCGAAGATGAGCCGTGGTTCTGGCTGACAGAATCAATGACTAACATGACAGTCAATAAATCAGGGGAAAAGCAATTACTGGCGAGCTTGATTGGCTCGGAAACGAATGGGAGGAAGAAGAGCTGTGTGCACGGCCTGCGTCATCACCTGATGGTTCAAAGAGAAGGAACGATGCACCTACCGGTTTGTCCGCGTATGGGTCCATGTGGATGACCTCAGAAACGACCGGTTACCGCGTCGGAAACTCTTGATTAGAAGAGGGTCTTGTCAGGATTTCCCCTCCGGCATTTCGCAGCTTGTTTACAGATACGGCCGTCTGATGTGGACTGCAGCCCAGGTCATCACTACACCGTCCACTCCGTCGTCCAGGTCGCCCACCGCACTATCGTCCGCTCGCCGTCGGAGCGTCGGTCGACGGTTTTGGCGCTCGCGAGCACGCGCGTCGTGCTATCCTCCAATAGGGAGGCGGCCGCCACCGACGACACAGCATTGGAGGCCGCAACCTCCTCTGGGCCCCAATGAAGCGAGGTAGAGAGCCGGATCGGAGGCCATTACGGGCTCACTGGAGTCGGGCGAAGACAGCTTGCCACCACTCTGAAAACTATGCCGTGGTTTGTTTCGGATTGCGGCATTTACAGTCATTGGACAATCACACGCCTTTTAGGTGAAATAAACCAGGTCTTGCCTTCGCCCCCTCAGATTTCCATGAAATTGGGTGCAGAGCAGTCCATGGAAAATAACTGCGTACTGAATTTGAGCCAGGCTGCTTTCTGGGGTCGGAGGTCATTCAATGTCGAAGACCAAATGTTTTCATGTTGAACTCTGTATTCTTTGCTTTTTGCAAACTTGGTTTTGCCTATGCCACTTCTCAATCGAGATGAGAAAATCGGGCTCCTGCGGATCTTAACAATGTTAAGCTCAGGCATACCGTTTGAGTCACCTGCCAGACTACGTTCAATGCGGTCGTCAATGCGGTCGTCTTTTATTGCATTACTGTTTATGCTTGGGAGCAAAGCTTCTCAGGTCTGTGAGCTCACGATGGTATCCAAAGGTGCAAGGTTCTTCAAATTAACATACGACCCTGTCGCTGAATGAAAATGATGGCTTTAATACGCATGGTTTGGATCACGTGGCGGTAAAATGTGTATGATTTACCAATATTTTTCTCCGGCTATCGTCTTCTTAGAATGTCGCATGCTCTCCCTGAATGTGCTACTAATGTGCCACCATAAGAAAAGTTTAGGGCAAAGCGACTTTTCTTCAGCCATGACGTGTATTTGCTCGCGCGTATTGTTAGGGCAACAGAGCCCGAAACTATCGACGATCTAACCTGCGCTGACTGTAGTGTTGAGGGCAGAAACACGGGGTTGTAACTGAAATTGTGCTTGATATAAAAAAGAGACCTTCAACTCCCGGTTTTTCGGCACAGTGATATCAAAGTTCTCATGTGGAGTGAACAACCATGAATATACCAAGAGATGCCTGTTTAACGATGTTGTAGTGCCGGGTAACGATGAAATTGCCAATACTCAGATTGTAGATGGATACTTACTCAAATATTGAGTGCCGTCAATACAATAGCTATTTGGCACTGCAACGCCGTTCAGCCAGCACCTCTTCCAATATTGAAGGTCATTAACTCTACATAAGAGCTTTGAGCTCATATTGATTTATCGCTGTCTTTATGACCATGGAGGACCCAGTGAACCATACAGTGGACGGTCAACGGGTGTATTGCAGCTGTTCTTTTCACCGTGAAAAATGAGACGGTGCATCATCTCCCGTCAGGCTCATAATTCAGCGGGCGGTCCCAGATGGTCATGGAAAGTTCAAGCACGGAGACCATTGTACTCAAGCATCAGAAGTATGATTTAGCCCAAGGACAACCAGAGGCGGCTTTTGTAAACAACTAAAAGCCGGCATCTAACCGAGCACTGCCAGCAGCGGCAGGGAACGATCAGCTACCGCAAACCAATTCATCATTCTTATCATCATCATTGTGATAAACGTCTCTTTTCCTCATTCCAGTCTCTCTCTCATTTGTCATTTCTGGTTAGGTCTCGTCCTTCCGAATATTCCTGGCGTATCGGAGCATCATCGCGACCGCACCAGCTGCCAGTTAGTGCTGCCTTCGTTGCCGGCACCAGTCGCCTGGGTCTTGTGTTTGGCCAAGTCTGGCGTATGTCGAGGCCATGCCTTTTGAAACCCGGGCTGCGTGGACCACATGTTGGTGGAGAGCAAGTGACGTAATACAGCAATTGCAGTCCTATCCGTCGATGCAACCGAACATTCGTTTCTAGCTCCTGAATGTAACAGCTCAGAAGGTACAGAAAGCATCGCGCTCCACATGAATGCAACAGTCGGTCGGCCTTCCCAGAGCGCCCCGCAGCCCTGCACGAATCGGAGCAGCAATGAACGCTGCTGCTCCGATCAACCGTTAACCGAAGAATGCTTATGGTTACGCCGATCGTCCGTAACCGAATTATGGATACTCGCAGACAGACAAAGGCAGGTCGGATGGTTTATCACCGCGCACAAAATATGGTTCTGGTTGCACATTGCCAAAGCTGTCCAAGGTCACGGTCAATCTGGGTTACGTCAGATACGACTTAAGATGACCTCGGCTGATCACCTGAACGCAGTCGTGATTTTATTTCAGGAGCTGAGATGACCGCCTCATGCGAGATGATAAATAATAAAACTGCGTGAATCAGAGACAAACCAGCACCATCAAGTCTGCCTTAAACTGACAGTTTACTGAAGCGACATAGGTGTCTCTAAACGGTATAGTAATATAGGTGTCTCTAAGCGGTATAGTAATATAGGTGTCTCTAAACGGTATAGTAATACAGGTGTCTCTAAACGGCATAGTAATATAGGTGTCTCCAAACGGTATAGTAATATAGGTGTCTCTAAACGGTATAGTAATATAGGTGTCTCTAAACGGTATAGTAATACAGGTGTCTCTAAACGGTATAGTAATATAGGTGTCTCTAAACAGTATAGTAATATAGGTGTCTCTAAACGGTATAGTAATATAGGTGTCTCTGAAACGGTATAGTAATATAGGTGTCTCCAAAACGGTAGTAATATAGGTGTCTTTATAGCGGTATAGTAATATAGATGCCTCTAAAACGATATAGTAATATAGGTGTCTCTAAAACGGTGTAGTAATTACGCTGCTAGAGTACGTTGTTACCAGGGTTGATAGATTGGTCGCGCTAGGTCAGTGACATATGATAACCACAACTACAGTTGGAAAGTTAGGCAGTAGCATCGTTAACAAACTATGAAGACCACGATTCCTAGAAAGACCAGATCACAACTCATCGCTGAAATGCCCCAAGTTCACTCACTTGTTGGACGGACATGCTTAGACTAAAACTTCCGTAAGTCAGTGACCTGGAATAACCTGTACATAAACAGTTCAGAGTACACATGACTTTAGATAAGACAGTAGTACTAGCGTTATTCCTCGGAGAAAAACCAGGGGAATGGAACTATAGTTCGGTTGATATTTCGGCAACATGCCATTATCGGAACAATAGCAGAAGTGAATTCAGAATTGCCTGCCGGTGATCCTACACGATTTTTCAGATTTTTTTTTTTAAATAGCAAGCCACATAATTCACAGGACGCCAACATTAATGAATCAAACAAAAAGCGATTGCCAGCCGTTACCACGATACGTTGCCTAAGAATTAAAACATGTTCCTGAATGTGATTAATAATTAGGATATGTTCTAAATGTTCTTCGCCAATGCACTGCACAACTTACTCATGACTCCAATGCAAGAGAACATGCGAGGAATTTCAGGAACCTAGCGCAGGCCATTTTCCAATCATGCCCTAAACGATCATGGGTGGCGAATACTTATCTCACCCGCCTCCCCGTCAGTGGGAAGGTTAACCACGGAAACACATCACTTACAGGTTTGTGCTCAGAACGAGGTAGATGCTGCGATAGTTCCTGTTTGTAGTCAACCCATTGTGGAAAGTCAAGAAACAACTTGAAGGGTCAGACCAGGTCAGCAGGAGTGCACCACTGATGAACTTTACTGCTCGTCTTGAGTTATGGTTCTGTGATGGTTTGGGGAACCATGCAAAGCTTGAGTGAGCTCTGACTATGACTTCAGAGGTCACCTGGTTACTTTCTGATCACTTCGCTACTACATCCTACTGGCGTCCATATGACCACGTACTTCAGTCGATTACATTGCACGGTTTACTTCATCCCCACTAAGGTTTGTCAATGCAAATACGAGTTGGGGTCAAAAGGGCCCGTTTCTTACTGATTCGATACGAAATCGCTTCCGAACAATTACTTCGCTCAGTTACTTTTGATGAGTTATGTCATGACTGAGATGAGATGAGTTACTTGGAACTATCATTTAGCTCTAATTTCGTTCAGCAAGCACTGACTTAATTTCTACATTACATAACTACAAATAACGCCTCTGTTGCTAGTTTTTCTGTCAGGGAAAGCACAAGTCTGCATGTAATTTGTGCTCGGGGCCAGCGGAAACGAACCTACGAGCAGCGCACGGGAGCGGAGATGGCCGATGGTCGTTTCTCGAGGCCACGGACATCAGGAGCTACCTGTGTCGAACATACGCGCACTGCAGCAGCTTTGTCAGGCAGAACACGGATGCAATGCTGGTTGCGAATCGCGCCGCGGTTACCCGTAGCCGAGAGTTATTCGCACTCCACTGCAGCCTGCACTCACCATTATCATGTAAAGCTAAACATAATTGAAATGACATGCAGGCGAGAACATAAAATGGAGGTAAAGCTACGACTCACGTCAGGTTACTGCGGCCGAACTTCTCGATCAATCGCATTATTAAGTAAGCAGCAGCATAATCAGGCTAAATGTCCACCACGCTCGTGCCAGTATGATACCGTCCATCTGGTATGGACCGCATTACACATGACAATACTCATAACCCTTTGCGTATGCATTGAGAACGGCGCGGAGATGTGCGGCGGTGAAACAATACGCTGGGGGTTTCGACCGGGAACATGAAAACTTCACAGATGCAGGCATTGCGGTACAATGTCTTCCTCCAGCCAGGAAGGCGCAATCTCATGGCCTTAACAACCCCCGGCATTGCGACATAAGCAAGGAAATTTGCCCTAATAATTCGAGCGCATGAATATTAATGTTCTGTTGCCTGCGGCTGCAAATCCCGCACCGGCATCACTGGGACCGAGGGCGCCTGGACCGTCCGGAAGCAATGCAAACGCGTCCCATTCCTTTAATGAGAAAACTTTGCTTCACCGCTTCCAGCAGCCGCAAGAGCCGTTCGGCGGCCATTGGCACGTGCCAGTCCGGCTGCGCAGCAGGGCGGCTGGCCGGCGGCGGCGGGAGCCCATCTCGCCGGAGAGTGCGGGGGGCGGGCTGGCGGTGGGGTCAGCGCTGCCGCGCGGCCGCCGGCCGACTCGTCCATCAGGTGTCGGAGCAGCCAGACGGGAGCCGGCCGGCCGCAGCCGCATCCAGGACTGACTCCATCTCTGTCGCGGGCTAGCGGCGGGACTGCGGCGCGCACCGCCCCGGCGCTCGGCCCAGGCTGTCGGCTTCCACAACACTGATCAGCGTCGGCCGTCCGTCCTGCCTACGTGTGCGGTCAATACCGGGCTCGAATGTATTACAGCATCGGCTCAGAGACCCTGCGTCTAAAAAGCGTCACCAGAGCGGAAAGGTCACGGGCAGCATGTGCGCCGGGCAAGGTCGGAGCGAGCCTCGCTGTCAGCATTGCTGGATGAGCTCAGCCCCAGTGGCTGACAAATTGCTCGTGGGCCCACCGGGCGCTTCGCCACGTCCAGACAGCGCATTCACCGCCGGTAGAACGCCAAGGACCAAATAGGCTAAGTTTATTATCAACTTACAAGGTAATTTGCATGATATTGCGACTTGGGCTGTCTTTGAGGCGTAAATATAGCGCGGGAGCCCTGGTGTAAATGGGAGGAAACAAGCAACCACTAAATGTATAAGAGGAAAACGGCAAGTCTTACTTTGGGGGAGCCGGTGGAAATTTGTGTACTTCAGCTCGCAGTTATATGTCA
>NW_023597054.1:53148857-53311357 GCF_011947565.3 Pollicipes pollicipes | reverse complement strand
ACACAAACATGTCCCAGAACATTAGGGATGCTATACTTTCAATGCGCGAACTCCGCCGTCAGATGTACATTTCAGTTGCAATGCCTCTAACCAGCAATGATTATGAATCATCTTAAAGTAATTCTCCTTTATAACGGGTTGACATCAATCAAACGTTCCATTTGTGATAATGTTCCACCTAAGCGTGCGAATGATCTTTCCACCATATCACGAAATAAGTGAGGCCTCCTTGTGCGGAGCACGAATTAGAAGGGTACACAGCAGTTATGAAGGGATAGGATGTATTATTATATTAGCTATTAGCTAATTACAGCTTAAGCCAACAAGTTATAAGAGACAAGTTGCCCGGCCAGGGGGAGTTGGGCGGTTTTGTCGTAGGTTACGTCAATTACGTCGTGTTCTAAAACAAAGCTTTTCGCGATCTACAGAGCTGCAAAATTATCTAGGTCAATGCTACACAGCTATGGACCGCGCACGGTGTTAGGCGGACATTTCCTATATTTGCGCTGCACACTAGGTGCGGGGCCAGGAAGAGAGGTCACACTGCGGGGGTCGGGGGTCGGCGGAAATAGCGAAAGCTAAATTATGAGGTCAAGCGACCACTCCTTTTCATTTCACCACAGAGAAAAAAACAGCACAAAACCTAGGCAGTGTGCCTTTACATACCTAGATTGCCTATATGTTATTGGCAAAAATCAGGTGCGTCATCAACGTCGCTGAAGACACCCATAAAAATGGAACTTTTCGCCACTGGAAAACGCCAACGCCCCAGTAAAAAAAAAATCATATCACAAAGAAAATCTCCACCAAGCCTCGCTGAGACGACGGCGGGTGGATGAGACATTCGCAATTTATGTATACAAAATGCAAGTCAACAAGGAAATCATATATTGCTGAATTTTTGCCTTACTGTTTCAAAGACATCTGAGTAGCATTGACAGGCGGGAAGGTAGGCAAGGAAAGCACAGAAAGGGAACGACATAAGATTGAAAGCACGAAGCCTGCAAGGCTTTTAGCTGTGGGCCATGCGCATATAGCAAAAACCTTGCATACAACGTTTTTGTATGACACATCACAACTAAAAGTGTGGTGACACACCCACGTTGTGATGATACACCCCGATGTGCAATTTAAAAAAAACGCCCAAGGGTACAGGTGAAACCGACAATTTTAACAGCAAGCAGAATGCGTTGTCAGACTGTTGTAACACTCCGATGCGTGGCAGACATGTGGGATGGCTTTTCAGACAGCACTTGCGTGACTAGTTACTGGCCGCCAGCTTGCAACTGGCCAGACAAAGTCAGACCCAAAACCGGAACCATCGTGCCAGGACATTGCGTGATATTTTAAAATATTGCGGCGGAGATTGTAAGAGCAGTTTTTTTGCTGAGCAGAGGAGCCTGCGTCTCCGTAAAAGGCGATATCAATCCGCTCCACGGAGGATTCCGTCAAATTCATTAAAAATAAGATAACCATGCTACGGCTACCATGACTTAAGCACACCTTTATAGATCTCACAATCACTCCTAATGTCTGAGCGTGTATAACAGCGTACCGGGCGGCCCCATGCACGTGACGCAGCCAGCAGCCACAGCAGCTCCTCCATCGACTGATGAACGTCGCAACCAACCGGCCAAACATGACAGTGCTCTACGCGGGCAAGTTCTGTTGGTTGCTGAACGAGACTTCAGTTACGCAAACGCACGATAGCGGCACGCCGCACGCCACTCCGCTGGCACGAACTTGAGCAGCGCTCCCTCGGCGCGCGGCCGCCTCTGAGCGCTCCCGAGCTCAGACGGCGAGAGTGCGTCACGCTCGACCTGGGCGCCGCGCCGCCCCCAGCACGTGAGCAGCGTGAAGCGACGTTCGGAGGGGCCGGCTTGTGTGCAGAGACAGGTCCCACGAAGCAGCGCGCACATCGCTAGCCCAGAGTAAATCAATACAGCAAAAAGCGACTGCGTCAACCTTAATGTGTGTTACGAACGGTTGCTAAGGCATTGTCCCATCTTTGCTAATAACGGAGCTAACATACCATCAGCCCCTGCCTGACTTCACTCAAATGAAAAACAAATGAGGTCCAGTTGTGCGCACATTCTGGTAAATAAACATGCATAACTAACAAACATATACGTACGTATATATATATATATATATATATATATATATATATATATATATGCCCGCGTTGACCAATGCTCGCAGCTGCCAACGGCGTACATATAACGGCGTATATATATATATATATATATATATATATATATATATATATATATATATATATACTACGTAGAAAGAATTCACTGTGAAGAAACCAAACACCTCCACATCATCCACCAGTCACCACTAAGTTAGTAGACGGACACTACGGGAACCACTGCGTATCCAGCTATCTCATCATATTAAGATGTTCCACCCACATCTTCGCCTGGCCTTACAGCACTATCCTGGTCACTCGACCCGCCAAACGCATGCCATGGTTCGGTGCGGTGGTGACGCAAGTAGAAGTCAGCTTGCGAAAATGAGCTTTTGAGAGGTGCATAAATTGGTCACAGTCCACACGCGCCCTTTTTAGGCATGCCCAAAACGCATGCGGATCGAAATGCATAGCGATGAGAATTGTGGGCCGACTTTGTCAAACAGGAGGTCGGCAATGTGCGCTCAGCAGATGACTGTCCGCGTTGGCACGGTTTGACACGGGCCCAGTCGCCTGACACACAGCTAGGCCTATTCCGAGCGCCGGCGCGCCGGCCGCCCCACCCGCCTGGCCGGTGCGGACGGCCGGCGAACGGCGTGCGGACAGCCGGCGGACGGCGTGCGGACGGCCGGCGGACGGCCAGCGGACGGCCGGCGGACGACGGCCGCTGGACCTGCCGAGCGGGGTCGACGCCGTGAGCTGGGCCCCGGCCCCGACGCCCGCCCGCGCGGGGCACTCGCCGCCTCCGGCCGCCGGCCCTCGCGTCACGCTGCGATGTTGACCAATGCGCGCAGCTGCCTCATCAGGTCTCTGATGTTGACGTGCCTGTAGTGGTCGCGCGTGGCGTTCAAGTTCTGGGTCTGGTTCGTGGAAACAAGTTGCAGACTCGTGCATTATAGAATCAAGCCGTGTAAGCATGTGTACGGAAACAAAGCCACTTTCTCTTCAGAAATTTATCATTGATTCGATGAGCAATCTCTGTTCATCGAATCGACGATCAACCTTCGGATGATTCTTACGTCATCCAAGAATAAACAGCATGTATCGGCGGAGCTAAGTAGGTGGGGTGTACATGCACAACAGGCGCCACTGAAAGGTACTTATGAAATCGCTCTTTGCAGCATAGCATTCAGTTTCACACCAACTGCATGCGAGCTGTAAGCAGGTGATATTCTTGTGGACACCGAGCCATGTTGATATTTCTGGCAACGAACTTGCGGACGCCGCGGTAAGCAGGCGGCGAATGAAGCGATCTCGTTGTTATTAACATGTTCCCTTCTGACGTGAAGTGTATCTTGCCAATCTATGTTTGTGATGTGTGGCAGCGGAGGTAGAACGTCGACTCCAGCAGGTTCAAAAAAGTTAAACGTGTCAGAGGAGAGTGGGTGTAGAGCCACAGGAAGCACCGCGTCGAAGAGGTTGCCCTCCGCCGGCTCCGTTCTGGCCATACCTACCAAACACCTAAACACTATCTCTTGTGAGATGACCCACCACTGTGCGCTCGATGCGATGGTAGACTGTCAAATGAACACGGCCTCGCGATGTGTCGGAATCTTGTCGCCGAAAGAGACGCATTTTCCCCCAACCTCCCGGTTCGACAGCTTCTTGGTGAGCCGTCATCCATGGATGCCTCCTCCATTGTACCATTGCATCATTTAAAGACTATATTAGATTCCAAGTCGTGTACGACCCGACCCGACCAGGGTAACGGAATATCTCAGAACTGGGTCTGCGCCTATGGTATGCTACTTTGGCTTGCTAGGTGGCCTTGTTGAGATTTGATCGTGGGGACCTATAGCCATTTTTCTTTTTGTGTCAAACTTCAACTACTTCTTGCGCATACTTCGACATACTTGGACCGTCACGCAGTTTGCAACAAATAACGGAGCTGGGCCCAGGCGGCGAAGTGGTTTACGCGCCATAAAGCAGCAAGCACACACACACACCCGCACGCCACAAAGTACACAAGTACCGTTCTGGTTCCTGTCTCCATTCTTCTTCCACTCCCCTTCCCTCCCCTCTCTCGGAGCACGAAAGTGGAGTATCGCGATCGCAAACAACACGCCACAATCACCGTGGTCCCAGCCCCAGCGGGACATCGTCTCCTCGTGGACCCTGGCCTGAGTGCTGTGAACACACAATGCCACTGTCCCCAGAGAGGCCCTGCCGCGCAGTGCACACACACAACAGCAATACACCCATGCCGTATTGATTCCGGCGAGGCCGACAAACTAATGATCACTCGATGAGGATTCCAAATTGCCTGCGGCAGCGGCGGCGGAGCGGGGGGGGGGGGGGAGGGGGAGGGGGAGGGGGAGGGGAAAGGCTGCCGGCGGCTGCGGCCGGCACGTGCATGGCGCCACCATAGAGCCAGTCAACGATCAGATTCTTAGATCAAGGCCACGCTCGCACCTTTCAAGTCGCGCAGCACGATCGCTGAGGCCACAAACCAATCACCTTCGCCAACTTTTTCCACCCATCAGTAAGTTAGGCGTCTGAATCTGAGGTACATTGGACCTGTCTCCGGGGGGGGGGGGGGCGGGTGCCCACACAGAGTGACTTAAACTGACCAGGCTGCGGTGTCCTGATGCCTCAGCCCACGCGGGGTGAGTGACGCTCGGGCGTGCCATCCGGGGCACCGCGCGCCGGCTGGGCCGGGCTGGCCGGCCGGAGGCGGCCGGCCGACGCCGGCTCGGGCGGGCCGGGCCGGTCAGCGGCGGCGCACGGACTCGCACGGTCGCTGCCGAACAGGCTTGAGGGCAGCCCCAGCAGCGACATGCTCGCCTCCGAGCTGAAACAGCGCCGGGGTCACCGACCCAGCCGAGGTCAGGTCACGGACGAGCAGCTCGCGCAGACAGCAGCAGCGACACGGAGTCGCCGACTGATGCATACACGTGCTGGCACGTAACGATCATCGCGTTCCGACGGCGAGGGTGTGAAACAGCGTCTCACTTTGAGTAAGCTCATTAACGCCAAGATGGCTTCTGCAGCGGCAAACTTCTTCAGTCACCATCGCGGCAACTCCACACTCGGCTCAAGCAATGGAGCCGGTGCAGCATTCGCGCAATGCGCGGGATCGCGTGTCGTCGACCCCAATACAAAATACAATGTACCGCATTTTGCACTCTTTCCGCTACACTTGGTATTTGTTGTTATTTACGGTTTTTAGACGCGCCGACTGCATAGGCCATATTGCACTCACCAGGATGGCATTAGTTACGAGGTGAGTACATAGAGCGAAATCCGATTTCTGCAAGGAACGAATACAGTTGCCCATCTTCAAGAAGTTACGAGTGATTACCAAGAATTTCACTTAAGTGAGGGAGGTAGCATTTCGCCCAAAGTAACACAAGCGCTTCCCGGCAAAATGTGGACATAGCCATACTATGTAGTGCACGGTAAGAAACGCAGAGTAACGAGCGCATCGGGGTCTCTCACTACCACACGACAAGTATCGGTGAGTTTCGTACGTATGGCCAATACGCGGCCTGCAAAGCACCACTTCTCGCCTCGAATCACGGAAGCTGGAAGATCATGGGCCCAATGCAGGTTTTGTACGTTTCAATTTGCTGTGCGTGCCCTTATTCCAACGGAGCTGCCACTTGCGTTGCAATAAAGTTAAAATGGATGGATAAAAATTTTGAGCTGGAAGCAGCAATCTGCGCGTACATGGTGCATGTCATGCACGTTTTGCGGCTGTGTCAGCGAACTCATTTTGAAAGATACCGACATGACTGGGAATCTAACACAGTGTCACGTTCTTTCCAACTCGGTTCAATGCAGTGAGGCGCATCAAGACGGCCTGTAAAAGAGGACATGATGGGTTGAAAGTTATTAAGGCCAAAAGGCTGCTGAAAGAATCTGTTAGAACGAGGTGAAATGACTCATTTCCAACTTCAATAAACAAAGCGCCTTGATAATAGACGCCAGTTCAGAGGTGAATACCGATGCGCGCCTTGGCAACGTGGATGATCGGGTGGCGGATCCAATCACGACGCACAGCCGACACCGTCTGAAGCTTTAGATCTGTCCGTGTGAGTTATTGTGTGCTCCTCGTACGACGTCACGTGTCCTAACTCCTTGGAAGGGAAAAAGTCAGTTGGTAGGGTATGTTTCCTTGTTTCAGCAGGCGAAGTGTCTACTCTGGGCGAAATCAGAAGCCATGGAGGGTCTAGCGTATGCTGCACCCGCATCATGCTGCGAAGAGGGATGCCACTGGCATCAGGCAGAGGTCTTATCCTAGCGCAAAAAGGGCGGAATGTTGATCCGGACCACCATGAAACACAGCTGTTGTTCGTCGCGATAAAACTGCATCACATGTCGGGTGGGAAGGAAATTGCCGCAGCTTTAGAACATATCTCATGCTGCCGACAAGCATTTCTCGCCGAGCCGACAGCGGCGGCTTGCTGGCCTTTACAAGAAGGCTTCCGGCAAGTGTCGTTCGAAACGCTCCTGTAGTGATGCGGAGCGCTGTGCGGTGAATAGTGTCCAAAGAACGCTTGCTCGACTCACTTGCGCTGTCATACCTAAAAACGCGTGATCTAGCTTAAAACCGATAAGGCTACACTTGATATCTGAGGTAGAGCTGCTGGGTGATAATGAAGCAATTCACTTTCAAATTTGTGCAATAGCCTACTCGAAAATGTTCAGGAGGGCTGTCCAACTTGGGGAGCGATGATATTCAGAGGAGCGAGCAGGAAGCACGCTTGCCTCAGCAGACTTAAATGGTCTTTGACCAGGGATCACCCGACGGCGGAACTCATAACGCGTCATGCCGTAACATAACAAGCGTAACCACGTAAAATAACAAGCACCAGGCGTCATAACAAGCCGGCTGCCACAATGAGCGATCAGCGACGATACACACGCACGTGTGATTCCCACATATCGGTGGTTCGACGCATGTGCGTGGCGGCCGGCCAACTCGCCGGTGCTGCCCGACCCCGGTCAGGTCTTGCACGGCCGCGAGCCCCCAGCCCGGCGCACGAGAGCGGCGCCCGACCGCCGGCCTCCCTGCGACTCACCTCGGGAGCGAGCGGCGCGCCGGCGGTGTGCGCTGGCCGGGTCCGGCGCGCCGCGCCGGTGACGTCAGCCGCCGGCGCGTGACGTCAGCGGGCGAGGAGCGGGCCGACGCTGGCCGACCGGAGAGCAGCGGCGAGCTGGCCAGGAACTGCGCCCGCACCGCCTGCGCCCGCTCCTCCTCAAACGCCACCCGCTGCAGGGCACCGGCGCGGCGTCACCGGCGGCGCCCGACACGGCGCCGAGAAAGCCGCCGCGTGGTTTGGACGCATGAGCCCGGACAACGCCAGACGATCAGACGCGCTTGGTGGGACGCCGGTCATGAAGATGTGACTGATCCTGTCATCGCGTCCCGGCGTCAGCTCCCTGCCCAGTCCCCAGGCGGGCCGCACGCCCCGTGCCGTGCCGTTTGAGCGACCTCCCCCCTCCCCCACCCCATCCACCGGTCTCCTCACCTCCCGGCCGAGCCGCAGCACCGCCTCAGTGTACATCTCACGCTCGCGACCCAGCGCCTGCCGCTGCTCCTCCAGCATGCGCTCCCGCATTGCCAGCTCCTCGCGCTCCTCCAGCAGGAAGGCGTTGTGCTGGAACGAGCCGTCGCAGTCGTCCGGCCCTGCGCGGCCAGGTGGCAAATGTCAGCAAATGTCACCGAATATCAGCGGGTGTCAGCGGGTGTCATCGGGTGTCAGCGGATGTCAGCGGATGTTCAGCGGGTGTCAGCGGATGTCGGCGGGTGTCATCAGGTGTCAGCGGATTTCAGCAGGTGTCAGTGGATGTCGGCGGATGTCGCAGGTGTCAGGGGATTTCAGCGGGTGTCAGCAGGTGTCAGCGGATGTCGGCGGGTGTCAGCAGGTGTCAGCGGATGTCAGCGGGCGTCAGCGGATGTCAGCGAGTGTCAGCGGATGTCGGCGGGTGTCAGCGGGCGTCAGTGGATGTCGGCGGATGTCGCAGGTGTCAGCGGATTTCAGCGGGTGTCAGCAGATGTCAGCGGATGTCGGCGGGTGTCAGCAGGTGTCAGCGGATATCAGCGGGTGTCAACGGATGTCGGCGGGTGTCAGCGGGTGTCAGCGGATGTCGGCGGGCGCGGCCGGCGAGGCACGCTGGGGAGGCCGGCCTCGTCGGCAGCGCGGCCGCTACACCATCGGACACCGCAGGCGGACAGGCAGCTCTGGTGACCGGCTGGCACTAGGATCACTCCGATCTTGCCGTCGGGTTTTTCAGAGTCCGCCGCTAACTGGTCATCGTCACACGCAAAGCCGTCAAATAGCTTCGCACCGCACGCAAACTGCGCACTTCAAAGAATATGCGTCAATGATGTAATACCATAATACTCCAAAACAAAATACCAGATGCCTGAAACACTCAAACATAGTGTCAAGCGGTTCAGACCCGTTAACCAATCCGTTAAAACAAGCACACAGGCGTGTCATGGACCAGCGAGGCTGATTACTGACTCGACACGCTTCAGGGCGCAGTGAACCATGCAACTAAGAGCCAGGTTTATCCCTTCCCTCCTCCCCGAGCGGCGGCCTCTACATAGCTCGGCTACAGCTGAACATGACAGAGCAGCACAGGAACACTCCAGAGACGCCGGCCCCATTGGTGGAGCCTCGCCGGGCGGCTCAGGCCCGCCGTCCGCAGTCCAGCTACAGAGGGCGTTCTCGACCCCCTCCCGCACGCCCGCCCCCTCCCCCCCCCCCCCGAGCCGGCCGCTCGTCTGTCCTGCACCGGATCGGACCACGCCGGGTCTGATCCATCTGGACGGCAGCAAGGCTCGCTCTCGGCTCCCGCCCGCCCGCCCTCCCGGGCCGGCCGCTCGTCTGTCCTGCAACGGATCGGACCACGCCGGGTCTGATCCATCTGGACGGCAGCAAGGCTCGCGCAGACCCGTGATGCATGGCCTGAGCGGCCGCCTCCGATCCAATCTCACCAGCCAGATGTGCACCGAAAGCAATCTCTGTTTCGGTGATTACGGACCACGCTTTGATTACGAATGGTCCCTGAATTTCACAGCACTTGACAGATGCTGGCATTTCAGATGCAAGCAAGGCGCCTTCATGAATCTCGACATGACAAGGCGCCAGTCCCTGTTTACGCCAGTCAGCACAACTTCGGAAGCCCCAGGCCCATGCACCACGCGAAAAAGGTACGCACCTGGAAAAATTCCCGTCAAGTCCACCAGAAATAGTAAAGAAACGGGATAACAAGACAACAGCAGGACCAATTCAGGCCAAGACGGGACAAACGTTAGGGACGACAGCAAAGATTCGACACCGGGGCACGCAGCAACATCGTGTCATTCGTCACACACCGGGCGTGTCCGCACATCAACTCGGCGTTGCACCGACACCAAGCGATCCATCTTAGCCGACTGTGCCCTGCCACGGGCTGCTCAGTCCGGAGGCGTTACGGGTATGCTGGCCACCGCCAGAGACGCGTCGGCCATCAAGAGTGCCGCTGCTGTTGAACAAATCGGGCGTGCTGCCGCGCCCCGCCGCGCCGCAGGGGCTCTCTCTGCATTAGCCGATTACTCGGGTGACGCGCCACCGGCCGTCAGGGCCCGCTGAAATACGACCGAGTGGCCGGCTTACAGCAGGCTCGAATGCCGGCTAGCGGCCGCCTGCAGCTGAGCGGGGCATTAACTAAGGCGAGCCACGGCTCTCGCCATTAGTATACCGTTACCACGGCCCCAAGCATAGCCATGCAACCTGGGGAAGTTTAGACTGCGTAAGACATGATGGCCATCTGCATACGTGACCAGCCGGTGGCTTACGTCCGTGTCTATGGAAACGACCACCAACGCGCCAACACGCGGGGCTCAGTTCCAGACCCGCAGCGCTCCTACAGATGCCTCATCTGTGCGGGCATGATGAGCACATATGTCCATCGACATTCACCTGGGCCAGGTACAGTCGCAGATCCCGAATTAGGAACGGGAACGTCCCCTGCCCATGTGTAGACAACGGAATCACTGAACTGCCGGTGCCATGTGCGTCACAACGTCTGCCGCTGGTCCCCAGGGAGGACGCCGAGACGCGGCCGGCGACGAGCGTCGAGCCCGCACCCACCCGGTCGGAAGCCGAGCACTCCGCCACTGACCCAGCCGCTCACACCGTGGCCACACCGTGGGTGTTACAACAGAAACGGAGAAGCGTCACACTATGGCAGCCGTTGACGCGTGTCAGTTCGCGGCATGAACAAAGCCAGTATGCCCCAGCCATATGACGTCATGGCTGGGGTGACTGGCCAAAGTCCATGATGGTTCAACAATGTTATAACGTTTGCGATGTAAATGGTCTTAAAGGTTGCAAAGTTCCACCAAAATGGAGCAATGGATATCACAATACCGCCAGTGCGCAGCTGTCTCAGATTCATAATCCAACTGGGCTACAAGCACGCTCCTGCAGCACCACTCTCATCCTCCATCACTAATGCTACGGCTGGCATTATGGATACAGTGCCACTGCCTACAGTCCCTCAGCTCGTCACAAGCCTTGGGTGCCCCGTTCTGCACCAGTGGTGCCCGTCCCGTCACCAGTGGTACCGTCCCGTCGCCAGTGGTACCATCCCGTCACCAGTGGCACCGTCCCGTCACCAGTGGCGTCCGTCCCGTCACCAGTGGTGCACGTCCCGTCACACGTGGTGCCCGTCCCGTCACCAGTGGTACCGTCCCGTCACCAGTGGTGCCTGTCCCGTCACACGTGGTGCCCGTCCCGTCACACGTGACGCCCGTCCCGTCACCAGTGGTGCCCGTCCCGCCACCAGTGGTACCGTCCCGTCACCAGTGGTGCCCGTCCCGTCACACGTGGTGCCCGTCCCGTCACACGTGGTACCGTCCCGTCACCAGTGGTGCCCGTCCCGTCACCAATGGCGCCCGTCCCGTCACCAGTGGTGCCCGTCCCGTCACCAGTGGCGTCCGTCCCGTCACCAGTGGTGCCCGTCCCGTCACCAGTGGTACCGTCCCGTCACCAGTGGCGCCCGTCCCGTCACCAGTGGTGCCCAGTCACCTGTGGTGCCCATGATCAGCTGGCGCTGCTCCAGGACGGTCCGCTCGGCGGTCTCCAGCTGTTGGCGCAGCTCTCGCACCAGCTGGGCGCCGTCGGCCACCGCTGGGTCCTGCATGCCCGGCACACCGCCGCCTGCCGCGGACGCCGCGGCCGCGGTCAGCACGAAGCGAGCCGGCGGCCGCAGCGTGATGGAACGCCGTGCACACCATTATACGACGTATACGAGTCCAGGGTTTGCAGTGTTCGTGGTTATTTTCACGGTGGTACGCTGACGTGTGATCCCGTGTGCGAGCTGGGTACTACGCTTACTTTCAGGGTTCACTACAGCTCAAAAACAAACAGACGTGAGTAAAAATGTGTTTCAACTGTTTGACAAGTCTAGACTTTGATCAAGTTTGTGCCCATCTCGTGGAAAACGTGTTTTATCCTGGAAGAGATCAAAGCGGAAAGGGTGAAATGAAGCAAAAATCATCTACAAGCAGCCTCAGAGACGGCCGGCACCAGCGGGCACCCGTCTGGCGCCGCTCACCTTCCCGTTCGGTCAGAAGAGCCAGCTTCGTCTGCAAGCAGGAGACCATGCCGTCCAGCCGGCGACTAACCAGCTCGAACGGCAGGCCCAGCTCCACGTTAGGGAGCAGGTCAGCGTCGCCGCAGGCCGAGCAGCCCTTTTCGCACGGCACCTGCCCGGTCACGCGTCGGTCACATGTCGGGCACGTGTCGGTCACGCGGCCGTCGCTTGTCGGTCACACGGTGCTCACCGGTCGGTCGCGCGGCGGTCACGCCACAGAAACGGCCCCGACGCGACGGATGGCGCCGGTGCGGTTCTCCCAGAGCCCGCGGCGCCGGAACAGCGCGGAAGGACGGGGCGGCCCACCGGCGCCTCGCCTGACGCACACTGGCAGCGTGAGGCCGGGCGGACTGGGGGCTGGACAACGGTTCGCCGAACGACGTGCGCGGCCGATGGACTAGGCAGGCTGCTGTGCGCTGCCTCACCCGGTGGGCCACATTTGGACGTACCGACACGGTCCAGTCGAGTCAATCTAACCACGACCACGGCCTTCACAACATCGAGGCGGCTCAGACGTCCAGGCGGTCCTCACCTGATAACCCGAGTGCAGGTTGATGCAACGCAAATATCCGTTGCGCGCAGGAGTTCGACTCCAGCGCGCTGGCGGCTCTAGCGCCTCTACCGTAAGCCGCACGTCCGCGTAGTCGCCACCCCGCACCTTCAGTCGCCGCGGAGCACCACACGCAACGCGGCGCTAGCTGGCGATCCTGGCTCACCTGTTCGCTGGCGGCGGCGAGCGCGCGCAGCAGGGAGACGAGCGCGGCGCGCAGCTGCTGCGTCTCCTGGACGGCGCGCAGGTGGCGCGCCTCGCAGCCGGCCAGCACGCGCTCGTACGCCTCCTCCTTATGCCTGGCGGCGCGGTCGGCGTCAGGGCGACGGGTGGCGAGAAGGGCGACGGGCGGAGGGAAGGGCGACGGGTGGCGGGAAGGGCGACGGTCAGCGTCAGGGCGACGGTCGGCGTCAGGGCGACGGTCGGCGTCAGGGCGACGGGCGGCGGGAAGGGCGACGGTCAGGGTCAGGGCGACGGGCGGCGGGAAGGGCGACGGTCAGCGTCAGAGCGACGGGCGGCGGGAAGGGCGACGGGCGGCGGGAAGGGCGACGGTCGGCGTCAGGGCGACGGTCGACGTCAGGGCGACGGCGGCGGGAAGGGCGACGGTCAGCGTCAGAGCGACGGGCGGCGGGAAGGGCGATGGTCGGCGGGAAGGGAGTGGGGGAGGCGCGCCAGGCCGCACCGCTGCAGGCATCCACCAGCACCGACGGCAGGGACGGGCAGATGATCGCGACTGGAAGCCAAAGCTGACGGCGAAGGAGGTGATTGTGCCGGTGCCATTCCAAGCCAAGGTAGGACTGCTGGTTCTGTGACATATTTTAAAGTTGTCCATGCTATGATGTAGCGCCATTGACTGACACACTGGCTGGCGTGTCCAATACACGCAAAGCGAGTAACACAATCGGTGTGCGAACGGAGGCATTAGTGCTCACACAAAGAAGGCCATGCATCGCATATGTCACAAACATGAAACGCATGTGATAGCCAAATATGGCAAATGAAGTTTCGCATATTTGGAAAAACGAGCCTTCCGTACATAGGCCAGCAGTGTAGGAATATGGGAAATCGGCGACATGAAAATCTATACCTTAAATATAGGAGCCTATTGTTTCTATATCTGGCTACTGGCCAATGCATGCAGGGAGTGTCAGTGGTATCATGACCATATTGACAGTCGGTATCATCATTTCAACCGTTTCATGCTATTCAGACACCTCAGGGCCGCTCCTTTCGATGCAATCTGTGCGGACGTGTTGTAATGTTTTGTTTTTTTCTGACGTTTTACGCATTTAGATCGCTGGGCATATACGAAACGAGTCCTTCGACACTGAGTTGTTAAATTACTTCTAAACGATTGCACTTATGTGCAAAAAAGTGGTGCGTACAACGCAAAAGACGCTGTCGGTTTCTGGTCACCGCCCTGGTGTGAATAACTCTTAATGCTAACATTAGGCCACCGAGTCAACTTAACATGTAGTCTCATCCAATACAGAAAAAGAAAACATTTAGCTAACCTGAACATATCCGTACAGCATCGTCACGTACGTGTAAACCAACACGCGGTACTTTAGGGAAACCCCAAAGTTGCGTTGGCGTGAACAATCAATAGCCTGCGGGCATGCCCTCGTCCCCAGGAGACATATAAAACAGCCACAGTTTAATCAAGTTCAAACGAGGTTCCGAAACACACCTCCCCAGTTATTGGCCAACGGAGAGTACAAAAGCAGGCCCGTAAAAAGTGACGGGGGCGCCGCCGAGAACGCATCGGAACACTTGGATGCACTAACAAGTTAGGCGAGTTCTTGCACCAAAAGCAAGCATCAACGACACATTCGTTCACGATGTGAGATCGAGGACACCAGTAGCCATAAATAGCTTGTCGTCGCCTCTGAATCCGAAAACCCGACCGAGTCCAGCGCCCTGTTTGGCTTACACGGAAGACCCGTGCAGTACGTCACATATGATAGTTAGGAGTCACGCGACCTGCGAGCTGGACGGCACGCTGAGCTAGTAAATACCATTTACTGTCTCGGTCATGGACCTACTGAAAGGACTGCTGCGTTTTCCGGACATTGTTACAGCAGGGTGGTCGACATACCTATAACAGAAGCGCAAAAGCACCGCAAGTGTTATATTCCAAAAACTAACACAAATTTAGGGAAGATTCTTTGTTCCTCGACAACAAAGAGCATCAGCACGGGGGTGCCAATAATGTTCGACAGAGCGAGCGGCGCCCAGGTACGTCAGTGTTATATCCTCCGTTCCACTAACACCCACGGGCGCAGAAACCGGCACATGGCGGTCACCTCCGGTTATACCTGGCTTACGTACGTATAGCACGGATATATTTCACGTGGCGCAGAAATGCATATCCTCGTACAAATGGTGCAGCAACTAGCGAATTACGAATGCAGATAGCCTGGAGCATTCCATTAGGTGCGCCATTGCCCACCCATGCAAAGATGCGGCGCATGGATGACAGTGATGGAATCGCTGTCATCTGCGTCAGAGTCGGGCTTCCGTTACTACGCCAAGGTCTCAAGCGCGCAGCACCTCTGTATCACACTTCGTCGACGTGGTGATGTCGCGGCTCGCCACTGCTTGCCTCCACAGACTCCCGCAATCCCTCCCGCATTGGCCGCGTTTAGGGCGCGATGCACATCCACGGAAACGGCACTCGTAGACCTGCAGCGGTGTCCTGCACACAAGCAAGCCAGCCACAGCAGGTACACACTGGCATCGATGTTACACGGTCCACACACGCACCCAAGGCAGGCTGTCAGAAAAAAATGGATGGAATCACGCGCAATGTGTGCGTACGTCACCGCATGTACTGGTAAGAGCTGACGTACGTCCGCGCGCCATGTTAGCCTCAACCAGTCACATCTGTGCACCATGTCGAGCCAGGGTGTTAGTGCCCACCCTAAGTGACTATGCGTCAGCACTATTACACACCCTAGTATCTGGAGAGTCTGTACCCGATGCAGATGCAAGGTACGTCTGCACCTGGTACTGGCGACAGCGGGTACGCCTGCACCTGCTGCTGGCGACAGCGGGCGCGTCCGTACCTAACGTCGGCGACAGCTGGTACGTGTGTGCCTGATACCAGCGACAGCGGGTAGTCTGCATGTACCCGATGCTGGATACGAATGGGTAACTCCTGCATCCGATGCTGGAGATAGCAGGATACCTCTGCGCGAGATGCTTCGGACAGCAGGATGCGTCTCCACCCGACCCCAGCGACAGCACGGGGAGTACCTGATGGCGGTGGCCGGGGTGCGCCACTTGGCACGCGAGCCGTCCTGCCGTCCCAGAAGGCTCGAGATGACGATGCCGGACCGCCGTTCCTGGCTTTGCTTGTCCAGCAGCCGGTGGATCCTGCGCAGCGGCAGCAGCGTCTCAGCGCGACGCGGAGTCCACAGGTATATTCGGCGTGCCCACAACCCATCACGCTTAGCATCACACACCCGCTCAGGACAAACAAGACCATCGCGCTGCATGGTCCGCGCTCCGAGCAAGCATCACATACAATAGGTTGGATAAGCCATGTGACTGTGATGTATGCCAGGACTCTGTCTCCTTTCTCTCCCATGCTGCACTAGTCCAGAGACCCGGCCTTGTCGCGTCGACCACTTTGCTGGGAACCCGAGAAAGGCGGGCCTAGGGCCAGCGGGAGCGGCGGGCGGTCATCAGCACGTCGCATACGGGAATGCCAGCTCCTTTGAACCTGTCAGGACCGGTGCTGCCACCTACATCTGTTTTGGCCCGGGTGGCATCATCAGACTCACGACTAGTGCTGCCACCTACAGCTGTCTCGGATCCGGCAGTGCCAACGGACCCAGGACTGGTGCTGCCACCTGTATCTGCCTTGGGCCGCGCACCGCCATCATATCCCCGACTGGTGCTGCCCCTACATCTGTCTCGGACTCGGCAGCACCACCGGGCACGGCGGCACCGGCAGCTGCACTCCAAGCCCCTGAACATCAGCAGCGCCCCCTGGCATCAGGCAGGCGCGCGGGCGGCACTCACATGTCCTTGAGCCGCTCCATCTGGCGCTCCTGCTTCTTCAGGTCGTGCTGGTAGTGGGCGGCGCGCTGCTGGCCCAGGGCCTGCTGCCGCCGCGTCTGCCGGCAACGGACCCAACCGTCAGTGGACGGCCGGCGGAAGCGGCGGACGGCGGGGCTCTACAGTTGCAGCACGGCCACCGACGGCCCGCAGACTAAGGCTCTGACAGCCGGTAGCCGGCCCGGATGGCTTAGCCACCAGTGCACCGGCGGCTTTCACAGAGCTATACGCCTGCATCGGCACGTGCAGGTCGACACTGTATCGCCATAAGTCTAAAACTGAAAGGCTCTATCGGCAATCGAGCTCATGCCCGCTCGCCGCTTGCCCGTTGGACCGCTTCACACCGCTCCGGGTGCCTGGCGGAAGCGTCAGGTTCGGCGGGTGGAGGACCCACCTCCTCCCTGGCCTCGGCCAGCCGCGTCTGGCAGCCGCTCAGCCGGGCCGCCTGCTGCCGCTGCTGCTCCTGCTGCTGCTCGGAGCGACTCTCCAGCGCCGCCAGCCGCTCACGGCACCGAGTCAGGCTCACCTGCCGGTCACGCACGGGACGTCGGCGCCCGACAGCATAGGACGGCGGGGGGCGGGACAGGGGATATCACCGCCCGGCGGCAGGGGGCGGTGGAGAGCGGGACATCGCACCATAGCAGAGGGAGAGCGGGGAACGTGCAGAGCACTACCGCAGGACAGCAGGAGGGGCAGCGGGGAGCGTGACAGGGGTATCACCGCCCGGCAGCAGGGGGCGGCGGGGAGCGGGGACGAGGGGTATCACCGCTCAATAGCAGAAGCCGGCAGGGAGCGGGACATGGGATATTACCACGGCAGCATGCTGACTTGCTTTGACTTGGGGTACATCTAAGGCGACAGTCGTTTCACCCCACACGACAACACACACAGCGACCGAGCGCAGTACACGCAGCTCGCTATTCACTAGTGCATACGACCGCACCACATATGACTGGTCTGACGGCAACGCCCAGCTAAGGGCCAAGTGACGTCACTCTGATCTGGAAAATGCCTACAAGATCGGGGGAGTTCGGAGGGACCAGTAGATGCTAGGTAGGTAGGACGCCAGACCTACGAGCACAAAAGGCGTGTAGATTTGGTCAAGAGTACAGTTTAAACATGGTTACAGCGCACATGTGTAAAAGCACAAACAAATAGGGCAAGAGTAGACAGTTTCTCATGCTGCCACCAGCAGCTACATGTATGTTGTCCACAACACCAATTCGTCTGGGTATCGCTAGCAGACACTTCCCTGCCATCCCCAGCTTGGCATATCTGCTTGATGTTCTCAGCACCTGCTTGCCTGTCACCCCAGCGCTAATCGACTGCCCACAGCTTCTACCCACGGCAACCTCAGGCCACAAAACGGCTCACCTGGAGCAGCTGTTTATCGGCGGTGGCCAGCGCCAGCCGCTGCTGCAGCTCGTTCTGCAAGTTGATGCCCTCGCGGGAGTGACAGAGCAGATGCCAGGCAGCATTCACCAGCGTCACGGGCTCCAGCTCTCCCCGCTCGCGGTCGACCACCGGCGGCAGGCCCATGAGTGACAGCTCCTGGGGCACAGTGCTATCTGTCAGGGGTGACAGGATATTGGTATACAGTGGGGCAATGTCCACAATCAGTCACTGTTAGTATGCAAAATAGATACTAGAGGTAAACATACCCTGGAATCTTTCAAAATGCATGACAGCTTTTGGAAGGTCCTGAACTGTTTAAGCAATGTAAAGCTTATTTCTGGAGTCTTGACATATTTAGCTCATGCTACTGGCACCTTACTACTTACAGGTCAGCTGCCTTATTCACTTGATTTCTGAGCAAGGATTGGTACCTGAGATAAGTAAGCCACTGCAGCTTTGATATTTCCTGAGTGACAGAATTGCCTTTCAGCAGCTGTGCTATGAGTCCTTTCATCATGGTCTTGAACTTGGTCCAGTGTGGTCCCTTCCATCCTGTAAAGTAGCAGCAATTACAATAACTTGTCTTTGTAATTACAATACATTATCATCAGAACTATCATGCATAACCAGGTCATCTACAAAGGGGTAAATGATCTGAGCCCTGCATTCTGAGTGATTATTCATCTTAACGTAAAAATAGAAACAAGGACAAAAATCAAGCCAAATAGAAACACACTTGCAAAATGAAATGGCTAATATATTTCCAATATTAACCTATGATTCTTGATTTACTAGATTAAATGCCATCACCTGTATGTCAAGTATGGAGGCAATGATTGCATGGGAAAAAGCTTGATGACCTCCATGCCCTATCATGGAATGAAAGCAGCAAGTACAATATCTGCTAGTAAAAAGGGATTTATTTTAGCTTTAAGAAAACATAGTATAATGATCAGGGGTGCAGTTTCCTATTCAGCTGTGAGGTATTACCCCCCCCCCCCAAACATGGGCTCCAGCCTCCCCACCTTTGAGAGAAAAGTGAGCAAGATCTGGGGAGAAACCTGCTTGTCATTATTTTCATGGTTCAGTCCCTCAAATTCACTTTGCAAAATGTGTCACTGAGAAATGCAGCATACAAAATGCCTCACCAAGCAAGCTTTTGACAACTTTAGTGGCTACCAGCATGCACATCACACAATCATGGAAAACTGGATTACCTTGCACAAATACCACTATATCTGGGATTTCTGACACATATAGCCCCTCCATCAGCACCGCTGATATTCTTTGCACGTGAATGTTTCACCTCGTTAAGACTACATCCTTGCCTGAGGTTTGAGTCGACGCTTGTCATCATCATAACATTGCAACCCTACCTTCTCTTAAAAACAGTGTCACTAAAGTTATACAAGATGTGGGAAGGCAATACAGCTATGCACGTTAGTACCAGCATCGTCTACATATATTTCACGCACCTAGAAGCAGCAACTCTCACGCTTGTGTTCCGCGCTCTCATAAACACGCGATAACGCGTTTCTTCTCACTCGGCTGTTTATTCAAGAAGCAACATTTTGTAGCTGGCGCGCAATCCACGCAACGAGAGATGGAAACAGCAGCAACTAAATTTATGCCGTGCAATGAAGGAAACTGGATCTTTTTTCAACCGGCAACCCATCCGCGTTTTCGGCTTTCGTTCAATGCGTAATGCGTTCATTACGTTCTCAATATTTTGTTGATATATAGTATGTCTGCTACTTGTCACCTCGTTTATGTTCAAAGGTAGCTTTGTAAGTTATACCACTGTCCAATCAGCGTTTTCCGGCCAAGCTCGGGCTGGGGTACGCTATTCCCTGTCAAACTTCCCTGTTGTGTGGCAAGGCACCAGGTATGTGATTTCCTTTTCAGTTGGGGGCTCAGCCTGCCCGTCTCCAACTTAGGCTCCGGTCCCCTCCCCCAGCTTCGGGAAGAAAGTGAACCAAATCTCGGGTACATCCTGTTTGTTGGCATATTTTGTGGGTAGGTTGGGCATGTTTTCACTGTTCAGCCATTCTCTTGTGTGAAACTACGCCCTGCTTAGCACAATTTGATCCGACCTGGAGCCCGCTGAGTGGGGACACACATATCGCTTTCACCGATGGTAGGGGTCACTATGCTCCTGTCCCTCCCAGGTTTACGCACATGTTTGAAAAACCGCCACACCAAGCAAAATTTTAATGGCAAAACATTAAAACTTCACAGGCCTGAATGAAGGCATGTGTGTGGCTGTTGCTGCACCTGTCACATTGTATTCTCCACGAATTCACGACAATATGAGACCTACTTAAATGACCACTGGGCGACATTCCCTAGATTGTCCGAGTGTGTCCAATGTCTTCAGTCCGTGTTGGAGGTGACTGAATCACCGCGTGGTTGGAAAGTGATGCATCTTAGATATTACTTGAAAAGGTGAAAGGGTGCACAACTTTCATGTTCATGTTACACACCTGGAGGCGTGGTTTCGCATGTAGGTGCCTCGCATAATATTGTCATTGTGAAATATGTTCTTGGACCACGCATGAAGCTACGGTTTTAGTCGACTATAGTAGCATCCTAACTAATAGGGAATATTTGCATATTACATTTATCGCCATGTTCTATTCGTCACATAAAGAATTTGAAGATCTTTGCATGGTCAAGTTTCTAAAAACGGATAAAAACGTTCTGTTATGCGTTACATACATTCCATAACACTTACGTTCACATGACTAATGCATGTATTATGTATTCGACCGTTTGATATTCGACATACATTCATTAACAACTATCTTAGCATTCCCCCAAAAAGAAATCTTGCATTTCATTGTCTCAATTCAACTCTGGCCCAGCCTGAGCTGTAATTACCTCCGAAGGCTTAAGCATTTATCCAAGCGAAAATGGAATGTGCTTATTCCGTTCGCAATGACGAGCTCACTTTGCTAGGGCGTTCCACTGTTTTCTGTGCGATGATAATAATGTGGGATCATGTCCAGCCGGCCGTGTGAAGCATTTTAAGGACCGGCTTGCCCAGGTTAAACGAAAACTTCTTATGATCTTCGAGCTTTGTCTTTTTATGACATAAGCATTTTCATTAGGACTGTTTTCCTAACAGCTTTCCTGTGTCGTGCTTAAGTCTCCTGTTTGCAGCATATGCATCAGCAGTGATACCGTCGCATCAGGGCGCTAGGTTGGAGCCTCGGGAGAGCTTGGGCTGAGGCATTTGTATTTCATACAAATGAACGTGAAGACTACCTTCAGACTTGTACGCGCGAACAAGTATTTTTCACGTTGGGTAATCGTGGACAGAGATCCAATTATTTTGGCATATTATTATTTTGGATGAGGGGTAGGGATGGGTGAGTTTGTCCGTTCATATTAAACATCACACATGTTGGAAATAAGTGACCGTTGTGGTTGCTACGCTAAATATGCATCAAAGGATGCTTTCTTCTTAACCTGATCCATTCGACTTATCTATACCATTCGGAAAATAAGACTACCAGCTTCCCAAAATAGAATCTTCATTTCAACATTGTTTACCTTTGAGAGGCGAGGTTCTCTGAGCGGGTAGGCACGTTGGGTCATTGGGATAGCATCTGCCTCCTCGGTTTACTAAACCGAGGAGGCAGATGCCATCCCAATGACGCAACAGATGCATCATATTTTGTCATCTGAGACGCCAAAATACGGCCTGGGTACCGGTCAGCAGGATTTTTTGTATTTCAATCATGACCCGCAGCGCGAAAGTGTTTTCATGCGCTTGGATTTCGCCCACCGTTATTCAAGCGATAAGTTTTGTCACAGCACTTTGAGCAGAAACAAACTGGAAAGCTGGGGGGGGGGGGGGTATAAGCATTATAAGCATCGACTATTGCAGGCCATGCAGTCTGGGAAGCTTCACATAATGCCTACCGAAAAGAATGCGAGAAAAGCTGATAAGAGTGGTGTGTCTCCTGTTAAAACGAAGCCACAGAATGCAGGCACATGTTTGCTGCTGCTGCATACTTATGAATCAGAATCACCACTCTGTTGTGTAAAGCACATATGAGGCACCTGCTACGGTAACTATTTCCGAGTTACCTTACCTGACACTACAACACAGCATAACTCTCGGGAGCTGTCTGGCTAAGGCGTGTATTGGCCCACCGGCCATTGGTTTTCCCCCCCATCAACGTAGCCGAAGCGATGTGTCTTTGTATGTAGGATGAAGGTACACAGTTTTCTTAAACAAGTTGCGACCAACTGCGGCTCTTATCGGTTGCATCCGGTTAGCGCAGCCCGGTATTCAGGAAAAGCTGGCATTTCGTAATTACCGGCTTTCTGTGCGGCCTTCGAATGTAATCATTATTACGCTGTCTTATCAAAATTTTAGTCGTTGTTTGAAGTACGAACCAGGTTGATGGTACCTTTTGTGACTAGAGCTATTACCTCAAATGTCAGCCGAGTACACATCATTTTTAACACTACATGAAGCATCCTAGATAAAGGCCGACTAATCTGAGCACAGCTTTGCACTGCTATTCCACGTTTGATGGTTAGTTAAATGACCAATCCCGCTCCGTAATATTTCGCCCCTCAGGCGAGAACCATTGCATGAGCCCCTCAGGCGTCGACCATGTGGCGTTTTACTTACACCATATATGTAGACACATCATCGCCCTTTAGCTTGAATTAGACATCCAGGGTCGATTACTATCGCGATGAAAACCTTCCTAAACCTCAGCAGAGAGTATTTGGCGAGAGTGGTTTTGGACGTCGACTAGGATCTCCCTCATCTCAGAGTTTGACCCGGGCGATCTTTTCGGACCGGTTTTGTTCTATTTCACTGGTAACGTTTATCAGAATGGCGTATCCCGGCCCTCCGATCCTGAATCTGGCCCTGAATGGCAGCCACGGTCCCCAAACAGCGCTCAAACTCGTGATATTCCTGATGAGCTTCACAAGAACACCCCTTGGCGAAGTTTTAAGAATCCTCTGTCGTAATTGAACCAGAATATGAATACATCATCAACGTCACGGAACTTTCCAAGGAGGTGCTGCACGGCGGCCGCGCGAGCGGCATTATAGTTGTCACTGGCCGCGGCGCAGCGCCCCGCCTACTCCACGGCGTCACGGGACGATCCGTTATCAGCTGCCCGTTGCCAGTCGGAGGCACGCGATCACTGCAGAACGATAAGGCGACTCGGCTCAGTGGAAATGGGCGTGGAGGGCTGAGGCGCACTGGAGACTACAGCAGCTGAATCATGTCCAGCGGGCGTCTCCTTCCGCAGGTCTTGACTGTCATGACAGGTACGTGTTTCGCCTTGCCGTCGTGTGAAAATGATAGTAATGATAAGTAAGTACACACCTACCTCGCATTGTAAGATATTTTCACATTTAGGACGCAAATTTGGGAATTGGGCCATTTTTCGGCACACTGAGCACGCGCCTGTTTACGTCAGACACGAGCGGTCGCTTCGCTCCGCTGACTTCGCTGGTCGACAGCTTCGCTGAGTCAGCCGAAGTCCAACAGCCAACTGCCGCGAGGTGTGCTGTGGGCGGCGTGGCCGGCTAATCACGTGTGCTCCGTCGATGGATCAGCGCGCATCTCTGGCGTGTGCTGTATTTGTGGCCGGACGAGAGCAGGTTGATGTGTGCTGTGCCGGTGGAGCGTGGCAATCATTCGACGTGGGCGGTCCCTCGGAGCAGCTAACGTGTGCTGTGCCGGTGGAGTGCCACGATCATTCGACGTGGGCGGTCCCTCGGAGCAGCTAACGTGTACTGTGTCAGACGTCAGCAAACTGGCGTAGTCATCCAGTGTGTTGGTAGACTGTCGAAGTAGGGGGCAAAGCTGGTGGCTGCTGCACGTCTGCCACACCGGTGGATAGACGTGATCAGCTGATGTGCTGATCCAGAAGACTGACGTGACCAGTTGATGTGCTCATCCAGAAGACTGACGTGACCAGTTGATGTGCTGAGTCAGAAGGCTATCGTAATCGGCTGATATGCTTAGACAGAAGACTGACGTGGTCAGTTGATGTGCTGGGTCAGAAGACTGACGTAATGAGCTGATGATCTGGGTCAGAATATTGACTTGATCAGCGCATGTGTGATGCGTCTGTCAAGAAAGTTGACCGGCTGGCATGTGCTGGTCGGAAGACTGGTGTGGTCAGCTAATGTGTGTCCTGTCGGTGAAATAACGTGACCACCTAATGGTCCCATATAGGTGGACTGATGGAGTCAGCTAACGTGTGCCGTGCCCGCAGGATGAGGTGGTCAGTTGACGTGTCATGCGTCAGTGCGGCGCAACGGTCAGCTGATATGTGCTTGGTCGGCATATCATCACGGTCAGCCGGTGTGAGCTGGGTCGGTACATTAGTGGAACGGCCGAGAAGTGCAGTGCCAGTAAAGTGACGTCATCAAGGACAGGACGTATTATGGAGATCTACGCAATCTTGTCAGCGTTGCAGCTGCAACACGCGTGAGACTTTGCGGATGTTAACATATAGTTGGGTGGTTGGAGCCCCGACCGTTTGGGTGAATGGGGCTCCCAAAGAAAGTGCGTCGCATATGCTATGACATTGTTCTTATACATGACCGATCGGAACCGGAAAGCAGGAGAAAAAAAGGGATCAGCTGGCGCGTTTTAGTGCGTGGATTGGTGTGGTCATCTCTGTAGCCTGACGGTAGACTGACATTGCCGTAGTCGTCCGACGTCTTATGATGGCATTATGATGTGACAGGCTGCTGTTTCCGCTTTGTTATGTTGATGTGACCATATGATGCGTGCTGTGTCTGTATACTGACGTAACCGACCGGTGCACGCTGTGTATGTATACTGACGCAACCGACCGGTGCACGCTGTGTCTGTATACTGACGCAACCGACCGGTGCACGCTGTGTCTGTGCACTGACGTAACCGACCGGTACACGCTGTGTCTGTGTACTGGCGTAACCAACTGGTGCACGCTTTGTCTGTGTACTGACGTAACCGACCGGTGCACACTGTGTCTGTGTACTGACGTAACCAACTGGTGCACGCTTTGTCTGTGTACTGACGTAACCAACAGGTGTGTGACGTAACCGGCCGGTGCACGCTATGTCTGTGTACTGACGTAACCGACCGGCGCACGCTGTGTCTGTGTACTGACGTAACCAACTGGTGTGCGCTTTGTCTGTGTACTGACGTAACCGACCGGTGCACACTGTATCTGTGTACTGACGTAACCGACCGGTACACGCTGTGTATGTATAATGACGTAACCAACAGGTGTGTGACGTAACCGGCCGGTGCACGCTATGTCTGTGTACTGAAGTAACCGACTGGTGCACGCTGTGCCTGTGTACTGACGTAACCGACCGGTACACGCTGTGTAGGTGTACTGACATAACCAACTGGTGCACGCTGTGTCTGTGTACTGACGTCACAAACTGGTGTGCGCTGTGACTGTGTACTGGCGTAAACAACTGATGTGCGCTGTGTCTGTGTACTGACGTAACCAACTCGTGTGCGCTGTGCCCGTGTACTAATGCAACCGACCGGTACATGCTGTGTCTTTGCACTGACGTAACCAACTGGTGTGCGCTGTGTCTGCGTACTGACGTAACCGGGCGGTGCACGCTGTGTCTGTGCACTGACGTAACCAACTGGTGCACGCTTTGTCTGTGTACTGACGTAACCGACCGGACACACTGTGTCTGTGTACTGCAACCGACCGGTACACGCTGTGTCTGTGTACTGACGTAACCGACCGGTACACGCTGTGTAGGTGTACTGACATAACCAACTGGTGCACGCTGTGTCTGTGTACTGACGTCACAAACTGGTGTGCGCTGTGACTGTGTACTGACGTAAACAACTGATGTGCGCTGTGTCTGTGTACTTACGTAACCAACTGGTGTGCGCTGTGCCTGTGTACTAATGTAACCGACCGGTACACGCTGTGTCTGTGCACTGACGTAACCGACTGGTATCCGCTGTGTCTGCGTACTGACATAACCGACTGGTATGCGCTGTGTCTGTGTATCTCTGTGTACCTCTGTACCTCCTGTTACCTCTGCTCTGCGTTCTGGCGATACTTTGATCTATATCCCGCGTACTGACGTGTGCCACGTCTAGGGGGCATAACTTTGTACGTTTTTTTGGGGACGGCTGGGCTGAGCCCCCAATGCTGACTGAAGCACCCTCAATGCTGTTATGAGCCCCCAACGCATAGGAAAAGGGATTACTGGGCCAATAAATTGCAGGAAGTTCATCTGAACCATTGGTACACTAGGTACCTATACATACCTGACATCACCGTTGATATCATGCTCATTGTGTGTCAGATAGTATTCTGTAGGCGCCTAGTGTAACTACATGCCGACTCTTCCGCTGACTAGGACAGTCTGCAAAAGTTGGCGGACTTTTATGAGATCACACGGGTGGATCAGAGCAACAAAAAATGGACTGCAGCATGCGGCACCCGTTTAAGTACTAAGTAACCCAAAGAAAAGTTGCCGAACGATTACCTGAAGAAAGGCAAGCGTATTGGTCGCAAAATCGGGATTGTACCTGTACTTGACTGTCAATGCAATGTGAAAACACAAGCAGTACTATTGGTTAGTCAGATGTTTCACATCCGTTTAACAGTGACTACAAAAGATGCTCCAGATGGCCCCTCACGGTCGAGGATGCGTGACAGCTGCACCTGCAGCAGGTGCTTGGTTGTCCTGTCGATCTCGTCGAAGGCGATGCCTTCCAGCTCGTCTGCATGTGGCCTAGAGCTCTTAAAGGTTCGCTGGCTTGTCACACGTGGAGGTGGCTCTTTAGGCCATCCCACAGCATGAACGCGTCGAGGTGGGTCTTAAGGCCATCCCATAGTATGAACACCTGGAGGGGGTTCTTTAGGCCATCCCACAGCATGAACACGTGGGGGGGGGGGGGGGTTCTTTAGGCCATCCCAGAGCATGAGCACGTGGAGGTGGCTCTTTTGGCCATCCCACAGTATAAACACGTGGAGGGGGTCCTTTAGGCCATCCCAGAGCATGACCATGTGGAGGTGGCTCTTTGGGCCATCCCACAGTATGAACACGTGGAGGGGGTCCTTTAGGCCATCCCACAGCATGGGCTCCCGTGGCGACAGGTCTGGCGAGTGCGGAGCCACCCACAGCACACCGGTCTGAAGCTGGTGTGCACTCCGGGGAAATGCTGCAACCAGTCCAGAGAAGCTCGTGCCATGCGCGGTGTCACGTCGACCTGCTCAAACCACTCCTTGTCCCGAGCAATCCCGCGAAGCCGCCCCAGCGACCCTCCAGAGGGACGTAAGAGTAATACAGCGTTTTGAGATGATACTGACAGGTTCTTCGTTTTCATCCTCAAAACAGTTTCTGTGGAGTCACGATTTGATTAACGGGTGATCAGTGATGACTGTCATTGTTTTTTTCAGTCTAGATTGTACTAGAAATGCCCTTGTCACTGTCCAGTAAAACGCGAATTAACTTTTAGCTGGGTCAGCCTATATTACTGGTAGTTTCACATGGAGACAGTCCGTTGCTTTCATCCTTCTAGCTCTTCTTTGTGAAGCTGATGCTGCTATCACCCTCAACCGAGATTTTACGGCAAAATCGGGGAACCTCACTCAGTGTTCCGGGTTTCCGTTCGCGCGGGAAAGGGAGATATTTGAGAACCACCACGTTCACACGGTTGCACATCAAAAGGCTCACCGAACTCTCTCCGCATTTGTGATATAGGATTATATAAGGACTATATAGGACATAAGGACTGACATGTTTACTGACCTGTCACACTGACGCTGATGTTTGAAAAACCAAAGCCTACATTTCTAAAAAGATGGGTATGTACATTTCCGGGTGGGACGGTTTAAAGCAATGTTCAGTGCCGCATCTTCCACCTGGATGCACCACAGGAAAATGGTTACGAGGAATGGAACCGCCACATTTTGTGCGGTGTGCTTCACAGAGAAAAACATCGAGGCGGTGTTAACAGATATGTCCGAAAAAATCCGGAAAAGACCACAGAGCTGTGTTGTGAACCGTGAAAGTGTAAGAGCTGTGGAAGCACTTCCAAACGTGTTTTGTCAATGGAACGAACCCTTTAATACTTTGTTGATAATGTTGCTCAACGACAACCTCCTAATATACTGCAGGTTTGTCATTTTCAGCTTGGAAACTCCTAACCCGTAACAACGAAACCTCACGGGTTGAAAGCCTTTTTGGCTATATAACTTCCAGCACGTGTTAAAGCCTTAGTCGAACTACTCTTTCAAATGGTCACCGCGTTGACAGTACAGACACAAGCATTGTTTATCTTCTATGCACTTCTTGTGACCTACGTGTCCGTTGCGAAGGTCATGTAGTTCAGTTTTGTTTTGTATGTAGGAGCATACTTAAAATGTGCACGACTTTATTACAGCCTCTCGTATGTACGTCACGTGACGCAGAAGCTGTATTTTTATCATTCTGCACAAAGTTGTACTTTTCGCATCAGACCACCATCGATATATAAAAAAGACGCCTTTTTTGGTTATCACAGCTGATTGATTTTTCAAGATTTGTTTTGCCTTTTGAATTACACCCCATTCTAAATGTTTTACAAAAGCATCTTCATTTCAGCTTAAAATTGGACCCTAGCATCAAAACAATTTTGGAAGGGACCAAACAGTCAACACTTTTATTATGACATCAAGTGACCAAGATCCCGGGATAAATCGGGATCTGAGGGCAGGTTAGGTCGACTTTAGGGACTCAGCCACCAGGCCATTTTAGAAAGTGACACCCCTGGCTACGCCTCATTGTGACCGGCTGTGTTGAGGCATATCACAGTCGTGACCCCGCTCGCTCCGGCTCGAGACCGGCTGTATTGAGGCACATCACAGCCGTGACCCGGCTCGCTCCGGCTCGTGACCGGCTGTATTGAGGCACATCACAGTCGTGACCCGGCTCGTTCCGGCTCGTGACCGGCTGTGTTGAGGCACATCACAGCCGTGACCCGGCTCGTGACCGGCTGTATTGATTGATATTGATATTGATATTGATATTGAGGCACATCACAGTCGTGACCCGGCTCGCGACCGGCTGTGTTGAGGCACATCACAGTCGTGACCCGGCTCGCTCCGGCTCGTGACCGGCTGTGTTGAGGCACATCACAGCCGTGACCCGGCTCGCTCCGGCTCGTGACCGGCTGTATTGAGGCACATCACAGTCGTGACCCGGCTCGCGACCGGCTGTGTTGAGGCACATCACAGTCGTGACCCGGCTCGCTCCGGCTCGTGACCGGCTGTGTTGAGGCACATCACAGCCGTGACCCGGCTCGCTCCGGCTCGTGACCGGCTGTATTGAGGCACATCACAGTCGTGACCCGGCTCGCTCCGGCTCGTGACCGGCTGTACTGGGGTACATCTGTGTGCCGCCGTAACCCGGCTCGCTCCGGCTCGTGAGCAGCTGCCGTGTGCCGCGCCTGTGTGCCGCCGTGACCCAGCCCGCTCCGTCTCGTGAGCGGCTGCCGTGTGCCGCGCCTGTGTGCCGCCGTGACCCGGCTCGCCCCGTCTCGCCGCAGCATCGGTCAGCCAGATGCTGTGCGGCATGTCGAGCGGCTTCACGAGCCCGGCGCTGCCGGAGCTGCGCCACCAGATGGCACTCAGCAGCCGGCAGGAGTCGCTCATCAGCGCCCTGCAGCCGCTGGGCGCCATGGTCGGCGGCCCGCTGGCTGCGCTGGCGCTGGACCGCATCGGCCGCAAGGCCACCTTCATGCTGGTAGCGGTGCTCTTCACGGCCGGCTGGCTGGCCGTCAGCTATGCCGGCTCCGCGGCGCCCATCATGGCCGGCCGGCTGGTGCAGGGGCTCGGCTGCGGCGGCTCCTTCCTCGCGCTGCCCAACTATATCGGCGAGGTGTCGGAACCGCGCGTGCGCGGCCTGCTGGGCATGTTTACGCAGATCGGCTTCTGCTGCGGCACGCTGTTCGAGTTCATCGTCGGCAAGTACGTGGCGTGGAACTGGCTGGCGCTGATGTCCGCCACCGTGTCCGCCGCCTGGCTGCCGTGCATCACACTGCTGCCCGAGTCGCCGCTCTACCTAGTGATGCGGCGGAAAGAGCAGGCCGCCGCCGCCGCGCTGCGCCGTCTGCGCGGGCCCCGCTACGACGTGCCGCGCGAGCTGGCGGAGGTGACGCGGTACGCGCGGGACGTGCTGCGGCGGCACGTGCGGCCGCGCGACGCGCTGCGCCGGCCCTACCTGGCGCCCATGCTGGTTGTGACCGGCCTCTTCGTCCTGCAGCCGGCGTCCGGCACCGACGCGCTCACCTTCTTCACGGTGGACATCCTGGAGGCGGCCGGCTCGTCGATGGAGCCGCACACGGCCAGTATCCTGGCGTCGGCCACCTGGCTGCCGGCCACGCTGCTGGCCGCCTGGCTGGCTGACCGGGCCGGCCGACGGCCACTGCTGGTCGCCTCGTCGTGCGTGTCAGCCGCCTGCACGGCCACGCTCGGCCTCTACTTCTACCTCCTCCGCGCCGGCCACGATCTGAGCGGCGTCGGCTGGCTTCCGCTCGCCTGCCTGCTGATCTTCAACCCTGCCTTCGCCATCGGGCTGGGACTCGTGCCCTGGATCGTGATCGGTGAGCGCTGCTGGACGCGTGATGGCGGCTACGCGATGACGACACGCAGGGCGTGGTGTAGCGTGCTTACTGACAGCCCGCCTGCGCTCAGTTACGCCAGGGTAAGGGTGAAACGTATTTGTTCAGGGGCACGTGATGAACCACTGCGAGAGCGGACACAGCTCTCATCGATTGCCAGGCCCGAGCTTCGCGCTCGCGTTATTCATTAGAGTGCACTCAGCGGGCCCATTTCAGCGGCTAAGTGGACATTTGGACAACTACCTGGCCGATCAAGTGTCCGTCTCTGGCGCTCATTGGTAAATCAGCGTAAGTCATTGGCAGACAGCGAAAGTCGAAAGCTTTCCTCTGCGTGCATCAGCGCTGGTTCATCATCTCGCCGCAGATATTGATAATGTTTCGTCTGATTGGTGAACACTGGGCGGTGACTTTCGCCGCCCACCCCGCTGGTGAGGCGCCAGTGACGCCCGCCCTCCTGTCTGCCGCAGGTGAGATGTTCGCGCCGGAGATGCGTGGCATGGGCGCCAGCGTCGGCACCACCATCACCTCGCTCATCACCACGCTGATCACGCTCTGCTTCAACAGTTTGAAGAGCGGGCTGACCGAGGCCGGCACGTTCTGGCTCTTCTCGGCCATCACGGCCGTCGGTGCACTCTACCCCATCTTTTTCGTCTACGAGACGAAGGGGAAGTCCCTGGATCAGATCACAGAACACTTCAAACAGTCCGATGGACCTGCCGAGGGCTTTGACAGTCGAGGTGTGTGCGCTGGAACCCACGGAGGACCCACTCCAACTCACGAGCAGGCCGGGGACACGTGTCGAGCCTGCGATGTCGCAACATAGAGACTCGCCTGTACCTGGCATTGATGCCAACGCACCTGCATGTCATAGACGGTGATATAGAGCGATAGGCTTAACGATTTTGTTTGAAAGTCATACAAGCTGCATGCATTAAGCCATTATACGCACTGATGTACCATGAGAAGAGAACAGAGTGCGGCAGAAGATCAGTCGATCCTGTTTTACGTTCTGTTCGAATTCATTTGATCTCTATAGTGACTTCACTATTTCCGTCCTGGAGACCAGGCATAGGCTTAAGTCTAGTTGGGTTAAGAATTGATTCCTGACTCACGACGTTTAACTCAAACTCGGAATCATCTCATTCCCGAGAGGAATGCGTCTCAGCGTATACATCCACTGAACAACAGTGAACTCGGCCGCAGACTCAGACTCAGGGTGAGGCAAAGCCCCCGATATCTTTTGAAGCCAAAATAAACAAACTAGGGTCACGAAAAGTGTCATTTGAGATCTCTTGTCAAGCTGTATTAGATAAGCTTGACTACATAATGGTGAATGCGGCCTTTGGCAAGTGAAATCAATTAGACCCACCCTGCTGCCTAAAGTGCTATCGTAAGTTCTACTCTTCTGGCGTCTTGCTTCCGGCTCATTGGTACACTCAGTACGTCCAAAGTCACTTTTGTATTTGACACGCGTCACAGGCACTCCACACAGTCCGTCCCGCCGGCGCGTCCGCCCCCGCGCCGGCGGCTCTCCGAGTCTTCCCCTTTGTTACTACCCTCGCCTGGCCCCCGCGGTCGCCTCCCTTGCACGGGGCGCCTGGGGCAGGAGGAAGGGAATGCGAGCACCTCGAAGCGGCGCTCGCCAAACTAGCCAAACATTCGCTAGCAGCACATGGGTGTTCTCTGACACCTTACACTATCACAACGTATAAAACGGAACTGAACAGCTCCTGGTAAACGCTATCAGACAGGCACTACAGCGCATCAACTCATGTGGTCTGCGACATGACATGTCACGCCAAAGGGTTGCATCGGTTTGTTGTTGCTACTGTTTCATTATTGCGTTCGAACCCCGTAAAACTGATGAACCCGGACCTGGACCCGACGTCCAGGCACCAGAACGCGAACTGGGGCCCGAGGTCTTTTGGCTCCCTGGCACGGACAAAGCTCAGGACCGGACTCGAATCCGTAGGGTGCGAAAATGTGGGACTCAGAACGAGACTCAGATTCAGCGCTCTTGGGATTTGAGCCATGCCATCCTGAAACCCCGAGAGATGAGACCCTAGCGTCCCTTTGCTGTTATTTGTCTCTTACTTTTTCAAAACCCGCAAGCTAAGACCGACGAAATGCAAATTTGGTGGGATTGCTGTCCTTTCTCATAGACTAGTTTCTCTTTTCATTAGATGCTACACACGTCTGTAATTGACATTAAGCCTCACGAATCTATTACAATTACGGCATCTTCGCATTTACACAGCTCAGCTCTTTACGTGCACTTTCACCTCGTCTTGCCTGTAAAAAGCTTTCCGGGGATAGTGCGCGCCCATTGCGCATTTTGAGTTCGCTGAACATGACGTCACCTGTTTTTAACATAGAAACAAAGGTCTTGCGCATTTGCCTCCGCTTGATTTCGAATTTGTGCCGCGCCTTCATTTCGTGAGCATACGCATATCAGTTCCTATGACATTGTGGACTGAGTCACTGTCTATTCAGGGCCCCTCTGTTCTTTTCCATGCATGCTTTGGTAGAACACGTCGAGCCGAGAGCCGCCGTTGCGTTTGAGTGCCGCCGTCAGCTGCCCCACCAAGTCCCCACCTACCAGCAGCCAGTCCGTCAGACGGCGTTACCGTCGCCGTCAATCATGTAGATGTCGCCGGCGTTATGGACGTTCACCAGGGTTTTCAGCCCACAGTTTCACGGCTTACCCCTTATCTCGTGACAGGCTGACAGCTATTGCTCTTCTTTCGACCAGCCCCGGCACATGTCAATACTGTAGCATAAAAAAATGAAAGTTTCAGGAATGTAAACTCATTAAAAACAAAAAGTGGCAAGTGCATGCCCGTCTTGTCTTTTCATTATCCGGTGACAAAATCTCTGCCAACTTCGACACACTAGGATGCAAACGAAGTGAATCGAAAACACGCGGCACGGCGTCCGGCTTATTAGCTTCCACCGACCTTTCTGGCCGGTGGTAGCTTTGGTGGTCGGTGGTAACTGCCTGGTCGGTCGGTGGGCAATTACCAGTTTGGGCGTGTGATGTGGTTTACTTCTGCTATGGGGACGCTACAAGCTTCATGTTATTGCAGCTTGTAGTCATTCATTTTAGGATCGATTATGCTGGATATTGGTGGCATCAATTCACGACAAGCTGCAAATGGCTAAGCGATGACCCATGACATGACGTATGCTCGGGCGAACGATATCCAATGACACGGACCAGTAATTTCGTGATGCATGCGATGCTGCTCCCAAAATTGAGTCACGACAAGGCTATCGCTTTAGAATTTACGAGTAAACAACAGTGTTGCAATCTGACATGATTAAGGCCACAGCCTTGTTGCTCCGCACTTTCGATCTGTGGATGCATTTCGATAGCGGATAACTAGCATCAGTAATAGGCAATACAAATGATACAGTTAGGCTTCAAATATTCAATCAAATTTCAATCAAGCCACCATTGCCTCATGATCAAATGTGCACCTCGGGAGAACAAAAATTATGCCTCCCCCCCCACACACACACAATTGGCCCTGAGCCTTGCGTATAGCCTATACTTAATAAACTTGCGTCGGTGTAATTGGCAGACTCGCATTTGTTTTATGTGGAGTAAGAGTGGACTCTGAGCCGTTCAATCAAGATGAAATCGATTCCTTTAAAAACGTACGCGATTTGGATTCGAAATAGAGCCACCTGCACTGACTAGGAGCTGTGATTACTTAAGTGTCAAAGTAAGTAACGTTTAATAGCTTACGATCAAAACCTTTGTTTTATGCAAGATTGGTGCAGCCAATAGGACAAGTTGCAATAAAAGTGCTGTCAACGGATTCGACAATATCAAAATTCATTTCGGACTTGAGCTGTTCAGCCCTAGTTGAAACCGGAGGAGGTTCAAAAGCGCGATGTGTTTTTGTGAGTCAGAGTCAGAGTCAACCTCTTGCATGCTCAGTCGAAATCGCAATGGATTGGTCTGGAACGTCAGATGATGCGCCCGTTTGTATTTATGTTGTTAATCTTATGATTCTGCTGACATTCACAAGGTTGGCGGTCGCGTCTAGTGCGCAACGTATTCTTTTCGGAGAGAAGCTAAATTTGGTTCAAACAACCTTGCAAGCCATGTCATCTTGAGTCTGGAATGAGGAGCATGAGGGATATTAATTTAATCTTCTATCCCTTCAAGCTTCGCACCACAGCTCACGCTCGAAGTTTAAGTCCTATCTTCGCCGTTAAAGGTACTGTTGATAAGCACGAGGGGTATAGTTAAACACAAGAAGGTTCTATGCTTCATCTTCGGATCGAATCGATTCGAATAGGTTTCCTGTCGCGATCCAAACTGATCATGCTCCTATATAACGAACCACATTTCACGGTAGGACTGTTCCTCCGGATATGTCGAGCTCGGTACTTAGTTATCGTGTCTGAAGACGCAAGTTGCCAGGCGCTGGCTATTCCTTGCCGCCAGCCAAGTCACTACAACGAAACATTATCGCGAACATTGCTGGTTGGTTTCATGGACACCATGCCGCGTGTAATGCATACTGGTACACCTTACATGCACATTATAAGAATCGAAAACGACAAACGAAAAGCCAACATATCCTTTGTCATAATTCACATCGTTTTTACCTCAAACTTCAAATGTCATGCAAACTTTAATTCATGCATGCATGCAAATGCAACGCACAACGCTGGAGCATAACATTGTACCGGAGATGCTGCTGTACTTGCTATGCCCGTTACTCTCTCAATTGCATCCACTCGATCGGAAGCTGACAGAAGAGATTATAAGTCGCCAACGCTAGCGAAGATTGGCCTCATTTATTTCGAGGGGGGGGGGGGGAAGAATGGTGTCGAACCGCGGCGGGTAGCCGCTGCACTAAACTTTAATTAGGTAGCAGGCTTCAGTAGAGCGAAGTATCAAATCCGTATGTCCGTTCACCTCCACAGGCGTAACTCCTTGTGCTGATGAGGGCTTCCGTTGGTCAGTACCATCGATGGGACTGGGCGTTCTGCTTGTGATCTCCAGATGGAGTTAACTGCTGCTTCCAGGCAAAAGCCCCAGTCGGCACTCGCGTCGCTGCATCTCTCACTCGAATCAAACGAAAAGAAAGAAAACGATCGTGGGTAAGAAAGGTATGTCATAAGCGTTTGTGAATGGATCCAGAAGTCACGATACACATCAATGTCCGCTTATCCTGGCCATTCCGGAGCTCGATGACGGCAGGCTAGTCAAACCACTGACCTTTCAATCAGAAGCAGATAGCCTAAACGGTCATGACACAAGGGTCTGAGCTATAGACAGGTAAGCGCAGCTCAACTTGCATCATTAAATGTCATCGTCCTATATCTGTTTGTCATGTATCCTGCTAACACCGCATGATGTACGTCAGATGGCCTTAAATGCGCGCAGCATGGCCACGCAAAGGAGCACGCAGCATGGCCACGCTAGGGAGCAAAAGCAGTCGAAAAGATGGACAATCGAATTCTACGCCCTTGTGGCCACTACCTATACAAATATTATCAATACGAACTCTTTTATTCATATGAATTTGGTATATGCAACGAAAACCTTCAGTCTCTGATTTTTTGGCATTCATACCGAATTATCAATCTTGTTGGTCTTAGGAAGTAATGGTTAAACGTAAGAGACCAAGCATCGCTTATACTGACAGTCCTCAGCATTCCAAGCTGCGTTTATGATCACAAATGTTTAAGATGCTCGCGAACCAAACAAGTAAGAATTAAATTTGAAAGGCTGTTGCCACATGACCTGAACATTTCAATACACATACACCACCTCACGACACCTAGTAGGAGCCAATCCTCCAGCCGCCGTTATAAAGCATGTCTGGACATTGAGCAGACCCGGAAAGAAACGACAGTGCTGCTGGCATGTTTTCTGTCGTTGTTTTGACTTAAGCTGAACGAGCAGGGCATTCAATTCCGGATACAATGCATCTTGAACTTGTCTTGACAAGTACTGCAGATTTCAGGGTCGCCGCTGCAGTAGTTTCGAAATGACAGCGAAACAAAGAAACAAAGCAAATTAATAAAAAGTGGATTCGAACGTCCCCCCCCCCCCACCGCCACCCCACCCCACCAGCCGATGATGGGCCAAAGCCTAGCATATTCCGTAAATGCAGGGTAAATGCATGCTTACATAGAGATTGATTGGGGTTGTGCTAGGTCAGTGATCCCTAACTATCATGTGATCAAAATAAGGGATTCGTTGACAATGTGATCTAGTAACTCGAGATGAGCGCAAAAGCTGCCTCACAGAGCAAGTTTTCCAGTCAAAACGTGATTTAGTTTTGACCTTGATCTGATCCTCATACCTGGCTCAAGGTCAGTGGAATTAGTCGTATTTCTGATTTAAATTTTCGAGTTGTCTGAGAAAAGGTTTTGTAGCTGCATGCCCCTGTCTAACACGTCGTTGTCGCATCCACATGTGCCGTTTTCTGGAAGTTCCTGTCCAAAGCCTCATCCAAATTTCAATGCTGGACTAGCTGTCGGTCCAAAAAGTACCAAAAAAATCAGGTTCGTCCCAATATTCGCTTATGAAAATCAAGTCACTACTACTTCCAGCCAAAAGCCAAAGTTACTACTCGCGTCGCTGCATTTCCTCACTCGAATCAAATGACAAGAAGATGATCGTGGGTAAGTAATGCATATCACACGCTTTCGTGAATGCTTCCACAACTCACAATATACATCGATGTTTGCTTGCCTTGACCATACTTGAGTTCGATGGCGGTAGGCTAGTGGAGTGGTGAGTGCCAACGAACTGTAGGTATGTAAGTAATGAGTTTCACAGGCCCTCCTGAAGACATAAACATTAACGCTCTTTCTGTTAATGTTCATTTTTGCACAAACTTCCTACGTCGTGGCTCAAAAATTTGTTCTAGTGTGCAACTGATTTATGTTCCATAACCAAATTGCTTTGAAACGAGCGGCATTAAATAAGCTGAGATGCATGCACTTTCGTTCCAAAAGCTTAGCTATTCATTTGCCTACAGCTACGCCACGTTTGGTGCGGCTAGGCCGCAACATTAAAAAGTCATCATCGGCAAACCGCCAGATCAATTGACCGCTACCCAAGCGCGTTTTAAGGTATGGCGTGTCGGCATGTTGCAAAATTGTGTGTTTGCTATAGACTGTTCATAAATAAATGTGAGTAATTTGCGTGTCTTAGAAAACATGCGTGCACACTGCGCAGTGTACAGTCTCTGGCTCTCCTACGCACAACCCTCCCCACCCGTCTCCCTTCTGGTTCCAACCACCAGGCGGTAATCCCACTGCGGAAGTGGTCGGTTTCCGGGTCGGGCCGTGCGTGGACAGCACCCACATCGGCCCCTGGCGTCCTGCTTGATAAGATAGACAGCGCAGGACACGCAGGTGCCGCCCCCGCCCCCAGGTAATACCAGCTCTGAGCACACACAGCGCCGCTGTGCCGGCCGCTCTTTGTCTCAGCCCCGGGCCGGGCGGCCGGAAGGCCTGCGGTGCCGCGTACGTGTGCTGGCAGGGTCCGTAGTTGCGCAGAACAGAGCAGTGTGAACCGTTGTAGGCAAAAGTGGTGATTAAATGTTAAGCCGTACACCTTGTATGTTGCGTGCAAGTGAGGAGTCGAAAACGTTGTGAGAAAACGGAACGCGAGTTTTTAGCCGAACGCGCACGCAGGCGCGGCAAGCGCATGAGGTGACATTTGGCAGCTGCATAGCATCGCCTCACCCTTCATCATTCAAACCCAAGTTTCGCTGTCTAGCAGAACCCGCCAATTCAAACATCACCCCGCATCTGCGTGACAGATTCCTAAGGTCATCGCAATCAGCTAAGAGCTCTATGATTGCGGAGCAGTCTGCGTCCCCGGTGCCGCTGTGGAGTGACGGGCAACAAATAGCGCCACTTCATCCGCGGGGAGCTGGCGCGCGACACTGCTCCGGATGGCAATCCGAGTTTGTACAGCTGCTTCCGGTCTGGCGACGTGACTGCTCTAAGTCCAAGTGCAGGACAGACGCATGTCGGCCCCGGCTGCAGGCATGAATGAAACTTCGGTTGAGACTCGTCCCAGCAAAAATTCGCCTTCAATCACTGAAAGCGGGAAAGGATTCAGTTGATGGCGACGTGTTTCCTCCATTCTTCTCCCGGCCACACAATCGCAAACGCAGTACCCGGAAGGCCCAGGCCAAGGCTGCTACGATCTCCCGTGAGTTTTTGTAAGTCTGGTGACAACTGTTAACCGGTTTCCTGACGAAACGTCGAATGGAAGAAATTCAACGAAAAAAGACGAACGATAGTGAGTGTGCGCAGCAATCCGACATACCAATCGGCCAGCAATTCTTTTTCTCTTTTTCTCCTTGTCGATGTTTTGTCCTCCATGAAAGACAAAAAGGCATCAGGGATAAAAATCGAACCTGAAACAAGTCAACCAGCAAACGTGCTGTTGTGAGCGCGCCCGGCCGGCCCGGCGGCACAGCATGCCGTCTCTGCCGTGCCGCGACGCGGCCTCGGCCCGCGCGGTGGAATGCGACCTACCGCCGCGGGCGCTGACCGCCGTCCCGTGGCGGACCGTACGGGACGCGTGATAGGTGCGTGCGTGCAAGCTGACTTATGAGTGGTTGTTCACCCGAACTAAATATTATGTCGTGCTTGCCTGGGATAGCAGGGGCGGGACGCCACTGAACTCGGTCCAATACAGATCGCCGCGTCTCTGCACGTCTCTCTCTGACCGAGCTGAGCTGAAACGCTGGACAAGACATCACACATGCGAGTGGGATACAGATAGACTGGGATAAAATGCGAATTGAAAAAGTTAAAGGATAAAAAGTAGAGGTCGACAAAAGTCAACAGGAAAAAACTACAAGGATTTAAGTCCAATATAGCAAAAGGTGAAAGACAAAAAGTCGACCGGGATAAAAGTCGAAACGGAATAAACAGAGAAGTAGAACATCGTGAGGAGCAGATTGCCAGCTTCGATAATGTAAAAAGAGTAAGTAGGTAAAAATGAGTGAAAGCAGAAAAGTTATCAGCTTTTCACCAATGGCGTGAGAGGTGGGAAAAGCTGTGGCCACGGAAGAGACGGATGGGACGGGATGAAACTGAATGAAACTGGATTGAACTGGATGATAACGAATGGGAACGGACGGGAGCGAGCGGGACCATACGGGGTCAGATCACGCCAGGAAGGACCGGGCGGGCAAAGTACGGCCGAGATGGGACCGCACCGGATTGAACCGGACGTGAAACCAGAAATGACGGGATCTGGGTGACCAGGGCGGCACCAAGCTGGGCCACGCGAAACTGGAGGTGACCATGCAGAATAAGACATCACCGGGCGTCGCGAAAGGAACCGGACGTGAGCGAACGAAAGCAGGCGGAACCGGACAGAGCCTGATGGAACCACACGAAACTAGACGAAACCGGACGGAGCTGGGAGAAACAGAACGAGATCAGCCGGAACTTGACGGAGCATGCCACTAACGTTCGGGGCAGAACGGGGTCAGATAGAGCTGGAGGGAATTGGACAGAATGGGACGCGATAGCGAAGGACTGGGCCCAGTGGCAAGGGACTAGATGCCATCAAACGGAACTGGACAGAGCTGGGCCGAACTCGACGGGACCGGACGGAATCGTACGGAACCGGACGCAACCGGAAAGAACGGGAAAGAACCGGAACAAACCAGGTGCAAGTGGACCTGACCGGATGAAACCGAACGTTATCACTGAAGAAGAAGACATACTTCCGTATTCGGCGTTATGAGTTATTATGCTGAGCCCTTATCCGGTCCCTGCCGAGGGTCACGCCTGTAAACGTGGCCTGTCGACCTGTCGATTATTTGTCCCTGGCCTTTTCCAGGTTGGCCTTTTCCATTTCGGGTGGCGGCTTTTATCCTTTGACTTTATTTTTCTCCGTCGGTTGTTCTTCCCACAGCTTTTTCCGATTCGACGTTACTCCTCTAGCTTGTCGACATGTTTTCCTCCGACTTCGAAACGACTTCCGCTCACTCTTGACTTTTTGTCGTTCGACTTGTTCGTTTGACTTTTTTCTATTCGAATTTGTGTCCGGACACCATGAAAACCAGTCGTCGAGACCCAGTTGTCCAGAAACCAAGCTACCATCTCAAACATATGCATTAGAAGTGGCACCTTCTAAAATGGATTGGGGGACTCAGCCGAAAAGTTGACCTCACGTACCCCCTGATTTGTGGCGGGGATTTCGGCCAGCTTTTGAATTAGCGTCCTTGATTTGAAAACAAAGAACTTTTTAGGATTACGTAGATTTATATAAGTTTTGTCGAGTCAAGATGGCATCAATTTTTTTAGAATTCTAAGAACAGTAGTTAGGTCAAACACATTGGCTGCAATCATCGATTAGTCGACACAAGGAAGCATGTACCGCAATATATTGCGATCCTTTTCTTTAGGCTGTGTCCAGCAAATACAACAAAACACTAGATAAATTTTGGGATCATTTTGCTGTGCTATGCAGGCCTTTGCATCCCCATGCAGCAGTTCACCCCTTACAATGCTTCATCGCAATCGACTGAACTAAACTCGACTGCGGGAGTGATCCATTGGCGGTATTTTGGGTATTTTTGGTATCATTCATTGGAGTTGTTTTTGCATGGGAGCGGAATTCGAGTCATTTCAAAGCTGTATGACGTGGCTTGGAGGTAAATTCAAAGTCAGCTTCTTTGACATAACAGCCAACTAGGGCGATAAAACATGGGCCAGAATGAATACGATTTGCCAACAGTAGCATATCATTCAAGGCTCATGTCACACCAGGACAATTCTTTAATGTCATCATGGACAACTCTCCTGTGTCCATGATCTCTTGTCTCAAAGCCGGCTTGCACCGTGGAGTAGACATTTGAGAGACGTTTACACGAAAACTGAAAAGTTCCACGGGTGCATCCACGCACACATTCCCCACTATATGCAGATTCTAGGCATACAAACACCATTTCCGGGCTCAGTTTGCCATTCCATTGGGCCGCGGGCGTGGCCTCCCACTGTGAGCGCAACAACGAACCCCTCCCCACCTCTCCAGCGGCCTGATTATCTAACCCTCCCCACCTACTCAGCGGCTTGATCATTAATCCCTCCCCACCTACTCAGAGGCCTGATCATCCACCTCTCCCCACCTACACAGCGGCCTGATCATCCACCCCTCCCCACCTACCCAACGGCCTGATCATCCGCCCCCTCCCCACTTACCCAGCGGCCTGATCATCTATGCCTCCCTACCTACTCAGCAGCCTGATCATCCCCCCCCCTTCGCCCCTCCCCACCTACCCAGCGGCGGCTAACTGTCTCGCTCGCCGAGCCATCAGCGTAATTAAGTCGACACTCATCGGGCGTGTTGAACATGAGCGGTGGCGATGAGCCGAGCTCGGATATGAAGAGGAGGAATCTACATTATCGTAATATAAGCCATTGTGCGGTGAATTGCGACCGCGCCAGATCTCCGTCCCCTCGTGTCCCGTAGCCACGATGTTTGACACGCGACGGTTAGGTCGTGGTAAGAAACGAGTACCGACATGTCCAACTGAAGATGAATCGGTTGCACGTCAAGTGAACATGCTAATGTGTCAGTGATGATGTTCAACACTATCTCAGGCTCCTCGTTTGCATAATACCCTTCACACTCAAGCTCTACCTGAATCCCTACTTCGATTAAATAGGCCCACTCTTACTCGTGCCGGAACGCGGATGAAGACCCCAAATAAGCCATGTGCTGCTCAAAGGAGAGCATCGGTTTCATTATTCTTTCGAGAGTACGAGGGGCATGGAATTCGCACGCATGGGACATCTCCGCGCAGGGTTCAGGCTGTCATGGGGTACCACGAACCATCCTCAAACCTGTATAGATGGAGGTCAGGTCAAGACGGCCCGCCACGTCTCCCGTCTCCACACTGGGAGTGCAGGTCAGGACGGCGCTGTACGTCTCCCGTCTCCACACTGGGAGTGCAGGTCAGGACGATGCTGTACGTCTCCCGTTCCCACACTGGAAGTGCAGGTCAGGACGGCGCTGCACGTCTCCCGTCTCCACACTGGGAGTGCAGGTCAGGACGGCGCTGTACGTCTCCCGTCTCCACACTGGGAGTGCAGGTCAGGACGGCGCTGCACGTCTCCCGTCTCCACACTGGGAGTGCAGGTCAGGACGGCGCTGCACGTCTCCCGTCTCCACACTGGGAGTGCAGGTCAGGACGGCGCTGCACGTCTCCCGTCTCCACACTGGGAGTGCAGGTCAGGACGGCGCTGTACGTCTCCCGTCTCCACACTGGGAGTGCAGGCCAGGACGGCGCTGCACGCCTCCAGTCTCCACCTGCCGCCCGAAGGCCCTCGGTCAGACCTGCGACCGGCCGCCACCCGAGTGGCACAGGGACGCTATTAGAGCCGGCTTGTGATGACAGCCCGCCAGCGAAGTTCCCCCAAAGATAAACCGGCAGCGGCAGCGGCGGCGGCGGCGTCGCGCGCGCACACCCGGCCGGCCGGCTGTCGCCGGCGACGCGGCAGTGTAGGCCGACGCGCCGCGAGCGACGGCCCGACGACGGCGGCGCCAGCTGGCGAGGTGAGTGCCGCTGGGCACGCTGGTGACGTGGTTGAAATGATCAGTCCGCTAAAGCTCCCAAAGTCTGGCCTGCGCCCCGACCAGAAGCCGGCGGGTTCCTGCCGGGCCAGATGCGGCGGGTTGACGGGCTAAAAGTTGCGTCTCTAGTTGGGATGCAAGCTTGACAGTTCAAGGGATTGCGCATCAGAAAACTTTTCCAGTGAAGTTTTTGTAAAATGCATCGTGCAAATTTTCTTTAAAAGCCTGTTTGTCAAACCTACCAAGGTAATAGCAAGAGAACATTGCCACTTGCGTGATGTTTTCCACCGCCCCCCGGTGCTGTAGCGCTATGTTTGTTTTCATAATCCTGGTGCATGGCAATGCCGTTAACCATTCATGCAAGCAATATTAAAGGCAGCTTTTGCAGATACATGGTCGCATAAAGTTTAAGCCTCTTGCATGGAAAGCAGACTGATATTTATTAACTTTGGACAGGTACCGGAACTTTCTACAAATATTCCTCAAAGCAATTATTCCAGGGACCAAAGCGTCCCTGCTGCCTTGCAATGTTCTTTCATATCGTATGTTTAAAAATGTCGAAAACGAATCGATGACATTCATATCTTAAAGTTGTACTGCAATTCAATAGCATGAGGTTCCCAGCTGTCTATGGCTATTGTCATTTGTTCAGGATTTGCTTTGCATTTGTTATGCATTGGGCTCCCACTTATCCAACCCATAAAATTTTAATGCGTTCGATCCTACGATCTACATTTGATACGTTCTGCAAATACGTGGGTGAACACCTGCCAATGCTATTTGCGCTGTGGCCTCTCACCTCAGCTGCATCGATCGGGTCAGTGGGACGAGCGTTTCCAGTAGAACACGGCTTATTTCTGCCGCCAAAGCAATGGGGAGGACGGCTAAATGAAAAATGGAAACGTTTATCCTCAAAGGCTTTAACAGCAGCAAATACTTTACTCTTTCTCTCATTTTCAGTGTTTTCGTCCCATTCTCCACTTTTTGAAATGGGACATAATTAGGCTGATAGCTGGAGCTCTGGCCCACCCAGTGCACTTATTCACAGTAATGCTCCACCAGAAATTGGCTGAAAGGAGGTTTAATACTGGCTGAAACAAATTGTTGTTGCCAAATTGAACAGCCCTGACAAGCGTTACATTATTGTGTTGGTGCCACATGCACATCTAGCCCGTAACAAGTAGTCCGACCAGTAAAAAGCAATATGGAAATTTTGTGTTTACTCAATTCGTGCACACGCATGAAGCCCTGCTTGTTTTATGGCTCTATACTTATCACAACACACAAAGTTAGATGTTTATCGTGCAGATACAATGCCCATGCCTGATATCTATGAACTCTTTCATCCGACATAAACCCTGCCATAAAGACCTAAACCCAATAAACCAAAAAGCCATAACAGTGGTAGAATGTTCGTTAGGTTTCATCGCCTAAAACCATATCTTGTGCAGGGGCGCTCAGCATGCTGCAAGCCAACAAAACAAACGGCCAGTGTTCCGTGAGGCCTCACCAGTGTGCCGTGGGAACTCACGACCAGTGTGCCGTGGGACCTCACGACCAGTGTGTCGTGGGACCTCACGACCAGTGCGCTGTGAGGCCTCACGACCAGTGCGCCCTGGGACCTCACGACCAGTGCGCAGTGGGACCTCACGACCAGTGCGCCCTGGGACCTCACGACCAGTGCGCCGTGAGGCCTCACGACCAGTGCGCCCTGGGACCTCGCGACCAGTGCGCCCTGGGACCTCACGACCAGTGCGCCCTGGGACCTCACGACCAGTGCGCTGTGCGGTCCCACGAACAGTGCGCCGTAAGGCCTCACAACCATTACGCCGTAAGGACTCACGCTACACTCACGTCAGGCCTCACTCACTTTCTCTCTCACTCTCTCACTTCCTCTAATCCCCTTTTCATCCCCCAATCCCTACCTTCTTCACTCTCTCATTCTCTCACTTCCTCTAATTCCCTTTTCATCCCCCAATCCCCACCTTCTTCACTCTCTCACTCTCTTTCCTCTTCCCCTCTACTTTTCATCCCGCAGTCTCTCTCTCTCTCTCTCTCTCTCTCTCTCTCTCTCTCTCTCTCTCTCTCTCTCTCTCTCTCTCTCTCTCTCTCTCTCTCTCTCTCTCTCTCTCTCTCTCTCTCTCCTCTCTCTCTCTCTCTCTCTCTCTATCTCTCTCTCTCTCTCTCTCTCTCCTCTCTCTCTCTCTCTCTCTCTCTCTCTCTCTCTCTCTCTCTCTCTCTCTCTTTTACTCTCTCTCTCTCTCTCTTCAACGAGAGCGAGAGCGAATGGGAATATAAATCGTGTTTTGCCTTAACGATAAAGCACAGCGCTGCTAACGCGACAATTGTAACAGAAAGCAAGTGCTCTGCTACACGATCATCGCAGCATGCAGTTCACACGCGAGGAACGTCAGCGTTCACGCGGAGGTCACTTCATCCGTGAGATAACCTCTCGTGGAACATGAAATGAGTACTTCATAGCAAGCATTGCCATCGACTTGCCACCGGTCTGTGCTCCACTGTTGGTGACCTCACAACGTCATTAATCTGTGCCGGACGAGATACAACACCCCAGCCTACGCCCGGGCAGTAAACTACTGGTAGGAATCGAACACCGCTGTGGAGACAGATGGCCAATATCCACACAGAGGTACGACTGAGAGTTCGAAAGTTACGAGTGCAACGAAGCGACGACATGCATCGTGTTTCTCCCGCACGAACGAGTGGCTTACGGTCTCTGAAGTCCCGGGAGGGGAAGCCATCCCTGCGACGCATCATGGCTTTGGGATCAGGAGAGGCCCGTGAACAAGTACCGGGCTGGAACGGAACAGTAGTCGATTTGAGGACGCAGCGAACAGGGGCAGGCCAGGCAACACCATTGGATAGGTACGTGGAAAGTAGCATGGTTGATAACAAATTAGAGCGGAGCTGAGTGCAGGCCTGGGAATGAGAGGGCAAACACACACATGAAATATGTGCATGCCAATCTTCGGTATACGACCGGGGACAGGGGTCCATTGGCCGTCCGTACCGCCTGTGGGTGCCGCCGCCATTGGCCTCCCTTGCCTGCCAAGCTCGTCTGTATCACCCGCTACCACTGCTTGCTCCGCGTTCGATGACGGCAATTCATCACGCCATAAAACGGACGATAGATTCGATGGGGCAGTCGAACAATCCCATTTGGCGACAGCTGGTGACGTCACGGGCGCGCGGCCGGACGCCCTTCTTCCGGGGCGGGCTCCGGCGGCCGCCCCGACCGCCGACCGACGGCCCAATGTCCTCGGCTCGCGTCGTCTGCGGCGGCCGACGACCAGCGTCTGATAGCGGCCCTGGCCTACGGCAGCCCCGACCGGACGCGGCGCGACCGCCGCCGGCGGTCCCGCGCCACGCTCGGTGGAGCCGCGCCGCGGGGCAGACGTCATCTGCCCGTGAGATATGTCCCGATGGGCCGACACGAGGGAATGGTCGGCGGCCCGCGGCGCTTCGGGGTCATTTAGCATCCCCCTCGGCCAAGTCGGTCGCACATGCGGCGTATCGATTTCGCGTGGCGTTCTTCCCATGGGCCGTGCCGGAACGCTGGCCCGTAACTTAGTCAGCACCATTAATTTTAAGATAAATACGCCCATAATCTGACCGCCGCAGTCGAGCGTCAGCCCGCTGCCGTTCGGCGATGGCGCCACGGCTGCGCAGGTCCGCGCAGGCCGCGCGGGCAGAGCGGCCCGCGCGGCCCGCGCGGCCCGCGCCGGCGGACGCCGCTCCGCGCGGGCCGGCGAGCTGTACCGTACGCGCTGCCGGAGTGCCAGCAGGCCGAGGAGCGCTAACCGGCCGGGACGGCGCTCCGGTGCTGCCAGCAGGGCTGCCTTCGCTGCCGCAGCGGCTGCCGTTCCCTGATTGGCAGCCCCGGAGGACGAGGCCGGCCGAATTGTTTACACGGGACGGACCCGCCGCTCGCGCGCGCGGGCCGTGCCTTTCGCCCAACGGCGGCTGTCTTATTGTCGCCGAGCTATCCGGAGACCGCGACACAGACCTCCGGTCACGAGAGTTGACATCTCTCCGCCACAAAACACAGCCGCTGTCGCCTGAAGATGAAACCCGAGGCCGCACGTGCAGACGGCGCACTGCCGAGTCGCTTCATGTGAGGCTGGGAAGACAGGAGGAACGGTACAGATGAAGGACGGTGTTCGGTCGGGTTTGTGCGACTGTACTTTGACGCCTGAAAACACAAGAATCACATGTGAATCACTAAGCAAAGGATTGGTGAACTGTACCCCAGCTCGCGCACCACGATGCAGTATTGATCAGGTTGCATTTGTTACGTATACTGGTCGTTTAAGAAGCTTAGACGCAACTTGCTTTTTTGCATTCTTAATGACGAGTTGCATCCGTGATGCCAATGAATGGAAATGTTCACCAGGAGTGGATATCATAGCAGCATGGCAACAACATGGCGATTAGGGATGGACCGAGGGCAATCTTAAGCTCGTTCTTTTCATGCTGCGTCACGGGCGTAATGCGCTTTCAAAATGACTGAGCATACGTCCCCCCCCCCCGACCCACGTCGGCACCACTGATGATAATTGCGGAAGCTGGCACATCGCAAACTTCTAAGAGAGTGCCTTTATATTCCGCCTCCAGCGCGTCAGTGACAGGCCCTTGGTGGCTAGCTGTTCGGTTATTTTGTCATCGCGGAGCGCGGTGGAGACAGTTGTGGAAAGTAGAGTAGTGGGTGATGCACCGGGCGGTCGGTCTGATGCACCTGGTTGTTGGTACACGAGACCTGGGTGTCGGTCTTGGAGACCTCGGTGCGTCTACAAGACCTTGGTGCCAGTCTACAAGACCTTGGTGCCGGTCTACAAGACCTTGGTGTCGGCCCGCGAGACCTGGCTGTTGGTCTACGAGAACTGGGTGCCGGTCTGCGAGACCTTGGTGCCGGCCTGCAAGACCTGGCTGTTGGTCTTCAAGACCTGGGTGTCGATCTGCAACACCTGGCAGCAGTCCCGGGCACAGTGTGAGCGCGGTTTACACTTCCCATCCCGATGAGCGCCGGGAGAAGCCGCGGTCATGTTGACTATGTGACCGGCTGAATGTAGACGGGAGGGCATGCAGCTTTGCATCGCAAGACCCAGACGGGCATGATGCTTCTTTCACACCTATCCACTTGCTTCATCACGTCAGCGCTTTACCGACGCGAAAGGCCCGGACGTCGGGGCCGGAACAGTTGCGCTGTTGTGACGCAGCAGCTGAGCGCGTCGATAGTCATTCTGCAAGTCAACTAAGAATTATGTTTATCATCAGACTAGGCATACAGTGCCGACGCTTGCGTTAAGTTAGATCACTGTAGTTTGCGAAGCGATATGCAAGCATTTCCGGTGCATCCAACACCGGAGACCTTGATACCACTGGCCTAATGCAGCACCAACGCTCCCACACCAGTGCCACTACAGGTTCTGCTTCAGAAACCGCTCCTCCCCTGATATACCATCTGCTCCAGCAGCCGTCCTGATCCAGCTATCTCTTCTCCTGTCAGCGCGTCGGAGCAAACATGACGACTCCTCGTCTCTCTTCAGGCGTACGGCACCCAGAAGCCATTCACCTGTGCTCATGACAGGCGCTGAGAGCTGCCCGTGCCAAAGCCCTCCTGGAATATCCCGCATCAACCGTGTTCGCTTTGGATCGAAGTTTCTGAGCAGCCAACGCCCCCGAGACTCCTCTCCCGTCTGTCTATTTCGTCTGGCCATGCCCCAATGTTGATCCGAGTGGCACTTTTGATTGACGCTTTGTTTAGGGCTCCGCCGATTCGACGAGCGTTTACTCACCAAAATTTCCGAATTTGCTCCCCGAAGACTGTGCCAAGCTTTGCAAATCCCGGTCTCCATAGGGAAGTGTTTATGGACAGGTCTGCCAGGGTTTGTGATTGTGTTAAGACCGTTATTATAAGATTACTTTTTGAAGTGTTCAGCTAGGTCATTCATGTCAGTGAAGGTTGTGTTGTTGCTGTGTAGTACGTTTATCGGCAACCGCCGAGTCAACTGCCCCAAAGATTATGATCCAGAGCGTTCTTGGCTCAACTCAATCACTGATTGTACAACACAAATTTACATCGCATACGAATGTGCTGCACTCAAGCAGCTGGCACCTAGCTCGTTCACCGACAGTCACTTAGTCAGATCGGTCAGTCGGTCCGACCCCTTAGTCAGTTAGTAGTGCAGCACTAGTGACTTAATCAGTCACAAGCGCTGCGTTAGAAGTGAGCTAGTATCTAACCCAGTCATCATCGAAGTACATTAACTGCACCAAGTGTCACCAATCTGCACCAAGTGTCTTACCAAACTGGCACTCCTCAGCTAAACAATCTGACGCATCAACGACAATGCTGCGTCATTTTATCGTTAAGGCCCTGCGGGCGTGCACTTCGAAATGCAAGTCATTCATTTTCATTCGCGGTCCTATTTTCAGTCTGTCGACGGCCGACAACGGGGACCTGTAAGCCGCCGTCGGCGAGGTTCCGGGAGTGCGACCGTCTGAGACGCTTTGCGCCACCTCGCGCCCTGGAAACAGCGCGTTCATCAGCGCAATTCGCCGCAGCCCCGAAATAACGCGAAACCTTGGCCACCGCGTCTTTTATGACTCTGAAGCCGCAAGAAATCCTCGTGTGTTTCATTCTGACCGCTATAGAAGGCGCCTGCTGCGCGCCCACAGTGGCGATGTATTGATCGCCCCTGCCAGTGTTAAATTTTATCAGCAAGAGCAACACTGAAAGTCGGGGTGCTCCTAGGGCCGCGCCGCCGTTGCCAGCCCGCAGACGAAGGGCGGTCCCGATCTCGCGCTGACAAGGCAGCGGAGCATCCCAGAGTGGACCGGCAAGCGATCCCCCGAGAGCCGGCGGCTTCGGCGGGTCCCGAGGTGCTGCGCTGAGGGATCGGTTCAGCCACGAGCAGCGGCGACAGCCCCCGCCCCCCCCCCCCCCTCGCCACAGCGACATGGTCAAGCGACACAAGAAATGCTACCGGCTGCGCTACTACCTGAAGGTGTTCTTCACGCACCTGTTCTCGCACGTGGGCCTGTGTGGCCTAGTGGTCGGCTACTCGGTGATCGGCGCCTTCCTGTTCGAGTTCCTCGAGAGTCGTAGCGCGGAGGAGACGGCGCGCCCGACGCTGCCCCGCGAGAAGCGCCAGGAGATCGACGGCTTCCGCGCCCGTTGCCTGGAGGACCTCTGGGCCTTCACCAGTGAGTAGCCGTGTAGGCCATATCGGGCCTATAGTGTACCCGTGTAGGCACTAGGCCGTGTCAGGCGGCAGGCGCCCGAGCCAGCCCCGTCCCTTGTGCGTGCGTGCGTGCGTGCGTGCGTACGTGCGTGTGTGTGTGCGTGTGTGCGTGCGTGCGTGTGTGTGTGTGTGTGTGTGTGTGTGTGTGTGTGTGTGTGTGTGTGTGTGTGTGTGTGTGTGTGTGTGTGTGTGTGTGTGTGTGTGTGTGTGTGTGTGTGTTTGTGTGTGTGTGTGTGTGTGTGTGCGCCGGCCAAAGTGAGCAGAAGCGGTGAGTTATTACTGTGAGTTTCAAGTTTTTCATAACTTTCCCGTGATCCCTTCTGTGACTTCCCAATCTAGGAAAGCATTGGATGAAGTGATATAAAAGGTCGCACCTCAATAATACCGCAAGGTGGACATTTCAGAGCTACTGCTGGATACATCCTTCCGAAAAGAGGCGGTCTGTTTTTGCATTCGCCGAGGTGAAATAGACCGTTGGTTTAAAGGACCAAAGTTTTCTGTTGATTTCGGGCCCGATTTACAGCCGGATTTAGTTAGGAAAGCATCAGCGAAGTTTGGTCGTCGCAATCACCGCTTTATTAGCGATGTAGTGGCGCTAAAGCTTCTGCTCTTTTTGAGCCCGTAATCTTTTTAGAGGCATGTCGGAGGCTAGCTTCAATGAACTCTGGAAAGCCATTACAGCTGTAAATGACATTCAGTGCTGCTTGGTGACAATCGACCAAACAGAATATAGGTGAAAGGTTCTGTCGGTAGGGATGTGTACATGATTTATTTTTATATTTATTGATGAATGACTCAATTGGGTAACCCCTCAGGACACCGGTTAAAAGCTCTGAAAATTACGTGAAGAAAGCGTCGAAACTCTTCAGTCATTCTGGTTTAATGTGAAGCATAAGGACATCCACCGGTTCATGCTTAGGCACATGATGAGCTGGGATAACCTTTAAACGGGGAGATGACCGCGTCATCACGAAAGAGGTAGATGGGCGTGGGCAGAGGCTATCAACAGACCTTTCAGGAGTTCAGCAGGGAAATTAGACCACGCGAGTCTGACGGAAGTCAGTACCCGGGGCAGCACTGTTCTTCAAAGCAGCCATGGACACGCAATCTGCTCTTTTTTGTTGCCGTTCAAAGGCAAAAGGACCTAGGAGTCATTAGTTAGGATAGCATTTAGATTGTTTTGCCTTTGGACGGCAGAATGGCCTTGTGGTACCCCAGCTAGCGCAGCGAGCCGTGCCATGACGCCTGACCCCTGTACAGAGGGCCAGGGTCTGGCCGTCCGACTATCGATTGGCCGAATCTGCCCCAGCGCCGCGGGCGCCGCCGCGCCTCTCGGCGGCTCGCGCCGCACAGCTGGCGACTGCCGCCAGCGTCTGGACCGAGTCAAGTGACGCCTTCGGGCGGCCGCGCGCGCCACGGCGCGTCTCATCACAGGCACAACGTAGGCGCAAAGCCAGTCGCAAGGCCGCCGAGGCCTGAGAAAGCGCAGCAATGCACGTTTTGTGCACGAGATGTGGTATTTTTGAAAAGGGGCACGTACGCAATCCTGATGAAAATGGTTCAAAATCTAACTGGATGGGAGCAAAGTTAACCTGTATTAAACTTATGAGGTGACAGGATCTCCGTAAAACGACCCGGTTATGGTTGTACCGGTTGTCAACAACTTACAAATGTCGCAATGAATTGGCTCTTTGTATCAGCTAATATAATCGATCAACTGAATTGGTTCGTTTAACAGGCTCAGGGATTGATTGAATATCATTCAAAACATGAAGTGCGCAACGTAGATTGCGCAGGGCGTCGGACGGCATGATTTCTCTCCCCCCCCCCCCCCCCCTCCCATTCAAGGTTTTCATTTGTATTTTATGTGCTTTTCATTGCGTTCTTTAGTTTTGGACTTTCCCTGTCATGCTTTCGCACCGGTCATCCAAAGGTCAAGGTCCTAGTCCGATCAATGCACGTCGTCAGTGAGCATGTCGCAACCCGATATTTTAGGCGACTGTCAGTTAAGAATAAAACGAGACGCATTCGCAAGCAACAGAAGCATCATCGGTACCGTGAGGGGAACGGTTAACGAGGAAGCGCGACGAATTCAACACTGCTACGTCGAAGGAAAAGGGCATCGTTTAATGCTGCCAACATTTACGGATCATTTCAAGTTTTGCACATCTAGCCCCATCTGGAGGGTTCTTTTGTTGGTTTGCGTTTGTCTGCGACCATCTGAATCCGTTTGCAATTGCTTGCTTGAACATCCGTCGACTTAACTCACGGATATCAAGACCCTCCGCACAAATCCATGTCCTGAGGAGCTGCAGAGCGCTGAAGTTAAGAACCCTTGAGGTAAGTTTAAACTGAAATGAAACATTCGTGTCGACTGCTCTCGAGTTCCGTGAGTTTCTCAGCTGAGATCCCCTACTTTGGCGGGATAGCCAGGTCGTAAACATGACCTGCTCACACCGCGGAGACCAGAGCGCTGCCGTCGTCGGATGGCTGTGGTGCACCACTGGGGTAGTAGCAGGAGACAAACAAGGGATCTTCAAAAGATAGCGTGCTGTGAAAAGTGTTGACTGAGACCCGGACACAGATAGGGCAGACCGCGGTCCGGCCTCTGAGAGTAGCATGCGGTCCAAGGGTCCGGGCTTGAGCTTCAGAGAGCAGCATGCGGTCCGAAAATAGCCAAATTCCGGCTTTTAAGGGTAACAGGCAGTCAAGAGGCTGGTGTTCCACCCGCCGAAGGTAGCAGATGGCTAAAAGGTCCGAGGCTTACCTGCTTTGGATAATGGGCGGTCCGCGGTACGAATTCCAGCCTCTGAGCGTGATGAATGGTGGTCTTGCGGACACGGTTGCAGTTTCTGATGACAACGAGCGGGTAAGAAGCAAGAGCCCCGTTTTGTGCAGGCAGCAGATGCTCCAGGGCAGGAGGCAGTCCAGGGGTCAGAACACCAGCCTCGGAGGGCAGCAGGAATATCGGCCTCGGAGGGCAGCCGGCGGTCCAGGGCTCAGAACCCCAGCCTCTGAGAGCAGCAGGCTTCCCGGAGTCGACCCTCAGCTTCTGGAGCCCACAAGCGGTCCTGGGAGCAGACTCCAGCGGCCCTTGGCGGCGGCTGGTCGTGAGGAGGTGACGCTCGCCTGTGGCCCGGCTGTGGTCTGCTGGTGCCCGTATGTCATCGGAAGGGTGCCGCTGATGTATGGGGCAATAAGGTGGCGGCGGGCCGCCGTGTCGCAGCTGCGAGCCAAGTGGATTTAGCACCGGCACCGCCTGCGCACGGCCCCGCCACATATCTGGAAACGAAGCGCGGATGGAGACGTGCGAGTGACGCTTCCGTCCAAATCCCAATTGGGCTCGACGACATTCGGACCCTTACAAGGGGCGTGAGAGCCTTCTAGGCCTCCATGAACGAACGGATGAGAAGCTGAAAATACCGGCGTGTGAGAGGCAGCGTTAACACCTAGCCTCGGAGCCATTAAAGCAGTTTCATTTTGTGCTGTTGTTGTGTTTGATTTCTAGCTATAGCGATTCACGAGGAGTCTTCCGCATCACATTATAACTTCAGAATCACCCAGATGATCATGGGTAGGAAAGCGGCGGTCAAAAGCTCATCATCTTAAGGACAACGCAGTCTGCATGAACATTTTGCACTGAAGGCCTATGTTCCACTTTATTTGGATTCAGATGCAACTAAGAATCATATCGCTTTTGTGTAAATCAAGGCCTAATTAGGAGTCGTAAATTAAGGTGGGTGTTGGTAACCTTACGCTCATCACAGTGAGCGTTAATACCCTAGGATAAAGTTAGGATGGTGATTGTGACCATAAGCACACTAAGAAGTTTCCTAATGTTTCTACTAATTCTTAGCTGCGCACTTCAATATATCCGTTTCATTGAAGACCCAACTTTTTCGCTGAGACTGCTTGAATAACCTAACTCAACATTGACTCGACTTGAATCAACATCAAATCAGAAGTGCCACTTGAGATCCGAAAGACAGTTTCAATGACTAACAACTTCGATCGTATGAGAGGATTGATGTCGACATTTGTTGCAATTAGTCACCGGTCAATTCTGATAACACGCCATGCAACGTAAAGTTTGAAAACAGAAGTTTACAAAGACAACACTAGATACACGCAGCACACTACAGAAAGTGCATCAGGGTACTGCTGTGGGCATCAAAACCAGAGGAGTGGCCCATAGCCAATATCGAAGTGACAATAGAAATGTCAAGGTTCTGTGCTGGCGCTGGCTCAACAGATAGGAAACAGAACGGGTGACAGTGTCTGCTGGAACAAGATGATGCTATTATTGATATAGTAGTTATCAACAAATTTACGGCCGTGACTGGTAGTAAAAGTAGCCGCAATCTTCTTTGTGAGGTAGGACAGAGTACTCCTGGCTGTCGCCTAGAACAGAGCCGTGAAAAGGAGTAGTCATTCTTTTCACAGATACGAACATTTGCCTTTCAGTCCTCGTAGCTTTGTCCTTTGCGCACATGAAGAAAGTTTCAGATTGATTTGCTAAGCGCAATGTAGCAGAAATAGCTTATAGATATATCACAACTGCTCAGGATTTGAGTATGACCAGGTTTAGGTGTCCAAGCTTTCGAACAATTGTGCCCACAAATGAAACGCTTTCCACTCAGCCGCGTCGCAATTATGATTTTTACGACAGGGTCACGTGGCATTTTTGCTGTACTTCAGGGCACCAATGAAGAGAATCTGGGCATGCTGGCGGCGTCTAGAACAGTGTAATTGGTAATGCACTTAGAAAATGTATTTGTGCAGTATGGCAAACCTGTCATACTTTTACATGTTTCGAGCCGGTCAGATTGTGCAAAGATATTATGGGTGGTTAGCAAAACTGAACACTTTGGATGCACCTTTGAGCAAGTTACTGTTGTATTTTGAGTTGTATGATGATAGCGGATACCCGTGAATGTAAGCACTGCTCGAATCATTGAGTAACTCCAGAATATACTTCACTGAATGCCTAACACCTTCGGTCTCATACCAGCTGGCCGGTTGAAAAACAACCTTAGTAAGGCAATTTATTTACTCGAGATGACTATCTTAATATATCAATTGGTTCCATCACGAACCCAAGACCATTCCCTGTGTAAATCCCGCAGCAGCATGGGATATATTTAAGCCGACTAACCCATTTTCACGCAACTTCTTTGATGAATGGATTGCTCAATTTAGCAAATCCAATTCAGATAAATCTCAACAAGCTAAACAACTGCTATTGTATGACCAAGAAGCCGCGTGGTGGGGCTCGCTTACACGATACCCGGGTTGGCTGGCTGTGTTGTGCCTGAACGGAGGGAGATTAAGGCGGCAGCTAAGTCTACACCCGGCTGGCAAAGCTTTTAAAGTCAAGACCATTTCCGATCGCTGCATCACGTAAGCCTCTTCACGCTGGAATATATAACTGAAGCGTCAGTGTCTAATGGTAGCTGCATTTTTACTCGGCTGCGCTGATGAGCGGCACGTGATCCATCACGCCCGTGTCCTTCGATCGGCCCATGTTGACTCGCTCGCGGGAGCCAGCCAGCCGCACCAGTGGACCGATGACGCACAGTGACGGTAAACACGTGCGATGATGCCGACGTCCGTTCTATAACATATCTGTCTGGTCGCCAGCTCTTGATGAGGAGCGTCGTCCCTGCTGCTTCCCATGATCGATCTGAACTACCGAATTAGGTGTTCTGCAAACGGACATCGACCATCGCACGCGGCCTTATAACCAGAATCCATTTAGAGGATGCGGTCTGGACGGCGCGACCAGATTTATGGCTGCCAATAAATAAGCGGCCAGGAGTCCGCTCTGAGCGCCAGAGAGCCTGTCGTTGGGAGTGTTTGTTCACAATCGGCGGCGTCACGGGAGCCCCGGCGGCGGCGCCCAGACGGGTGCCGCATCACCGACGGCCGCCGCGGCCACCTTCCGTCGCTTCGGTCGTCGCCGGACGCTGGCTGACTGTCCGTCCTCGAGCTGGCTCGCCAGGCAGTCGCCAAGACCTGGAAGCCAGAGCTCCGTGACCGAGATCCGCGTCTCGTGCCAAGTGACGTGGAAGCCGCCATGATTCGGCAAACCTCCATCCTGGCGCACGGACGGTGCCCGACCCCCCTCCCCCTCCCCAGCCTTCCGCACGGTCGGCTTTGACTCCCGTGCTGGTCGCGCGGACGGCTCGACAAGAGACCCGGCGTTTTCCAATCACGCAACCTATAGCCCCTCCACGTCCCGCGGAAATCGGGATTCAGCTATTCGGCCTCAACCCTCTCATTCCATTTTGGGCATGTAAGGCGTAACGAGTGTTGGTACAAACTGTTTGAATCTATAAGTAAATAAAGGCATGAGATTAAGGAGTGCTGTTGGTATCGCCGATGCACAACAGACTGCGTCAGGCGAGGCGTATAGCTCTATGTTTTAAAGGCTGAAAAACTCCTAAAATGAAAAACAAGCCATATTCGTCCACTGTATTTTCAGAGTTCCAATGCCAGATAAAACATTCTACATAGCTCAGAGCTGAGAGAGTGGTAGGGACATTGAAGGTAAACCAATCCTTAAAACATGCGCTCGGGTGGGGGCAGGTCAAATTGACCTCCCCCTGAAGGTTTTTCCAGAATGGTTTCCGAACGGCGCGGCGCAACCGCGCCAACGCTTCCTTAGCTGTAGACAGTTGAACAGCGGATCGTTTGACATAAAAAATTTAGATATACCTTGTAAGGCTGCTGACCTATGGCAGGTCAAAGTCAGGCCATGGTTTCAGCGAAGTCAATTTCTAGGGAATAGTTTAATCTGATGCAACAACAAAGTGTTAGACGAAGCCACACATCTCTGAGATGCTTTTTTAGGCAACACAAACATTTAATGAGCAAATTATGTTTACCTAAGGTCAGGTATACAAGTCAGACCAAGGACAAAACCAACCTGCTTTATTACTCTAGGGCTTGCTGTATGGGGAGGTTTCTGGTGTTCATTTCGAATTTATTGATGGTAAGAACAGCGTTATACATCTTCCATGGACTTCTTAAAGGTCAGAATAGGTCATTGACCTGAAATAAACCAGGTCATCAATTTTTTTTTTAGGAACATAATGCCTGGCGTAATCTTTGCCGCTTATTCAAATGCAACACCCAGAGGAGTACTATATGATTTTGGTCACCATGACCTTCAAAGGTCAAACAAGGTCCCTGGTCTTAACTGAGCATGGGACCTTTTGCTCAGAAACAGTTATCTAGGCTATGGAGCATTTTGGAGACCAACCTGGAATTTGACCTAGTTTGATCTTATGTGATCCGAAGGTCATGACCTAGGAACCTAAAACTTTGACCTAAGGGATTTTACGTACAGGTCAGCACACCTTGTAAATTTGGTGTCTCCAGCTCTCTTAGTTTACGAGATCTCAGGGGGTCAAATTGCCCCCCCTCTCCCACCCCACCCGAGAGAAGGGTATCTAGCCGGCCACACGCGCGCGTGTTAAAAATTTTAGGAAAGTGCAGCCCGTGTATGAGAGTCTCGATTACTAGCCACGAGTCCCTTTCAAGATCTAATTTAAGTTTTACGCCGCAGTTCGCATAAAATCAGATGTAATAATACGTTGCATTTGTATGGCACCTGGCTCTGGCACATGCAATAATTTTAACAAGATAATCAGTGAATTAGACCATTTGCTTTCAGACTTTGAATATTGAAAAATGCTGGTATTTTTGCCCACTGCGCTGGCTTCCCGGATGCAATTTGGGAACAGACATGTAGGTGGCTGAGCAGGGCGGGAAAGCGGCTCGGTCTACTCCTGAAACCAGCCAAAAACGTGGTCTCCAGATTTGGGCTGCTTTTGTCTCAAAGTTGGGGCATAAGCCCTTCCCCAACTGAATAAGTCTGCAATCCTGCTGACCTTCAAATTATTCTTTAAGGTCTGCCGATCTCCCTTTGACTGCTTAATTTACATAAGATCTCTGTCAGTGGTATTCATCAATCACAATAGTTGTTTGAGCAGATAAGAGTTCTGACAATATTCCCTCGCGTGTTTTTGTTGCACATTCTTCATCGATGGTCGCATCCAAATCTGGTTCGGCGTGCCCTCTCAAAAATCCAGACAGCAAATTTTGTCAATGTTTGAAGCCCGAGAACATGCGAAATCCCTGCGCGCTTGAAGCCAAACCCTGCGAAGAGTCCGCGTGTTAAAGCCAGTGCATGCGGCGTTCTGGCGAATCAAAGAGATAGCGTCAACCAGGAGTGAAAAGCACCTTTTCTGCCACCGACAAAATTTAAAGCCGTTTAAATTGCCGCCTGGAGTCAAATCTCTGAGAAACCGTTGCGCTTTGTCTTAAAATGCGATAAAGCACAAAAATAAAGACGAACTAAATGCAACGCGGCATAACCTTCAAACCTTTTGGTTTCGGGAGTTTATTTGCACTTAAGTGTCATTTACTGGCCATCAAACATTGAATGATGGTTGAGACTAGACTAATCGAATTATCAGGTAAAGGCATACTTTACATAACTACTCTAAAGGTGCCGTTTCCTATTCAGTTGGGGGGGGGGGGGGGGGAGGGGAGGCTGGACTGTGCCACATAACTAGGGATACAGTTTTCTAAGTTTATTAATTATCTTTTTTATCAATTATTTTTCCATTTTTGTAATTTTGGGGGTTCAGCCTCCCAAAAACAATTTTGAGAAACTACACCCCTGCTCCCTACTGTGAAAAGAAAGTGTGTCAAATCTGGGAAGAAACTGCTCCAAGTGCATTTCGGGAGCAGGCTCAGACATATTTTTCTTCCAGCAACCCCTCCCCCTTCCCTTCCTCATCTCTAAAATTTTGCAAAGCTGCATCCCAGCAGCCCTACATTTACCAATAACATGGTTACACAAGCACCTGAAACAAGATCACTTTTGGTTTTCTGACGTCATCGTACAATAAGCTGGAAGCGCCGGCGACAATCTGTATCTTCGCACAATCATTGCCGTTGCAGATTTCTCACCTCCTCGCACGAACCCAATTGGCTATAGCAAAGTTCATGCAACATTGATATCAACAGATGCAAACGCTATTTCTCAATACCTCTAGCATCTTCATTTAGCTTTATCTGTAATCAGATGAACACTATAAGCGTTTTATCTCACGCCTGTCCGCCGATCAGTGCGCAAAGTCTGAGGTATAGCGGGCAATGTGAGAGGTCTACACCAGCGATGCTCTGCACCTTACCTCAAAACCGCTGTTCCTCTCAGCAGCAGGAAGCCCAGGATGAAACCTTAACATGTGTCGCTCCAACGACCCCCGTTTATCTCTGAAGCAACAGCTAAGGTATCCGCAAACAGCAATGCTACATCGGCGAAGCTTTCTAACGCTACGTTACAAAACTGACGATTAGCTACTTTTTTCTAGGCAATTAGCTCCGCACGCATGAACACAACCAACAGCAGCCCACAACCTCGTACTCAACCGGACGCTTTGCCGCGTGGAGAGCATTCGAGCCCATGGCATGTACCGCCTTGAGCCCATGTTTCTCAAATGTCACGACGCTTTAAAATGCTGCGTAGCAAACTGATCACGTTCGTCGCAAGATGCTGCGGCCAGCCATGATTCTTACGACTAGTAATAAGCCTAGTAATTTGGTATTTTATACCGTTTAGTATTTGACGTGAATCTTGGCTGAAATCTGTGAAAAGCACTGATCTGAGTGGGGTTGGAAAAGCACTGTTACCATTGATCTCTGACGTCAGCACTGATAAAGTATAGGTTGTAGTATGCATGTCACCTGCTAAAAACTATCCTGATAAAGGCTTCTATGTTTAGGAGCATCTTATGGCCCAACTTGCTCATACAGTGAAACGTCAACTTTACCACCAGTGCTCTACACATGCTCACGTTGCAAGCGTTAGCGAGTACAAGCCAATACTAAGCTTTGAGTCTCGTGTAGCTGGGATGATCTGTTGTAATATGGTTTAGTCTGTTGATTATTTTCTTTTTCGCAATCGTGCCTCCGATTGGTTTGCAAAAGTGTCATTTTTTGTCACCGGTTATATCTCGTAAATCAGAAGCTCAAAGCTGAAGCCCCTGGCGTCAACAGTCCCGACTTTTCCATCGGCCCGCTCAGACGGTACCCGCTCCTTCCCCGGACGGCTTGTATCCCTGCGGCGGCGTTCAGTCACCCCGGGCCTGGTCTGACCCGTGACCGGTTAGCGCCGGGCGCCCCCCCCCCCCCCCCCCGTCATGCTGCCACCTCCCGAGACAGCGGCAGCCGTCCCGCCGGCAGGCCTCGGCCGGGCCGTCTCCGATTCCACTGCTGCCGGCGAAATCAAGACAAACAGTGCTCTGGCTGGTGCCGACTGCGCGCTCCCGCGGCACTCGGAAATTCGTTACGCCGGGGAGAAACTCAAGCGAATTGGAAAAGTCGCACGGGCGACAGCAAAAAGGAAAGCAGGACGAATTAAAATCATAAAAAAGATCTTGCAAAGCTTTTTCGTTGGCTGCCCTACTCTATCGTTTCTTTCTTTTGCTCAGATACATTCAAATAGTACTTCTGCCAAAATCTGCGAAACAAAGTGGAGCAGATGGGCTACCGATATGTAAATTGTACACGGTGTAAGCAGCTTTATGCGTTTTTTTGTCAGGGATGTCAATGGGGAACGTTAGCTGACCGTGCTCGCTCTGAGTCGCCGCCCCTATGCTCCAGCAACAACGATGATCTTATGTTGTCAACGGTATGGTCCGTAATAGTGGCTTGCCTTCCACTGAGCATCATTTTGTCCCTCTCCCTGTCCGATCGTTGGTCAGACCCCCAGATGTTCGACCCTCCCCCCTGCTCACACCTACCGGATCGGCGGGTTTGTGAGCAACCTTCATCTGCTGATCGGCCTGATATGGACAGCCCAGCACACGCCATCGCTAGTGTTTGTGGGTCCTCTGTTCAGCGAAATCCATTCACCGGCAACAGGAAGGGTCCTGGCCTCCCGCTGGGCAAAATAATGCCCTGGATTTAAGCAACAATGGGATCATTTGTCTGCATGCCAGGATGGTACCGTGATGCGGGCCGTCCTTTTGTGCGCACTCTTATCGTGTCTGGCAGGCCTGGACGCTGGGTGTACTGAAATCTGAAATGATGCCCCATGTCTGGCATCAGCTCGGCCGGTACCTTCGTTGTTGATGTTAGGCTGTCGGCACTATTGCGCATCCAAATCACCATGCCATATTCGCACGGCGTGCATCGCGTGGCAATCTGAGGTGAGATAATTTTCCCATTTGACCGCCGTGATGACATTGGGTTGGAAATAGGCGTTCCAGTTCCGCTGGGTGCAGTTGTTTGCGTGATATTGCCATAACAGCCCAAGCAAGATGTCATTTGCTTAGGTTTTCAACGCTATGGTTCGACGTGTTATCTTCCTAAAGAGGGCGCACGCAATGAGGTATAGTTGTTGTTTAAGTGCAGCGTACTTCCAGTGCACAAAAACAGCAATGAACTTGCGGGAAATTGATAAAATTCCTAAGAAGTTGGGATTGTTATCATATTTGGCGCAAATGTCATGCCCTGGACCACTACGTTTGGGTTTCACTACTCTGAATAAACTTTCTAGACATCCGTATGCACCATGATTCCCATGCCAGCCAACGCGTTTAACTGAGTCGTATTGCGTCAGATCATGTTTGTAACGCACTCCTCGAGTTTCCGCAGCTTGCGAACGTTTCTTTGGCCGCTTAGCACGCAATGGCAGAGCCGCGCAAACATTAAAATCCCGCATCACATTAGTACACCGATAACATGAATTATTTTCGAGATGTCACCGAGGGCTGCTAATCTTCATGCTGCGCGGTTCCTGCTTCTTGGTCTTCTGTCGATGGAGCGAACTCTGCGGTGGACGGTGAAGATGTTTTTGTAATGATGTGCAGTGTGTTGGGAATATGTCGGCAAGCTTACAAAGCTTTTGATTACGCAACAAATTATTATTCACAGCCGAGCCGCATTGCCCAGTTGTTCCAGAGCTCCACGATCTGCTCACGGCGGTGTTCGAGAAACGTCGTTGCTGTTAACATATACCATGTAATCACCGACGAAACGGTCACGAACATAAGTTGTTGTTTCGATGCAGCTTCTAGCCTTCTGCGCACAAACTTCGGCGATGCAATGGGCCAAGTTTGTGATGAACTAACTTTTGCCGCTTGGAGGTCTTTCACGACAGACACTCATTGTTTTCAGCTGTAGTGCATAAAGTAGCATTAACAGTCATTTGTTCCCAGCCAACGAATTTGTACATTCCTAGTACATGCATGCACGTGTGTTCCCCCAGGAATAAATGCGGCTCCCTCGTTCATGGCAAAAGACAGCATATTCCACAACATTAGATAATGTTTTGTCTTCCTTTAAAACTAGCTGGTATGCTCGCCGGCGCCCTGGTAGGGAAGGATGGCATACTGCGAGGGAACGAATTGAGATGATCACATCTGGTTTGGTGATCAGCAATAAGTCTTTCTTTTGTTGTTGGTAATTGTATTTGTATTTTAAATGGAATGTTTCACATTTCAAGATACTGAAGAAAGCAGGAGATATGATGAAACAAGCTCACTAGCAACTTCTGGCACACTTTTTAAGTGGAAAAGACTGGTCTACGCAGCACAATACTCTGTTTGGTAAAAATACTGCTCAATGCGTGATGGCTTAATTACGTCATCATGCTTGCACAACATTGGTTGAGAGCCAGTTGACGCCCGTCGTATCTGGAAATCGTGCTCGCGAACACCAGATATGAACGCCTTGACAGTTATGTTTATTTTCGCCTTGATCGCCGCATGGCTTATGGAGTGACAGGATTTGGATGACGCAGTTATGACGCGTTATGAATGCCGAGGTGACTTTGAAATACTCTTCCCGGTATGCCTTTCCCCATCTTCGCGGGCGTGTAGCTAAGAAACTAGTAGGGCTTAGGTCTCAAAAAGTACGGGGTTGCGAACAGCACCGAAAGGTCTTCAAGGTGGCTATTTCAGATAAAAACCCCATATAACTGAGACACTCCCTTAAACACAAACCGCACAGCATGTAATTCCAGTCAGCTTAACAGCACTATTTTCCAATCAGATCTTACATGCGAAACATGCATAGTATATAGGCAATCGCAGAGGCGACCTACCATCGCCACTTGCTACACCCACCGCTGGTGAACGCCCATTCGCAAACAACGCCTAAAATTGCTGGGGGCATCCCGCCTCGGCCTTTGACGGTCGCAACTGGATACTGATGTGGAGCCTAGCTGGTCTGTGTGCGTGACTCCATGGAGGTGGTTTTCGTGCTCGACAGGTGTGCTTGGTCTTGCCGGCGCTGTTTTGCTGTTCTGGGAAGCGTCGTCATTTTCTTCTGTAAGAATGTCTCTCACCAGCTCAGTTCCGTCCTGAGACAACATCATCGCTCATTGAAGGCGGCCTGTCGATAGCGTGACTCTCAACGCTGAGCATCATCAGCTCAGACCGTCATCACCTCCCAGTGCAGGCGCTCCAGGCGGGGCTACTGGAGCATGTGCATAGAGCACGAGAGGCTTTTGAAGGCACTCTAGAGACAGGCACAGACGCTGAACTCTCCCTACGCTTCATCACCAGCTATAGTATGACTTGCATCTGGTGTGCAATTCGGTGGCAGTCATGTTTGGATATATCATGCCAGAACTAGCATGATCATAAACGTAGGCATCATCAGGATCGTCTTGAAGCCACGAACTGACAACATCCACACCTCACCCTTTTCCGCATCCCATGAGAGTGACGGTTTTGATTAAAGCTAATGGAATTACACAACGGATCCATGGCGCCTTCACGCGCCATCCCAATGATAAGGGACGAATCAGCCACATTTTCCGTTCCCCAGTGAGTCGACTTGTGGTAATGTTTATGACGGTGTAGTAGCCCGATTCTGAGTGCCAAGATCCGGGATCCACTTTAGAAAAACGTGTCATTTTCTATATGGGACGCTCGCCTTGTTACGCAAACGTCGGACATCACTGGGATATGAAACGCTTGTGGTCCAAGTTTCTACCATGCCGTGCCGCTCGATGGACGCCATTTCATGTATTTCAAGCCTTTTTACATGGTGGATAAAGTCGCTTTCCTCTTCCGAGTAATGGACAAATAGCCGTTCCTCCATTCCCCAACACTACGCCGCCCCCATCACTTGCAGCTACTCCCGATATCCTATTTGACTCCCACATAAATTGGTCGTTCCCATCCAGGCTGTTTGTTTGCCTGGCGCAAAAATATGGCTCTGAAAAAATGAAAATAGCAATTGATAAACTTTATTGGACAAGCGAGCCAGGTGCCGTTCCCAGGAGGTCTGCAAAATTGAGCTGTAAGGGATACAGGTAAAACGGGCGGTTGCAGGGGTCCGCCCACCGCTGGAAATATAGCCGTTCTGCAACAAAACTTCTAACGCAGTCTTGCTTACGACTGAACTCAACGAAACGACTTTCAACGCAAGCGCTTTTCCGCGACAAAGCTTCAAACACAAATACTTCTACGGGAATTACTTCAAACGCAAGGACTTCTCATGCTTAAGCATCAACGCGACAGCGCCTCTAACACAAGACGGCGACGGGCCATTCCTTCCACGCGGAAAAACGCAAAAAGCTTCCGCACGATATCACATCTAATGCAAGGACCTTTGGAGGCGTAAAGCTCTACGGGACAAAATTCGGGATGTTAAAACTTCTACGCGACATTTTTCCACGCTACAAAACTTCTAGCGCAAAAACTGCCTTACGCCATTACTTCGAATGCAAAAGCTTCTGAGGCCTAAACTGCTACGGAGGCAAAACAAACGACGCAAGAGCTTCTAGCGCGAATAACTTCAACTGACTCCTATCGCCAGTGCGGAGTGTTCTTAAGTCCGAACATAAGGCTTTCCAACCGCCAGGGCCTCCCGACGAACTCTGCAAGACTTCGGCCCCTTTTTCCATTCCCGGGTTCTCTGCTCGCTACCATTACCAGGAGTCTGTGACTGGCAGCTCCACCAGTAGGTAGGAACCAGCAAGCTCACCTCTATGTCAGTTCTTTCATCGTCTCAGGGACCCTAAGTTACGCTGCGGTCCTCTGACTAGCATTCTTGGTCCCTGGGCCTGTCCCAGGTTGGCCAATAGACCAACTGGCTTGTACGGCCCTGGTCGATATCCAATGGGACCGATTTGTTGATTGCCATAGGCCCCTGACCGAAGAGTAGTCCTCTCATTGTCTCAAGACAGGGATAGTTTCGTAAAACTGGTTCTGAGGGGACTGAGCAATACCAAATGACACAACTTACCCCAAAATACGCGAACAAACGTGGTTCTTCCTGGATGTGGCCCACTTTCTTTGCAAAGTTTGAGGAGCTTAAAGCCTGAGTTGGAGGGAAAGGGGCTGGAGCCCACCGAACTAAAAATAATAGTACATTTCCGTCTCAAGGTTCTCTGAAGAACGCAGGAGGCTCTATGACCGGCATTTTTGGATCCTACCCGTCTTGATTCAGTTAAGGGGACGCCTGACTGACAAAGACACCTGTCTGCTACAGTGCATGAGACCCTGTCAAGTAACGCTGGGACCTCCGGGTCGAGAGAGCTCTCTTCGTCTCAGGAGTCCCGAGTGAAGCAAGTATAGGCCCCATGACTAGCATCCGAGGGTCATGGGTTTGTTCTTGTTCAGTCCTAAGAGCCCTTGTTCAGTATCGGGGTTCCCCTGTTCAGTGACGGAACCAATAGCCGGCAGCAGAGTTCTCCTGATTCCTCAAAGGCCCCCGGGCTATGCTAGAGAAGGCCATCTGACCAAAATGATATCTATTTTTCGTTACCCGCATCCCCCTCCTCACCCTTGACCATTTCCTCCTGTCTCCTCCTCCTCCTGTTTTTTAATGGCACTTCTGAAGGAAACACATTGAAAAGTCGCCACATCTCCCCTCCCCATATTTAAATGCGCGGCGGAAGCACTGGTCCATTGTTACTTCACGTTCCAGCTCATTCTGGAATATTTCTTCGCAGGCTGTTACTCGCTGGCCATTCGGCTGATTCATCCAGCCGAAGCGGAAGGCGACGGCGCAGAATTTTAGTGAAAGCTGATGTAACTATCCAGGGAGTGTAACCCTTTGATTAAAATCCAAGGATGTCTGACTGTTTGTGCTTGCTTGGAATTTTATTGTCGACTACAAAGCTTTCAATTCAGATACATTTAGGCGCATTCAAAGGCATAAGCGAGATTAAGAAGTAGCGTTTGTTTCGGTTTTCCGAGGGCAACGTATGGCCTGCCCGGTCAAATCAACCGGTCGGATAGATAATGTTGAAAGGCTTAATCGACGCTAAGTTCCCCTGGTTGTAGGCTAACAAGTGGAAATCCGAACTCACGCACGTGTATGTCGCGTCGTGTAAGTAAGCAAATCGGAAGCAAGCCAGATTTACCAGCTCTCTCGATTCTGAATTCATTGATGAATGGAAGGAATGGGCCGGGATGTGTCTTAGCCTGTTATTGTTGTCACTGGAACTTAACGTCGCACTCAGCAGTTGAGGCTATATGGCTCCGCCCATGCCTCTCAGCAGAAAAACGGGAACGCGGGGAAGCGGTCCCCGCATCTCTATTTCCCAGGCACGCAGGTCAACCACTACACTGTCCTTGTGTTATGCATTTACCACTTGTAAGTGGCCCTTAGGGTGCAAATCAAAAGTGGGTAGGTAGACACTTGTGTTTTATGAAACTAGGCTCAGGATGGCATGACGTGGGTAATGCTGGAATTAACCACACCAGTGCGAAACAGCCCCCAATTATGTATTAGCTCCGACAACGCGTTCTCCACGTAAACTGACGTCATGAGTCATCTGCAGTGTATTGTAGACATTTCGGTCCTTGATGAATGTGAAGAACTTGACACAATCCTGCTGTCGGTTACATCTGCGGCGCAACAGACGCAACTACAACCACAGTTTTGAAAATAACCGCTGGCATTAAGCATTTACGGCTTGGCATGTTGGGGTACAAAAATTGACTAAAATCTCCGCTAAGAAGAAAGAAAAATGCATGACAACTTACAAAAATGGCGACATTTGTCCATGGCCCCAGGCGGCTCAGCATGCGCTAGTCCAGATAACGTGGCAAGAAATGTACATCTGAATCTCCACTGCAGTTGTTGACTCGTAAATACGTTTTGAACCGAGCACTGCGTAGCACAAGATAACATGCCGGACGGTAAAGCGGCATCACCGATCAAACTTATGGGCTAAAAAGACGATATCAGATCACTAAGCGACATACCAGATATCCTGGAATGACCGCCAAATTCATTTTTTGCCAGTCATCTCAAATGCGAGTACCATCTGAAGACACAATTTTCACGTCATTGTCTGTGTTTTCATGGTTGTCTTGCATTGACAAATGCGGGCAAACAAATTATTTTCGCAGGTCATAAATTGTACTTCGCCAAAGCATCAGCAACCCGCAACCCGCAATGTTTTGAGAAATCACATGTCATTTACGAACATTTGGTGACCGGAACATCTAAGACTCTCGTAGACCGATCATTTGAATACAATTTTGGGTGAGCTATTTGCATCTTGTGTGTGCCTTCTCATGATGATTGGAGATGGCATGGCCACATTTGATTCTCAGTCATTTTACTCGAAATGTTGACAGTCCGGTACGCACGTTCTGTATTGCCCGCTTCATGAATTGCACTTGACGGTGTGCGAACAGCTGCTCGCCAGGAGGTGCGTATGTGCCAGTGGCATAGCATTTTTGATCTCTGCCGAATTGTCCTGATCTCGCGTCACGACGGTCCTCGGCTCCCCAGTGTTCAGTGACACGCATGAATATCCGCCGCGCGGAGGAGCACCAGGCGAATACGAATCTCAAGATTCGAAATTATTCGAATCTGCGTGAATCATGAAGTTCTCAATGCTGTTTCTTATATGATTTCGAATCTTGAATTTTGTTTTTGAACCCTGAAAATCAGGATTGGAATCTTAAAACTGTGTCGAATTTTGAGATTCATCGTTTTGGTAAGCAATGAAATGCAGTAATTATTGCCTGGGCCGACGTTCCCTTTGGAAGAATTAGATGCAACTCGTTTTTGTCGGTTAGCGACGGACTACAACGCTCGTCTTTCTTCTTATGCAGTAAATATTACCTTGAGTTCGTATTAGGTAGCTAAATGAGTTACGTTCGGTTATGTTGGTTCTGCATCGGACTGAGTCACTCGTCAAACACTTAATTGCATCGTATTAGTTTGACATTTCAAGGCATATGTTCTAGTCCATTGGAACCTGCTTAAATGTCGAATCCAACTGCTATCCCCATCAAGCTATTCTGAGAATCCAATCCAAGTCCAGCTCTGCAGTCATGATTCAAACCCGTGATTCCGGGATATTAAAATATAAAGTATTAGGTAGGCCACAAAATGAGCGCGGTATTTAACACCGACGACAACGGGGAGCCGAACACAGCCGGACGCTTGCTGAGCCAGACGCTGTAGGAGCTTGCGACCCAAGCACCATAAAATACTCAGACATTGCGTGGTTATTGGTCGACGGGAACGGGTCTCTTCGTCCGTGCCAATTTTAACACCTCAGTCTGCCCAGTTTAGGCACCGGCGCGTTGTATTCGAGACGCGTGAGGTTTTTTACGCGACATTGGTCGCGATGATCTTTGAGATACACGCGACATTGGCCGCTTTCTTGTCTGTTGTTGCAGCGCTTTGTGTGTGACAGTGTCGGGCTGGCTGGGTGGTTCTGTAGGCGTTACACACACTTGGGCAGCGCAGTCGTTTCCACGTTGATATGTGCTCGGTTCGCCTAGATTTGACACCATAACTGACCAGCGTTGTCAAATGATCGAATCTGTTGTTGTGCACGATGGAGGGTGCGTCGCAAGGCGCATCGATTCGCACTCTTGCCATGTGTGGCGGTTTGTTCTTCCTGCCATTCATGGCGGTTTGCTCGTCCCTAGTGCTAATGTGTTGAGCTCATTTCGCTGTGAAGACTCCTTACCGAGCTTTGCACCGGGTTTCGACAAGCGTGTCGGCAATTTTTTTGTAAGTTATGAATTGTGTGTTTCCCACGTGAGACCGATGGGTGAGGTTTACACGCGCCGGCGTCGTCTCACTGGGCGAGTCCGGACCCGAGTCAATACAACGATGCCAACCAGCTGACGTCAGCTGAAGCTGGAGTGGTCGCATGACGATTGTTCATGTGGCCGGCTGAGACTGACGCTGAGCCGTGGCTGTACATGTGCGTGACACAGAAGTACGGACGGACGGACGTGACGAAAATTATCAGGCTACTCACTATAACGGAGGCAAGAAAACAGCATTTTCGCTACAGTGCTGATGGACAGTGTGACCGCGGTGTCCGCTTTCCTCCACAGACCCCCCGAGACTTTCTCGGCTGGCGTGATCGTGAAATGCCTGCTGAATTTTACTCAACCTTTCAAGATGCGTGCATTGTTGTTTTACCTATGCAGAAAATGAAACTGGCAAGTCGGCCGACATGGACGATTCGATCACGTCCCTATTCTGGTACGACCTGGCTCGCAGGACTCCTTCCACGTCCATCATCTGATTTGGACTTCTAGGCCCAGACCATTACTCACGTCGGTGGTACTCGCCTGTGTTAGCGCGCTGAAATATTTCCGAGCTTACCTGGGCTTTGGCAGCTATAACAAATGGCAGGATTTGCCAGTCGTAAGCTTCGGACAGCCAGACAAATAGTTCCCTTTTCTCCCACAGTATGCTAGTGTAGCCAGGGCAAAAAAAGATGTACGATTCTGGCGGTCAGAAGTCGAATATATGTCGCACCGGCCCTTACACTGTCACCGCGTCAAACTGGAGGAAGCCCATGGCCACAACAGGCAACAAGCATCATCTCCACGTTTGCAGGTTACGAGTTATTTCACGCACACCAACGAAAACTTAACCGCATGCGACGTTCTTGTGTATCTGTCGTCACAACGGGAAGCGGACAGCAGTGTGCAAATCGTGCTGTCAGTGCCGCTTCGACGGCCGAGATATCCCGCCTGGCATAACTTCAGGCCCGTGAGCGTTACCGAAGTGCGACACGCAATTGGACCGAGCCGACCGGATTCTGTCCTCCCGAGCCCACTTGTCCGCCTCCCTCTGCCGGCAAGTTATTAGCCACTAGCCGCCCATAATGCAGGGACGTCACATTAGCCGGGCCGGTCGCGGATACTGCTGTATGGCATGGCTGGCCATAAATACCGGCGTTCCGAGCATTTGGTATGCTCTGTCGGCGCCGTGGCCGGAAGAAACTGCCACTCGCCGCCACCCGCGGCGCCATAATCTCGCCCGGGACAAGTCAACTGTGCGGGCAGGGTCTCCAGCTGCGGTGTGGCGCACGCTGTCTGGAGTGCCTCGACCGGCCAATCCCGCGCGCCGGGTCTGCGGCAGAAGGCGTCGGGTAACGCGTCAGGATTATGACGAAGACGTTCGGTTGGAATCCCCCACGAGGCGTGCGTCGCGCGCCTCATCATGACAGCTTGTGTAGACGGCTGCACCGCTGACAAACGTCAGCTGCATGCGCTGGCGGGAGAGGAAAATAGCAGTTTTAGATGATGTTACCTGCGACAGCGACACGGTTTGGGTAGTTGCTGTGGCACGGCAGATCCGTTGGCAATTCTGTACTGCCAGGGATGAGCGAGGACGCACGGGCAAACCAAAAGCACTGGGGTCAGGTGTGGGGAAACTAGATCTAGATGTTGCATTTTATGCCGACTGTTATCGACCTGCAATACATCAGGAGGTGCTGGTTAAACGACGCTCTCGAGCACACATGGTTACATTGTAAATACCCGGCATAATAGTCATGTCCAAAGTCTGAACTTGATTTGAACGCATTGCATTTTTACCGCAGTTCCTCTCGCCCTTCGATTTAGGCTTTGGACTCATAAGGCTGAAAGACCGGGGGCTTCAGACCTTTGTTGCTTATTTCTAGCTGCTATAGTTAGTTGTAGCTCCAGTAGACTTGGCTGTTTGCCGCACTTGGTTCAGAAAGATACTGTTTTTATGTTTGGAGCTAACTTCGTAGGAAGTGTTTCAAACGGGGTGCTCATTTCCATGCATAAGTCATATTTGCCAAAATACTGGAAAAGGCGCGGCCATTTTTGGGTCACTGGCGGGCGACACGCTTCTGTTCGTGACTTGTCGTTAAGATCTCACCCACCTCTACGTGTGTAAACTGCGCTATTCAAATAATGTTTTGCTGGGTTTGTACCACACTAACCGCTTTATCCGAAAGCAGGAACAAAATTTCACTTGACATAACTTCAGCAACCAGGTGTTGATGCATGCTAGGCTATTTATGTTTGTGTACTCGTGCAAACAGCGAGTTCCTGGCCATTTCATTACACATTTACAAAACTCGGATGATAACATCATTTCTGACTATCTCTATCCCCTAAATCCCCTTGATGGCATGACAATTTACTCAGCCCTCATTTCCCACTTTCAAACATGAACGCGTGCGAGGTATGTTTGACTAAAGTTGGTCTCAGCAGTTAAAAGGCGATCAATAATAAAAGCTAGTTCAATGAGCTATCTCAAATTACCTAGATTGAAAATTCGATCACAAATACGCTCGCCTATGCTATGCATGTGCATAAACCATTATTTTTGTGATAGAAAATCACTTTAAGTCGCAAAACACGTCTGCTCCTATAACGATCAAAGTGGCAGGGGCGGCATAAATTAAGATGAGGCGATCATTCGGGGTGCAAATCACCATCACACTGCATATGTAGCTTGGTTCGGATCAGAGTCCATTCGGCCAGTTATGACCATTTCATGGCTGTAGGATGAAGGAAAGTCAACAACGACGGGGTAAAACGGCGTGCATTTTGGGTTGCTCCACCAACACTTAGCCTGCACAGGGGCCTCTCCACGAGGAATGTGCGGCGTGCTCGTATGGCTGGCTCATGTAACCTACCCCGGGTAAACGGGGCGTCGCGAGGATGCAGAAAGAAGCGATAATGAGCAAAGATAGGTGAACGCCACCACAGTCTCGCTACTTCCGGATTTCGTACTATCGCGATATCGACACAACACCAATTTACCCATGTTCTGGTCTCCCCTGTCATTTGGCGTGAACGGATGAAACTGTTTTAGATGCTGGGGTACATTTTTCACTAAGTGCAAGGGCTTAAAGAGAGTATTCCAAATTTGAAGATATTCAGGCAGGGATCCGATGCGATGAAATAAGCTCACTTGTAACTATCGATGTGCCTTGAAGTGCAAAAATTGCTCTAGACAACACAATTTCACTATTCAGTGTATATGGCTTTTAAAGGGAATGTTCCACATTTGTATGGCGTTTTGAACTGAAATCGCGATCTTGAGGACATTGTGATGCAGTTCACGGGTATGCCCTTTTTAACATCAAAAACGCTCTGGTTCCTGAGTTACATGCCCGCAAAGTGCGAAAAGACTTATTTAGAGCCTGTTTCAAAATCGCCTTCGGATTAATGACGCCATAGAAACGTTATCGCCATCAAAACGATCCCCGTGATATTACCGGCCGTTTTTGTTTATGGTCAAAACAGCATGGCCACTGCTACATTGGCAAAGGTGATGATGCTGCACATGTGGTACAGTCCGCGGAAGATGATTGCCTATTAGTAAGATTTTACTGCCGAATGCGTGTCGCGAACACAAGCGTGAGCAATTTCGGGTTGTGCGACACTCGTCGTGAACGGGTCATTTTTCCCTATTTCTAGGCCGCAGGTTAATGCTTTAAAAAAGAACGCCACTGTCTGCAAAAAAGTACGGCACCCAAGAAATGGGCACTCTCCCGAAGTTATAAAAAAGAAGACGAGGCGGCAAATCTGTTTTTTTTTCTTCTGCTGGGGTTTTTTCTTCTTCTACTAACGCATCTCATACAGACAGATTGGTTGGCGCCTTGTGTACCGGAGCACAGAACCTTGCACGTGTTTATGGATTAGCAAAGCATTATGAAATTAGAGAAACATTACAGTAATTTTAGATATATATTTCTCTAAGTATTTCGCACATATGTCACGACAAATTTAAATTTTGTACAAAAATTGTGTTTTGCAAGAAGAATCTCTTGAGCCGCACAACCATGAACCCCCGTTGGGATTTTGTTTCGAGGGGAGGTTACGGTGAAGTTCAGTGTTGTGACTGAAGATCTGCACGGAAATTGTGAGAAACCCTGCAATTTGATGGTCCCGCGAGCTGCGCAAATGTGTCACAAAGGAGTGTGAATCGGTGGCTCGAAATGCGTGTGATCGCTGGTGGTGTGTGCCAGTAGGTTACATTGGTATTGATGTGATGGGGAATGGGCGTGCGAGGTTTGTTCTTCTGAGAGAGAACATTGTTTTGGTATTCTTCAGTCTACTGACTCCCATTAAAATGTGATATAGTGATGCCTGATATACTTATGCCTATTGGTATTGATGCCTGCCTCTACCTTTATGTTTGTGTTTAAACATGACAAAGGAATGTTGGCAAACTGAGAGAACCACTAGCACTTATGTTGCAGGGATGTACAAAGGCAAGTACTAATACTAGTACTTCAGTATGATCTTGCCAACTTTGTGAAACCCATTGAGGTATTACAGTATGTAATTAATCCATTGCATGCCATTATATCAGCCATTTTGGCAGGAGCGGCTGGTGTGTGCAGCTCATTAATGGACATGCTCAGTATAGGCTCATATTATATGGCTTTGCAAAATTGTCTTTTCCTAAAAAATTCTGAAAATGCAGGGCTTTACTATTACTGGTGTACATTGTACTGTCTTCACAAACCTTGTATGCAGGCGAGCATTGCTCCTGAGTAATCCATGTCATAGTCACCGCAACTTGCGTGGGATGCTGGGTGCTGAGAAAGGTGGAAAAGTATTGCTGTTGGTGTCTTGGACAGCACTTAATAATACGTTTATCGTGAGCCTTCTGCGCACTGGCAGCTTCATCACTTCATTGCATTTTGCCTATCCAACCAAAAGTACATGCACTTGTCAGTCTCCAGCCTTGTGCAAGGTCAGCATGTTTGCAGTGTCATTTCACCACATGTAAAATTTTCCTGTAATTTTTTTAGTAAAGCAGCCTGATGGCTGCAGCATGTTGCATAACCATGGAAGTGAAAGGTGTGTTTGCATCATTCTCACCTGCTTTTTCTGGATTCCCGAGGTGGGCTGAGCAAGTGATGTCACGTATTGGTTGTCTGCTTTACTGAAAGTGATTTGTATATGTTATCATGTGTTTCGGTCAGTAATATGTCGGATGAGAAGTCAATACAAGAGCGCGTGTCTGACCCATCTTTTCATGCTGGAATCTACTATGAAAGCGGCACGGATTGCAGTCGAAAAACCACATTGTTGTTCATTATGTCATGCCACAGTACAGCATCGAGGTAGTGCCACAATGAAGCTATTGATCAGTGTCATTGCACAATGTGCCACATTGTTTGAGTACTCTATGTCAAGCCTATGAGATAGCAGCTTATAATTTATGAATGACTGGTAAAAATATATTTAACAATGCCAGGGGACTTCCTACGGCAAGAATGTCGTTGCACCACAATGGTTATATCAGAGTTAACTATTAATTGCATGACCAATCCTAACCAGAAGAAAAACATTCTTAGTAGCCCAACCTTACCATCTTTACCACAGCAACAGCAATGCTTTCACAATCAATGCATGGGAGCATGGAAAATTTATGACGTAAATGACACCACATTTCCAGTTACAAACAATAAAGACAATGCTACAAATTTATTAATTTTGGCACGACACCCCATTGCCATTTACAAACAATAAGGACGGTGACTGTTGTACACATCACATGATATCATGTCAGGAATACAGCACCGCGCACAACGATGGGTCGACAATAAAGTATTGACAAAATCATCAACAGCAAAGCAGCGACAGCAGCAGCACAGCATATCGTACTCCGATATTAATAATCTGCCATAAAAGCTGGCGATCGCTACGTTGCGCATGTCAAACAGTCCACAAAAGCTTTTACGGCCGGCACCAAGAAAAAAAAGTCCACAAATAACCCACCCACTAATCCGCCCCCCCCCCCCCCTCGGGCACAGCCCCGCAATGAAAATGGCCGGTTGGCGTCAGCTTTTGTGTGTTTCGAGGTATTCTTTAGGTCTGGCTGCCAGATGCTGCCAGGTTTTGCTGCCGTCACAAACCCATTTCATGACGCCATCAAACAATGACGTAATGGGGCCCATTTTTGTAAACTTTGAAATTTTGCTGCTTAGCGTCGTTTTTGAACCATGAAAGCTTGCCAATAGTTACAAGGGAGCATTTCCGATCATATCTGATGCCTAACTCAATGTCTTCAAATGTGGAACATTCCCTTTAAGACGTTATGGTTTAATTGCATCACGGGACGTTTATGTGACGTCAGAGGCGCTACCAACCTGGCCGTGCGGAATTGCCATTCTAGCGGACAGGCTAACTCACTAATAGTACTTCAACTTTTCGAGAGATGCCATGGCAATGGGTGCTTTGTTTTCAGAACCCAAATATCGTTGTGTGCACGTGTTTAGGTTCTTCCTCGTGTTATTCTTGCATGTAATCCATGATTTTATATTGGCTCAGTTATGACGCTATTCTTACGTTATTCGATTATAAGTCTTATTTCCGTAATAGCAATACCGCTGTTCAACTTCCCATATTATGTAGCACAAAACGTGAATCGTGTTTGCAGCTTGCACTGGATGCATAACATTGGTTGAGAGTCAATTGAAGTCCGTTGGCTCCAGAAATCGCGCTCACGTACGCCAGACACGAATATCTCGACGGTTATACTGGTATTGGCACTGAACACCGCATGGCCGGTGGCGTACCAGCATTGAAGCGATATGTCTATCGCGTCATGCATGTCTGGGTGACCTCGCAATGGTCTGCACGAAATAGTCTGCATAACTTCACGAGTGTCTTGCCCAGAAACTATAGGGTTTAAAGTCTTAAGAAAGGCAGAGTTTTGAACTGCACCGGATGATCTTCAAATGGCTCCCAAAATGTAAAACCTCACACATGTGTGGGATGCTCCCTTTAAAGGGAATGCTTTACTTTTAAATGTATTGAAGTCAGCATCAGATACGATTAAACAAGCTCACTTATGACTATCGGTATACTTTTTAAGTGGAATAGACTGCTCTAGAGAGCACAGCTCTGTGCCAAGTAAATATTCTCTTCAATGCGTCATCGTTTGTACCAGATATGAGTGCCTTGACCATTATATTGTTATTGGCCTTGATTGCCGCATGACTTATGATGTGGCAGGATTTGAATTACGTTCCTATGACGTTTTGAGAGCCAAGGTGGCTTTGAAATACTCTCCCGATATACCTTTCCATTTTCGCGGGCGTATAGCTCAGAAACTAGTGGGGTTTAGGTCTTAGGACGGCAGGATTGTAAACGACAGCGAAAGGCCTTCAAGATTGCTAATTCAGTTCAAAACTCCATATAAATGTGGAGCACCCCGTTTGAGTAATGAAGTGGCGGAGGCTTGTCCCAGTGGGAAAGCTACGCCATTTACAAGGGATAGAGTTACTTTGTAGAGTTCCCCCACCAGTCCGTGTTGAAACTTGAGGATCATGTTACCGCATGGCCCATTGGTCGTATAGGGGAACACTCGCGAAGCCGTGATGTCTGGTGTCCCACCGCTTATCGCGATCGCGCTCAGCTGTGTCGAGGGTCGAGCATAACACCAGCGCTGTTCGCGTTCAGGGACGCCCCCGCGTCGTGTCGATCACCGCGCGTAGCCAGCCCGGTGTCGCCGTGATGACTCGTATAGATGGCGCCTTTGTACCGGTCAGCTGATGAGACGATGACTTGGCGCCGAGACAGACGCTGGCACGCGCGGGAGGGGCAGTCAGCTGGCGATAAAATAGAGTGGGCGCTAGAGATTGCCCTTACCCGCGGCTTGAAATCGGGTTGCCGGCATTGGTGACATGTGCCGAACTGACAAATTTCTCAGCGCATTTAGCAAGGATTTGGTGTTTTGCGTTTGGTGTGAACAGAGTATGAGGCAAGCGATTTATAAAAATGTTCAGGGAGTCAATCAGTTGTACTGAAATGTCCTTAAATCCAGAAATATGTAAACATTTTCCTTATTTGATGTTGTATAGGCATAGTGGTATATATATATATATATATATATATATATATATATATATATATATATATAACGTTGTGGGTTAAAAACCTTAATTCATTGTAAGTCATTTGTGTTCTCGAGGCTGTTAATTTTAAGGACATAATCGCCAGCATTGCTGGCTTTCACCTCAGAGCACATGGTGTGCGGCATTTGTTGCGCGCACCCTGAACGCACTGTCCAGTAGCGCGTTTCCAGTCAACAGGCATCTTTGCCTCGGGCCTTTGCACCAGACAGGACTGCGGAGCGAGCCTTTTCATGCCGTACAATGCTACAACGTGACCGCCCCGCTCCAGGATGACCTCGTCAACCTAGAAGTCAGCTGGTCACCATGTGATGGTCGTGACAAGCAGTTCGCCCTCTCTGGAATTAGAGCCCTATGTCGTGGGACACGAGTCCTAGGTCTTGTACCCTAAAGTACGTGGTTGGTAGGGAAACAGCTACTGAAACAACTTCTGCTGCAAATTTTTATATTGCATGAATACCGGTATGAAGGCAAAGGCTGATGAAGTCCTTAATGTCTGCAATCTACGCTGATAAGCGGACAAGCATAATCATACCACATATGATGTCCAGCATCATCCGAGAATACGGACACATCATAACACTGGTCTCTAACAAACGTGCAAACGACGGTAAAGTGTCCATTTACCGCTTGACCAGCGCGCTGGAGCACAACTGTCATCGTATTGCATCGCCACGTTGTTTTATGGCTTGCGTATGTATTCGGCCGCGACATTTTCTGTAAGCCTGCGAGGGATACAGATTCTTCATCGTCATATCGGGTGGTATGCCCCACTCGGACTGAAGTCGTAACAATAGACCTGTCCGGTCTTCAGAGAAAGCTATATTACCAGTTTCAGCGGCGGTCATATTCGAGCCGTGGTCGCTACAAAATCGCATGGTGCGATTAAATCATGCCCCGCAGCAGGAACTCATTCTTAGTAAGAGAACACTGCTGCGACTTGCTGGTGAATGCTTTGAGAATATCCAATTAAGTCACTGACTTCCACCCAGAGATTCACGGGTACATCAATTACGAGGATGATTATCTTAATTAGAGTCCCTTTGATTCGTCAGCTGGCGTGGGCCGGACCTGGGAGGAACTTTGGGAGGCCGGACCGGTGTCTGCAGCGTCAGTTTGGCACCGGTCCCAAGTTCAGACTATGTCCGGAGGGGATTCAACACCACCTGAGCGATCCGACCACACCCCGTCAGTGCCAGACGAAGACCCACCCATCACCCCCCCCCCCCCCCGCCCCGCCCCCGGTCAGCTCGCCACGTCTCGAGCCGTGTCGAGCTGGGCGCCCGGCCCCGACAGCGACAGCCCGCGGCCGTGTGGGCTGGCCGGCGTCTCCAGGAAGGCAGACGGCCGTCCAGCCACCCGGCGACAGCGGCTCTGGGTGGGTCCGTGACCCGACGCGGTGCTCCACATCGCGTGCCGAGCGGCGAGGAGCACCGCCAGCCGCGGCAGGCCGACGGGAGAGGCACCGTCAGCCGCGGCGGGCCGACGGGAGGGGCACCGCCAGCCGCGGCAGGCCGACGGGAGGGGCACCGCCAGCCGCGGCAGGCCGACGGGAGGGGCACCGCCAGCCGCGGCGGGCCGACGGGAGAGGCACCGCCAGCCGCGGCGGGCTGACGGGAGAGGCAACCGCCAGCCGCGGCGGGCCGACGGGAGGGGCACCGCCAGCCGCGGCGGGCCGACGGGAGGGGCACCGCCAGCCGCGGCGGGCCGACGGGAGAGGCACCGCCAGCCGCGGCAGGCCGACGGGAGGGGCACCGCCAGCCGCGGCAGGCCGACGGCGAGGGGTCGGTCAGCGGACGAGACGGCCCACCTGGCGGGCCCGGCTTTCAGCGCTGCATGCATCGGGCTGGATGCTGCCTTTGAGAGACGTGTTTAATTCGTGAACTATTGAATGTCAAGATAATTCTTATCTTGTGTTGTATTCCAAGGATAGGCGATGTCTTAAAGTGTTTTCTTCTTCAAAGTCATGTTAAACGCCTTTCTTATTTGTATTCGAAGAAGATAGTTTGCCAGTCCCAGGAAATGCAAAACAATGAATATCTTGTACATGCGATCGAACATAGATGTTATCTTACGATGCCAAGCCACTGCTTTATGATATGAAGTCCTGTCACAATCATGGATAATCATGGGTAATCACGGGTTAAATCCGTTCAGGAAGGGCTGCAATCCAGCATGCAAGTCTTCTGAATATGATTGTTTGCTTTTGTTTTAAATGGCATGAATATAGTACGCGAGGAAAAAACTAATGTCATCATCCCCAGCTGTCAAAAAACGAGGGAGATATTATGCGTAGATTTATCGACAGGAGACCCTCTCAGTCTGTTGATTCTCAGCAATATTATACGGCATACTTTTAACTGCAGTCTTAAACTACAATAGATGTCTGTTAGCTTGATTCGATCACTTGGTTGTTAAATGTTTATTGATTGGTCACCACATCTAAAAAAGTCTAGCTTTAGTTCATAAATTTCAAGATTTATTTGAAGAGGACATGTCTGCCGCAATATAATGAAATTTCCGGCTTAATTATTGAAATTCTTGGAGCTTGAGACTGCAATCGGCAACGTGTGAGATATTGCTAGATTCGAATATACGGCTTTCCCATAACTCGATAACCTCATGGTGTGAATTGCTACCACAATCAGAGGTAGGGAAAATCCCTTTAGGAAGAATTGTAATGCAATGTGCAATCCTAAATGATGTCACTTTCTGCACAAAGATTACAGTTGATCAATAGTTATGTTGGAGATGTTGATTTACATTATCAACGCAGTTCTGTTTGCATTTGTTTGTAAAGCCATGATGAAAACTTAAAAAGAAAGGCTGTTCTTCATTGATGCACGTCATGCATGATATCCAAAATAGCTGTAGTATCTGCCATCCCAAAGAAGAAAAGCATGAACTGCATCTGTCATTTTGAGACACGTTTCCTAACGCCACTTCCCTCCTCGACCCAAACCGCGATGAAATATGCCATGAATTACGTGATTTATGTAACGTTAATCACAAAAGCGCGATCGCCTTGTTTTGGGAAATGTTCCCGCATAGAACGGACTTTAAAACGTCTTAGTTTTAAAAACTCAAAAGCTAAACAATAATGCAGAAACAGAAAGAGTCGAATCGCCTTCACGTTAAGCGTGTGTAAAACAAAAAATCGTTTTTTTCTCATTTTTGGCTCGTTCTAAGACTTTAAAGAAATAGCGTTAAGAAAATGTTGAGTGTTACGACTGAGTTGCTGGTAAAAGAGGCAATATCAGTAAATCTGGAGCAGATGCGTGCTATTTATATTTTTCCACTTTTTACGTTCGGTGAGCCAAGACCTTTGACACGCGGTTGAGTAGTGTTAATGTGATCACTCCGAAGGTTTACCAGAATAACTTTCGAGTGGCGCGACGTAGCCGAGCCAAATTTTGTAAAGCTGTAGGCAACTGAATAGCCGATCTTTCCACATAACATGTATGTACCTTATAAGGTCGCTGACTAAGGCAGGTCAAAGTCGGGGCATGGTTGTCAGCGAAGGCAATGCCAAGGGAATCGTGCCATCTGTTGCGATAACGGGATGTTAGACAAAGTCATAGATATTTGGGATGGATTATTAATTACTCAGGCACTTTGATTTTTTATTGCGACTAATTACATTGACCTTTAGTTGGGTGTGGAGCTCAGACCAGGGTCAAAGTGAAATCGATTTTCAATGTCAATGCTAAACCGTAAAACCCAACCAAACCAAATACCACCACTGACCTTTTGCTTAGAAAATTATCATGGGTGCAGTTGGTTGTATGAGGTCTGAACGTACTTTGTGCACAGGAGTCTGACCGTGTTTGACCTCATTTGATCTGCAGGCCATGCATGGCCTAGGGCTATAGCCTAGGCCACAGAGATTGACTAAGCGAGTCCAAATGCAGATACACCTACCTCGTGTCTCTAGCTCTATTAGTTTCAGAGGTCTCAGCGGACTCAACTTGATCCCAACTTTAGCGTGTCGTATTAAACTGCCACCACCCTGGCGCGTGTCGTCGGTTGGGCGCGACAGTGTGGTCCGCCCCTAAAGTACGTGGCTGGCTATGAAACGACTTATGGTATGCGGTTTCCTTGAAACTGAATCATTGTCATTCAGAGCTAATCTGCGTTTGATGTTGATTTGACAGGCCGGAGCAGCGCTAGATTATTTACGAATGGTTGTAACTGCTTAAGTTACCGGGAGCGTTAGCGAAATGCACTGTTCAGACAGATTTAGCGAAACGCGCGGTGGGTAAAACTGGAACTCAGACCCTATGACCACCAAGCATGCGAACTTGCCGCATAACTTCCGTTCCTATATTTGGCAGGTTATCTGCTTGAAAGGAGGACGAGTTCGTGTACCCGCATGCCATGTTGCACACCGAATGCAAGACAATGCATGCATGTGACACGAGAATGCGATGGCGCGTGCTCGCAAGCCCGTCAACCTCCTCAAATTCTTGAAGCAAGCTCAGACCACATCATCCGTAATTTGTCATGCTACTCCCAGAGGCACACGTAATCTGGTTTTGTGTTTGCAGTATTAATAACCTGCGTGAGCGGTCTTCCATGGGGCGTGGGAAGGTCAGTCAAGTCTGAAGGTCAAACCATGGATGGCTGGAGCATTTTGAGGTCGTGCATTACCATGGGCTTAATACTACACCTGCATATGACGACAAAGGCCGGTTACCCCTGTCGATTCGTTCCTGCAGCTGTTGTTTCACGCAATGCAAACGCAGGAGCACATCAAAATATTTGGCACCCGAATACATCCCAATTAGGACGGTTGTTAGCATCCCTCAACAGTCGGAGGCTAAAAAGCGTATGTCGGACGTGTGCGGTGGGCCCTTGTTCCGTCTCTGGACGTGCTCAGTGACGCACAACTTACACCTGTGCGTTATATCGCTCGTCCATAAAAGTGAAATCAATGAATGACGATAATTTTGCGTGGTAGTTTGAAGCAGAGACTCGTCAAATTATCTTTTAAGCACATGGTTTTAAGCCGATGTCGCATCGGGTTGGTCCCGTTGAGTCAGTGGGGAGGAACGGCGGTTGCGACGGCGGACGCACGTGCCCCCTCCTGCGTCCCCGCCCCCGCCCCCGCCCGCCCCCCGCCCCGCCCGCCCCTGCCCCCGCCCGCCCCCCGCCCCGCCCCGCCCGCCAGACTGGCCCCCTCCGGTCACCAGTGACGGCATTCGTTGTGTGATTTTGCAACGGCGGCAGGGCCCACCGCCAAATGGTACCTTTGTTTTACGGCATTCGCGGGGGCTTATTGGCTTCCACCGGCGTCGGGTCCGCGGTCGTACAGCAGAGCCTCTCTGGTGGCCCGTTAATGGAAATTGAGCACGGCACAGACGGCGGCGGCGCTTTTTCTGGCACCGTTTGTGAAGAGGCGCGGTATTTGGAGTGCGCAGTAAGCGTCAGAGCTGCACATATTGCCCTCTTAATCTCAATTGATTGCGCCATTGGTGCGGAAAAGTTTCACAGGTTGAGTCTGTGGCGCCATCAACCGTATGCTCGCTCTTCTTATTCACCCAGTTTCCTCAGGCCTTGTTGAAAAGTCGTACCCGGCATGGCTTTTTTTTAAATTTCAGGAGCATTCAGAGGTGCGAACATGGCATAGACCTGCTTGCGATTGTTATACGTTTGTGTACCTACATCCTACCTATATCCTACCTACATCCTACCTACATACTGTCCATCCCGCCTTGTAGTACCTACATCCCACTGACATCCCGTCCATGTCACCCTGTAGTACCTACGGCTTAACTCCTTCCCGTCCGTCCCGTCCTGTAGTACCTACATCCAACCCTGTAGTGCCCGCATCCGACCCTTATCCCGTCCATCACATCCCGTAGTACTTGCATCCGACCTCTATCCCGTCCATCCCATCCCGCAGTACCTGCATCCGACCTACATCACGTCCATCCCGTCTCGTAGTACCTGCATCCCACCTACCTCCCGTCCATCCCGTCCCGTAGTACCTGCGTCCTACCTACATCCCGTCCATCCCGTCCCGTAGTACCTGCATCCGACCTCCATCCCGTCCATCTCATCCCGTATCTCGTCCCCACGTTATGAAGTGATTTTTTTTCGAACCTTGACTAGAATAACGCACCACAGCTGAAACTGTGCTCTCTTTAGTTGAAACTTGGCGAGTTCTTCTTCATATTGACTGCTATTATTGACAAGCTAGCGGCCATTTGTGACTGGTCCGGGCGGGCAGTCCAGCCAAGTAGCCACCCGTAGTGACGGCGGCACTGATGGGGCCCATCGGCAGAGTGGATGGGTGGGGGTGGCTCAGCCAAGCACCCACACCGTGATCATGATGCTGATAGCACTCTCTTTCCAATTACGGTATCAATGTATTGCGCTCATTGGGAGGGTGGACGTATTTCGTGGATAAAAGTTCGCCGATTAACCCGGCTAGCGTACTTCTCCTTCACAGCCTTCCTCCAAAGCTTTACCGTCTGAACTCCAGGCAGCTTCGAGGAACGGCCCTGGGAAAAACTGATACTGCGTTAGTCCGGCCTCTAGCACTTAAGTTCTTCAAAGTCATTTCCTCAGTAGCTAATGAATCACATCGTAAAATAGCCTTAGCGCCGATTTCGTCGGTCGTTTTGGGCCGCCGCTGGCCTTGTCTCCCACCGAGGCGGCGAGTTAGAGCGCCAATAACAGGTCTGGGCAGCGCTGACCTCAGGCGGCGGGCTGTGCCGCAGTGAACTGCACCGTGCTGCGTAAGGCCAACTGGACGGAGCAGGCGCTGCCGCGACTTCGGCAGCTCGAGGAGAACATCATCGGCGTGGTGACGTCGCAGCGCTCCAACGGACGCGTCGAGGTCGTCGAGTGGTCCTTCAGCTCCGCCCTGCTCTACTCCGTCACCGTCATAACCACCATCGGTAAGCAGTGAGGCAGCCGGCGCTGCAGCCCCTCAGCGAGCCTCGTCGTGTTCGTCGATGTGCACGAAGTCCTTTCGCTTCGCCGGATTGGTTCGCGGCACTTGTTGCTAGTGGTGCCGAGCTAGCAAACAGTGCTGCGCCAGCTGTGTGTTGACCAATCAGGCGCCATTTCGTTACACGACCCAGGAGCACAGGAGACTCAAGCGTGTCGGCCAAATGCCATTTTCTGATTGGTTGTTGTTTGTTTGCATCATCAGTATCATTATTATCATTGCGAACCTTGGCGAAGTCCAGCGAGTGGCTATTCCAAGGCCGCGTAGGTACATACTACATAGATAAACACAGAACACGCAACACATGCAAATGAGACGCAACGCCAGCGATACACATACGATGTTATAAAACATGAGCGACTTATGATACAATCAGCACCTGCACGGCATGGTCATTTGGTCAGTTTAGGTAAGTTCTCTAATGAAAGACATTGCTTTGCCCTTGAACTGCACTGGCGCGTGGCACCAGCGGGGGGGGGGGGGGGCGGGGCGATTCCACGCCGCTACGGCTCGATAAGAAAATGCTCTTTTCTTGCACTATGCGAGGGTGTTTTTTCGTCATCAGTGGCTCTGATGTGCCGCTGAGATACTTCAGATTGGCGCCTGATCAGATTACTGATAGCCTGTGGCCCATCAGGCACGTAAATTGCGCGATGCAAACATATGCGGTCGCGTTGGGTGACAGTCTCGTCGAAATTGGGCCAATTTAGCTGTTTTCAGAATTTCATGATGTGATCTCGTCTGTGTTTGCCGGCAACGCGGGGCTCATGTTTAATCATTAATGTCATAATGATTTAATCACTGTAGCGCTCATGTTTAACTCCACGAAGGGTGCGTTCACCCAAACTGCCTCGCTTGTTACGACCTCATGACTCGACCAGTGTGTGGCTTATGGTATTTCTTTCCTCTGTTTAAGTCTAAGGCGTAGTCATTTCATGATCAACAGACCTAGTGGCTATCACCTGGTGTTATCAGTTGTGGTGTGTTCAAGAAAAGAGGCATCGGAGTGTAACCTGCTGTGATTATTTTTCATCCAATCCGTACGCAGATTCCACATACATGTATCTTTAGCTCCTGCATACCAATGCTTTCACATTCTCCTCTGAGGTCCACACTCTCCGCATCTGTCCTTGCCAACGACGGCAACTTGCAGCGAAATTATCTCGAACGGTTTACAATAGTCCAAAAACAGCAGGATATCCTGAAGACGGTTTATGAGGACGTGAATCGATTTCAAGCAGCGCGACCGACTGTCTTCGCCATAAAACGCACTGATGTGCACTCGGTCAGACATCGCCATCTGCTTATTGGATCGGTCGCTTTGTCAGCGATGTTCCCAATGACACAAGTTCGGTCCTGGAAGTCACATTTGCATTACGGCTGCGTTGTTACGATGAAAATCTTGCAAACAGCTAAATAAATTCACCGAAAACAGGTTCTGCCTGCCGCGCAGATGCGGAGAATGCCACGTCATGCTGACTGCACATGAATAGTCTTTTTGATCCAGCCACAAAATTGGCGCAACGGAAACCACCATATTTTGATACGCACGTGCATGAAAATCGCATTGCATTCACCATCTGCCCTCCGACATATTATCAGGCACCTCGCAAAGCGCGTTATCAACTGCGACGTCGCAGCTAAACCTCAAGTCAGCGGTCGCGGCGGGGTCAATTCCAACCGTAATCTGTTGGGCTATCCTCCAGCGCGCAACTGCCGTCTTTGCGCCTGCATCATTATGAAGGGCTTTCATTTGCCCTATCTACGTGGCAGTTCCACACCGGCTGGGGCCCAAGCATAGTCGGATGTGTGCCAGAGTGCTACGTAGCGACGCTTGCGGCGGTGGGCGAAATCTGTCATATTCCGTGCCCGGCTTTTAATGACCTTTGCGCCGGAGAAATGACTGCAGCAGTCGAGCCCGAGTCACCTGTTAGGAGAGTTCACATGTCGGCTGGGTCAGCTGAGGGGCGCGGCACCAGTTGGTTTGTTCGACTGTTGGCCGGGCCACCTGTCGGGCGGAGCCAGGAGTCGGCCGGAGATCACTTGTCGGGCGGAGCCGGGAGTCGGCCGGGGATCACCTGTCGGGCGGGTTTGTTGTTGGCCGGGGTCACCTTTCAGCACGGGTCACCTGTCGGGCAAGGTCGCTGACCGGACGAGGTCAGCCGTCGGTCGGGGTCACCCGTTGATCGGGGTATCTGTTAGCAGAGGTCATCTGCCGGGCAGGGGCACTTATTGGCCGTGGTCAGCTGTTGTCTAGGGTCCTCTTTCGGCCCGAGTCACCTGTTAGCAAGGGGTCAGCTGTTGGTCTGGGTCACCTGCCAGTCGGTCACCTGTCAGCCGGGGTCACCTGTCAACAGGAGTCACCTGAAGACCGGGGTCACCTGTTGACCTGGGTCACCTGTTGACCGGGGTCACCCGTTGACGGGAACCACCTGTTGACCTGGGTCGCCTGTTGACCGGGGTCATCTGCTGACCTGGGACACCTGTTGACCTAGGTCACCTGCTGATCAGAGTCACCAGTTGACCGGGGTCACTTGCTGACCTGGGTCACCTGTCGGCCGGTATCCCGCAGCAATCATGGGTTTCCGCTGCCGTGGCAAAAGCTCACGATGTGACGCAAAGCCCCCCGTACGCCGCCCTGTGACCTAACAGCCGCGTGTGGACGACGCAGTACTGTCGCTAAACAGACGGCGACGGTGCTGCTGCTGCTGCCTCAGGCCGTGATGACCTGTCACGACCCGACTCCGTCTGGAGGCCGCTGGGGACGCGCCGGCGCTGCAGGCGCTGTAGGCTGCCAGTCAACCGTTATTAACCCAACGGGCCTTTCGCCTTGGTCGGGGCGTAATCGCGTCAGCCACGGGCTAGTTATGAAGCCGGTTTTTAAGTGGCGCGCCGGCCTGGCCCGTGCTGCAATGTGTTCGGGTGCGGGCAAAAACCGGCGACGACATCCTACTTCGGCCGAGCCGAGCGCCGCCATCCCGGAGCGGTCCCCATCCCGTCTGGGCTGCAGCTCCGACGGGTCACTCGCCGCCGCTGCTGATGGCGGCAGCTCCGACGGGTCACTGGCCGCCGCTGCTGGTAGCTGCAGCTCTGACGGGTCACTGGCCGCCGCTGCCGGTGACGGCAGCTCCGACGGGTCACTGGCCGCCGCTGCTGGTGACGGCAGCTCCGATGGGTCACTGGCCGCCGTTGCTGGTAGCAGCAGCTCCGACGGGTCACTGGCCGCCGCTGCCGGTGGCAGCAGCTCTGACGGATCACTGGCCACCGTTGCTGGTGGCAGCAGCTCTGACGGGTCACTGGGCCTCCGCTACTGGTGGCAGCAGCTCCGACAGGTCACTGGCCGCCGCTGCTGGTAGCTGCAGCTCTGGCGGTTCACTGGGCCGCCGCTGCTGGCGACGGCAGCTCCGACGGGTCACTGGCCGCCGTTGCCGGTGACGGCAGCTCCGACGGGTCACTGGCCGCCGCTGCTGGTGGCAGCAGCTCCGACGGGTCACTGGCCGCCGCTGCTGGTGGCGGCAGCTCCGACGGTTCACTGGGCCGCCGCTGCTGGTGGCGGCAGCTCTGACGGGTCACTGGGCCGCCGCTGCTGGTAGCATCAGCTCCGACGGGTCACTGGCCGCCGCTGCTGGTGGCAGCAGCTCTGACGTGTCACTGGCCGCCGTTGCTGGGCGCTGTCCTCGGATCTGCGGTGCTAAGTCTGTGGATTTGAACCTTCAGCTGTGGAGACGCGGGGAAGGCTTCACGGCGTTGGATCGATACAGTCTGGGACACGGCTGAGGAGTAGGGATCATGGATCATGGATCAGTTGATTTTGGGATTTTGTTAAACGTGATGGTGTAGGAAAGTCATGATTGTGTCGCCAGCTATTAATCTCTCTGTTCGTCACGTCTGTGCTCGTTTTACTGGAGATCTCTTTCGAAATAAGGCAGCAGTGCCCCCGTCGAAGATGACCAGTGGTGCATGTCTCATCCGATTGTTTCCTCTTCCCCGAGCCCGTGCAACACTCGACACGTGATTTCACGCACTGTTTGACGCATTCGGGGAGGGAGAGGGACGGACGCTTGTGAACGCACGAGTGCGCGTGTGTGTACAGTTATGAACGGCGCCCTGTTCTCATCAGGAGCGCGCGCCGCTGTTTACCAGCCGTGAGCAGAATTATCGCCTGACCTTTACCTATTTGTGCCAGATCAAACAGACACAGATTAATTTCGGCTTCATTTGTTCTTGACGGGTGCCGCAACACGACAAATGTGTGTAAATATTGGCGCATGCTATTTGCGCTGTCCCCCGGGTCGCGTTTCGGCGGCGCATTACGGGCGCGATGACAGGCCTCCGGTTGGCTGGCAGCGGCTCTAGCACCGGGCCGCTCCTCTACCGCCTCTGACGTCATCAGATGACGTCACTCGCGCCCCACGCTCACCCCGTCTGCACTTGGCAGCTGCGCTGCTCAAGCGCTACTTGGGTCAAGAAGAAGCGTTGTCACGGCAGTGTGACAGGGCATAATTCTGTTTAAAAGCTGGGCCTCGGCTGGGAAGTGCGGGTGTTTCTGCGAAGTGGACTACGGTGATATGTGATGCCGAGCAGTTGCATGCGATCTGACGTCTTTGATTTTTTGTAGAACAGTGACGCGTTTTGGTTGCTGACGTTATGCCGTTGAGGACGAGTGGTCTGAAGCTGGTTTTTCCCGCGCTTTTTTATAGTTTGTGCGTTGGCACGGCGCAAAATGACGAAAACACACATTAACACGCGCCTGGGTGGCCGGCTGGATACCCTTTGCTCGGATGGGGTGCGGGGGGAATCAAATTAACCCCACTGAGATCTCAGGATCTAAAAAAAGGTAGAGACACCAAATTTACAGGGTGTGCTGACCTGTACGTGAAATTAATTAAGTCAAAGTTTTAGGTTCCTAGGTCATGGACCTTCGGATCAAATAAGGTCGAACAAGGTCAAATTCCAGGTTGATCTCCAGAGTACTCCCAGAACCGAGATAACTGTTTCTAAGCAAAAGGTAACCTGCTCATTTAAGGTCAGTAACCTTGTTTGACCTCCTGAAGGTCATGGTGACCAAAATCATACAAGAATGCTCTGAGTTTTGCATTGGAATAAGCGACAAAGATTATGCTAGGCAGTATGCTCCAAAAACAAAATGTTGACCTGCGTCATTTTAGGTTAATGACCTATCCTGGCCTCTAAGAAATTAATGGAAGATTTACAATGCGGTTCCTGCTATCAATAAATTTTGTGAACGAGCGCTAGAAACTATCCCATACAGCAAGCCCTAGAGTAATAAAACAGGTAGGTTTTGGCCTTGGTCCGACCTACATTGACCCTAGGTTGATGCTATTTCTTCGTGTAATTGTTGTGTTGCCTTAAGAAGCATCCCAGAGATGTATGGCTTTGTCTTACATTTCGTTGTTGCATCAGATTGAACGATTCCGTAGAAATTGACTTCGCTGAAACCATGGCCTGACTTTGACCTGCCATAGGTCAGCAACCTTACAAGGTGCATCTAAATTTTTGACACCAAACAATCCGCTATGCAATTGCCTACAGTCATGGCGCAACTACGCGGCGCCGTTTGGAAATAATTCTGGAAAAACCTTTGGGGGGGGGGGCAATTTGACCCCCCGAGCGCGTGTTGATGGGGCATGGGCGTGCACTTTGTAACATGATAACTCGCCTGAGTTGGATGCGCCTGTGAGCAAATTTCAGGCCCGATTGAAGTTGAGGTTGGCCGGTTGAGGAGCAGGTACGGTAAATGTTCAGCCACAGAACAGACACATAAAGCAATTAGGCGTCACATTATAAATGGAGTCATCAAGCAGACATCAAGGAGTCATCAAGCATGCGATAGGCAGCATCAAGCATGCAATAGGTGGCATCAGGAGGACTTGCGGTCCGACTAGCGGTCACCATGACATATTGTGCATCAAAATGCTGAAACAGTGCGCAAAACCATTGCCGGCTAAAGGCCTAAAGAATGATAATGCAATGCAGGCAATACGTAAAACGACATGACACATCGAGAGAAACTTGCAAAGTAGTGAAGCCCTTCCAGTGGAGATGAGGTAGATGTCTAGCTCTGTCTCTGTTGCTCACTGAGGTGCTTACGGCAACGTGGTTGAGGGCCATCCTTGAATTATATTACACATTTGGTGCTTTTTTAACCCCTCTCCCTATTACGCACTAGTTGCTCTTGACCCCCACGCTCACACCCTCCCACCTGCCCCATGGTCACGTTGTGTTTAACATAACATCCGAAACAGGTAGCGTCCATGCAATCTTTAATTGACCTAGGGATGTCAAAAAACTGGCGTGCAGCTTGTCGTGAGAAGAACTCAGCGGTATCCGGCTTTCAGATAAAACAAAATGGAAATAAACGATTTCCGCGTGATTTGCAGACACACCTAAGGTGCTATTGCATTGTTCCGAACTCCCCTTCTCCCTCGTTACATCTCGGTTAGGCTCCATCTGGAACCTCCTCCGCGCGTAGGGTGATTTATGAATGGACCCTCAATAATATAGCATGGACTAGTGAATAGCAGGGAGCAGTGGGCTGTGTTTGTGTGTGTGTGTGAGCAGTGGGTTGTGTTTGTCGAGTCACTGATGGCGGTAGACATGGGTGCAGGTCATGGCTATGTGGGACAGGTCGGGTGCGAGTATCGAATTTTACACATCAAGGCATCTGTTCAGAACGCTGGTGCGTCCCGAACTGCGCGGAAGAAAACTTTAGGCAGAGCAAGCAATAAGTCGCTGAACCGGCCACCACGGCAGTGATCCACTTACCTATACCGGCCCTTCGGACAGATTTTTCAGGACTTTAACAGTGGATCTGAGGCTTCCTCCCGTCCACTATCCGAGTGGCCAACGCCCCGCGTCGGGAAGAGACGCTGACTCGCCTCTCTAGCGCCAGGGAAGTGACGTTGACTTGCCTCTCTAGCGTCGGGGAGTGACGTTGACTTGCCTCTCTAGCGTCCCTGCGTATCCCAGAATTCAGGGACACTTGCATGAGTTCATAGTGGGGGGGGGGGGGGGGGGAGAGAGCACAACGGAAAAATGCTCACTATATACGTAAGTGAGCGAAGAACAGGCGCGAAATTCCTTGTATAGCGTGAAATAACATCGCATGTTATTGATTAGTCAAGCTTTATTTATCTGCCCCGAATTTTTCATTTTTCGCTTATCCACGCACATACCAACCCATGCAATGCGTTTGATAAGGGGGATGTGGTCTCGGGGGCCACCACGTGAGTTCGTTGCTGCCTGTGTCAACGTCGTCGCCGCGAGGCCGGAGCACGACGGCCCGCTCCCCTGCACTTGGAGAGGCGTCCCAACGGGCCGCACTGCCGGTAAAGTTCCGTGAGCTGACAGGCGGCCGCGCGCATAACCGGTGCAAAGCAGGCCGTCGGTCGCCGAACTGGCGCGGTTTACACGCACTGGGCCCGGCTTGGCGGCGCTAGTCGGCAGTAAACGCGTGCTCGTGCCCCGCCCTCTGGTTGCCACGGCCGTCCACACACTGGGGACGGCACCGCAGGCCTGAGCGTGTGGCCACGCGACCGCCGCAGTGTTGGTGGGGACGGCGATGTCGTTTGCCAGGTCCTGCGTGGTCGGGCAGTCGCCGCTCCCGAACTCTCCCCTCAGTCGGCCAGCCAGGCCCCCTGCGTGGTCGGGCAGCCGCCGCTCCCGAACTCTCCCCTCAGTCGGCCAGCCAGGCCCCCTGCGTGGTCGAGCAGCCGCCGCTCCCGGACTCCCCCCTCAGTCGGTCAGCCAGGCCCCCTGCGTGGTCGGGCAGCCGCCGCTCCCGAACTCTCCCCTCAGTCGGTCAGCCAGGCCCCCTGCGTGGTCGGGCAGCCGCCGCTCCCGAACTCTCCCCTCAGTCGGCCAGCCAGGCCCCCTGCGTGGTCGAGCAGCCGTCGTTCCCGAACTCTTCATTCTTCATCTCCCGAACCCGAACCCCTCATTGTTCCGGGCGCCCTGACCAACGCAGGTTTCGGCCACCGACCTTGTCCCTGATTGGAAAATGGGCACCCAGGGCTCAGACTGACACGGAGCCGACTGCTCTATGTTGATTCTTCCTGACCGACATGGAGGCGCTCATCAACTTAGGGGGTCCCCGATCGGCGTAAAGGTGTTCTGGTTGACATTGGAGGGCCAACCTTGTGGTTCCGTGCCCCTTAATACGACCTCTTGCCAGCCATTCGGGCACTTCAATCGACCCCTGATCTTCGGACCCTTTTTGCAGTCCCCTCGAACACTGCTCTTGGCCGACTCGGGCCCCCTTACCAATAGATGGCCTCTATCAGGCCCCATGAGCCCTTGACCAACACAGGAGGCCGCTCATTGACTCAGGGGCCCTGACTTATGTAAATCGCAGACCCCGGTCTCTTCCCTGCCTGGAAAGTGTGTCCTCGAGTCCAGACGTAAACGGAGCCGACTGTTCGTTACAGATGGTACCTGGCCAGCACATAGCTCCCCAACAACTCTGGGGCTCCAACCGGTGCAAAGGCCATCCGACAGACGGCATTTATGGGTCCCCTTCACACGGCGTCCGACCAGACCTTCGGGGCCTTCTGGCCCTTAAGCAGTCCCTTTACCGTCAGTTCCGAGGAACCTAAGGAAGGAGGCATGTGCCTCCAGCGCCCTTTGTCCGCGCCACCGGTCACCAGCCCCGCTCTGGTCAGCGCGGTTCGTCACACGTCCTGCACGAGCCGGCCGTTCCCAGTTCCGGTGCGCGTCTGCACGGCGTGACCTCGCCGTTTGCTGTGGGTACACGAGCCCGGCCCGGTTCACGCGGTCCGTTCGGCCGGAACGGCGGAGGTCAGGTGTGCTGAACCCGTCAGCTTCCCCCCCCCCCCTCTCCCTGTAGAGTTGGGCCCCGGCCGCCGACCCCCACCCGCCATGGTGGATGTCTGTCCGTCTGGCGGTCTTCCCGTCCGGTGGCAGCCAGTCCCGCCCTGCTCAGCGCCGCTCTACATGCAGGGAAGCGCCCGGCGAGCGTTAGCCGCCGGCTGCGGGCCGTGGAATGTAGCTGGTCTCAGTCTTCCGATGCATCATGGAGGTGCTGCCATCTGTCGGACGCGAGCTACGCTGCCTGCCGCGGTTATCCGTGTCATTTCCGATCGTCGAACTGATGAAGGTCCCGCTCTTCGTTCGTCACACCCGACGTCGCGGTGCTTTTTGGGGCAGGGGTGCCCATCCCAGCGAGAATTTTGTTTAATGAGCCACCCACGTCAGCCAAGCGTCTCGTTAAGTTTATATCGCGGTGCGGCAGCACTCGACCGATGTTTCAGGCTGCCATCGATCGCCAATGTGCTTAGCCACTCTGGCTCGGAACCATCCATCAATCCCGTGCTTCCGTGAGGCGTGATGTGCCATCGAGCTGCGCTGTCACCTGACGCCTGAAAAACACCCGCAACCGCATACCGCCGCTGTGGAGGCGAGGCCACTGACGGAGCGGCCTGAGGGAATGCCGAGAAAAGCGATTGCGACAATGCCCCGGAAGACAACTTTTCGATGGAAAGGGCTTACATTGTGACCTTTTCAATTGGCAATGGTGGGAATATGGCCATGCGTACCACACCGCGTTCTCTACTCCTGCGCAGGCTGTTTTGCGTCGGGTCGCCGCCTGTCGAGGGCTGGTCGAACCAAACGCTGGGCCTGACGCTCAGACCATCGCTCACGAGCGGCTATCCTTTCATGGGCTGCGCGTGCTGCCGATCGATGCGGCCCTCCGGCTGCTTCTGAGAAAGCCCGCCGGACTGCCGATGCCGATGGCGATTAGGGTTGGCTCGGGCCGGCTGCTGGCCACGCTGGGCGGACGGTCCGCAGAGACGCAGTGTCCATTTCCGGCTTCTTTCCAGTTGAGATTTGAGAGAACTTGTTCATAAAGGCACGGCCAGTCATTCCTGGAAGCGTGGGTAGCGCAATTTGACGTTTTCTTAAAGGTGTATGGCGTCATAAGCAATCCCACTGGCGTGGTGGGACGCACAGGATCAGTGGCGTTACCAGGGTTCGTCAGCTAAAGGGCAGAGATTCAGGGGTAAAAACACTCACACCCTACCCCTTTTGTCGGATATCGAAGAGCCCTGGGTTAAGTAGGTTTTATTTCGAGGTTCAGCAAGCCGCCTGCTTCCCGCCTCCCCCCCCCCCCTTCCCTCCACCCGTGGCGACGCCTATGAGCGGACGTTACCCTGCGACGGAGGCGCTGCCGTGCAGGCGGCCGTTTAACTTTCACTTGGCCACCGGAAGTGGCGTGCAGCGTTCGTCAGCAGTAACAGCCGACGTTCGAACGTCGGTAATAACTACGTCTGTGCGTGAAGCGTGGGGCGATGCGGCGAAGGCCCGTCCCGTCCAATCCAGCCCAGTCCAGTCTAGTCCCATTCCGTCCCGTCCATTCGTTCAGGCAGGGGTCAGGTGGCTCGGCCGACACTCAGTTACGGCCGGCGCAAAAACGGGCGCCGGTGAGCGATCGGTTCCTCGAGAGCCGTTGGCCGGCAAAACCAGGGGTCGAGCCGAGCTCGCCCGCCGGCCAAAAGCTCTGAGACGTCACTCACGGTGTAGTGCGCGCCCCGCGTGACCTGCGGGGGCGTGCAGCACGCGCTCGCTAAGCAACGCGGCTCTGCGCGACCGGATGTCAGCTAGGTGTGGTGGGTGCGTGGCGCCGGGCGCGACGCCGCCGCCACCAGCCGGCGGTATCTCCTGCCCGGGGCTGGTCGGCAGACGTGGGAAGCCGGCGACCCGACGGCCGTGTGACTCAGACACCGGTCGCGAGGGGCCGGCGCGCCCCTGAACCCGCCGCCCGGTCGTGACGTCACCGATCGCCGGCGGCGGCAGGTGCGGCGCGGGCAACGAGCCGGTGGTGTTCACGGGCGGCGGGAGGACACGCCATGCAGCCAGGGAGGAAGGGGCGGGGTGCGGGGGCTTGCACTGGTGAGCCTCGCTCTCTCCCACGCTAGCCGTGCCGGCCAACAGCACACACGTGCTGATGGCCGCCTTTCCGTTCACGGGGACTTTGCAACGCAGTCATACCGTACACATCGGTCAGACATCATACCGTCACGCGCCATGCCGTCACATGGCGACGTCCGACGCTGAAGAGCACCTGCATTTCCGCACATCTGCAATGCACCTGAAATCGCTGCCACCACCGAGTGCGGCCCAGCTGGCGATCAGCCCAGAGCTTTCATCGACCCGCGGTGTTTGGGGTGCTCTCAGTGACAGCACTGTCTGGAGCCGGCTCTGTATAACCCCGGCGATTGAGCCGTAAACACGCGCGGTCTCTTGGTCCGCCAAATCACCGCACCACTTTGAACCCGGGACGTGGCGCCCGCCGGCAGAAGCGCCATCCGGTGGGTCACGAGCAACGGCCTGCATCGCTCCCGGCTTGCGAGGCCCTCCCATAGGTACACGGAACAGACACGAAGGGTGGTCGTCCCCGAGTCCAGCGACTCGCCGGACAGCCTGCACCTGACGGACAAGGATGTTGAAAGCCGACACCCGCCGAAAGCGACGGTTGTTCCGTCCGAGTGCGGTGCGTTGGCGGTTCTGCGGTGGGGAAGTGGCGTGGTTCTCCCGGCGGTCGGGGCGCGTGGGCGGCGCCGCCGCTGTGGAGGATCCCCCGGGCGGGTGCCTAGCCGGCCGATGCCCCCTGCCGACCCGGGACCGCGTGCGAGCCGTCCCACGTCAACAGCCGGCCGACGGGCGGCGGCCGGCTGACCCGGACGTGGGGTCGGCACCGGCTGGCCGGGCGGGAGCGGCCGCCGCCGGCCGCTGTTGGAGGACATGAGCCGCCCCCGCAGATCTAGGTACTGAGGACAGGAGCGCCCACGCAGACCTAGCTACTGAGGACAGGAGCGCCCCCGCAGACCTAGCTACTGAGGACAGGAGCGCCCACGCAGACCTAGCTACTGAGGACAGGAGCACCACAGTAGGTCTGGAACGAGGACGGCAGAACCCACAGCGGAACTGTGCGCTGAGAATCAGGGGCGGCACCACGGGTTTTGAGTTGGGGGAGGCAGGATTTACCAACGGGCCGCCTAAAAAAATGAGGCCTCTTGCTTAGTGTCGTTTTCAAGGTGGAAGGGCTCTGAGAGCATGAGTCCCCTTATCAAACTGTTACTTTTATCATATCCATGTGAATCCATGTCCATGCACGTCGACAAACAAAGATTCTGGAATGAGGCCTTCTAGTTATCCAGCGAATGGCCAGGGTAACCTAAAATAGGACCGCTTGTTCCAGAAAAGTACCTCCCGATGTATATAGGTATCTCCTAATATATAAAAAGATGTCTGCGATTCACGGGGTAGAGGCTCCAAATCTAGTCAAGCGGCCTCGCTATCCAAAAACAGGGCATGCTCATCCGAAACTGCGGCCATCTGATGCATGAAAGAGGCCTCCTGTTCTTCTAAACCAGACTAGTGGCCTCTTGGCTTGTAACGGGGGCCTTCCGAGCCAGCAAATGGGTCACCTTAACACAGCATTGGGCTTCCTGATCTACAGCATTGTCTACGTTATTCATAAAGATGATTTCAAGACTCAAAAAGGGGTCTCTTGATGTGGTAACGGGTCTTGTGAGCTCGAATTATTAATACTCTTGCTCATTTATGGGGCTTCCTTGACCTGAATTTTGGTACTCTACGAAAACTTGCAATGTGTTTAGGCGCGAAGCCACAATGTTTTAGATGCAAAGTTACAGTGTCTTTAATAGGTAAAAGAGGGACCGCCCAAAAAAATTATTGGGAAACATCATACTCCTGCCCCCTCTTCCCCACCGGTAGGGGACAACTGCCCCTGCCTTCCGCCTCCCACTCCCCTGTTGCGCCGCCCCTGCTGAGGACATGAAAGCCCGCAGCGGACCTCGCGGCCTGTCTGTACTATATACAGAAGGGTGCGCCTGGCCCGGCGACAGACATGCCGGACGAAGCGCTTCTGAGTGACTTACCGAGTATTACTTGGCAGCGCTGGGAGGAATCGCAACCGAAACTTTTGCCTGGTAATGAGAATAGCAAGGCAAATTAACTAGCTGACAGGCCAATGGCAAGTTAGTTCCCGAAACTTATTGTTCCGGTGGTGCTGCGCTCTGTTTAGGGATCATCGGGTCCGTGGAGTCTGCGAAGATCCCACCGGGCCGCTGTTTGCCCCACGAACTGAACGAGCAACAATGCAACTTCACAGATCGACCTGCTCTCCGGTTGTGGTGCAAAGCGCCCCTTGCGTCGCCCATTGCGCGGTGCTGTGGCGCTGCGTCCCGACACCGCATGGCGCGGACCTACCCGGAGACCAGGCGGACCTACCCGGAGACCAGGCGGACCTACCCGGGGACCACGCGAACCTACCCGGGGACCAGGCGGACCTACCCGGAGACCAGGCGGACCTACCAGGGGACCAGGCGGACCTACTCGGGAACCAGGCGGACGCCCCCGGGGACCAGGCGACCTACCCGGGGACCAGGCCATCAGTCCTGGTATTTCCTCGACGGACGTACGATGTCATTCAAGAACGAAAATATTTGTTCTGACTGAAAAGACTGAAAGCCAGACAATATCTGTGGTGCAGCAGTCCTTCCATCCAGTGCAAATTAGTGCAGAGGCATGCTGTTTGCGTAGCATTGGTCCGACGTCTTTAAGTGGAAAAGGCGCACTAACATATGTAATCGCATAGGGAAAACGTGGTTGCGTTGGGCCGAAACTGCTGCCCACGCCCGCGCAGTTGCGGCACATGAGACGGCGAATCTAGACCATCTACTCTGTATGGGCACGGCATCTTCATTTATCCCAATTAGGGATTGGGCCGAGCACACTAATAACATGGTTGTCGTCACTGTTGTCCCACCATAAGGCCGCGGAAGACGCCGGAGTGCCACATAATGGTGTCACAGAGTTATGGGGGTCTGGTCCGCAAATCAACCTCCGACCTAGAATAAAGTATTGCTGTATAGAATGCCGGCCCGCCACAAATGCGCGGAATGAGCCAGACGCGTCAAAGTTGAGTTACTTGTCCGCTTGAGATCGTCTGGCCTACGATCATCTGATCCAACAGCAGCTAGGAGTAGAAACCCATGAAGACCCGACTTATCAGTGGATCCGACGAGACGGCATGACTTACGAGCTCGCTGACGCACGCTAGCAACTTCCTAAAACGCCCGGATGCGCCGTTTCTGCCACAGGATGCGCCAGACACCTCTCTCTCTCTCTCTCTCCTCTCTCTCTCTCTCTCCTCTCTCTCTCCCTCTCCTTCCTCTCTCTCCTCTCCCTCTCTCTCTCTCTCTCTCTCTCTCTCTCTCTCTCTCTCTCTCTCTCTCTCTCTCTCTCCTCCCTCTCTCTCTCTCTCTCTCTCTCCTCCTTCTCTCTTCTCTCTCCGCTTCGCCTCTCTCTCTCTCTCTCTCTCTCTCCTCTCTCTCTCTCCTCGCCCTCTCCTCTCTCTCCTCTCTCTCTCTCCTCTCTCTCCTCTTCTCTCGCTCTCCTCTCCCTCTCTCTCTCTCTCTCTCTCTCTCTCTCTCCCTCTCTTCTCTCCTCTCTCTCTCTCTCTCTCTCCTCTCTCTCTCTCTCTCTCTCTCTCTCTCTCTCTCTCTCTCTCTCTCTCTCTCTCTCTCGCTGACCGGTTCCCGTGCTAACCCATGGCGTGGGGGCCGGAACGCGGCGTTATGGTGTGCATACAGAGGTCAGGCAGGAGGCGGCCGGCCTCAAAGCGCCGTTCTGCCAGGTCGGAAGGACGCAACGGCCCGCCCCGTCATCACTGGTGGATGTGCGTCACTTCCGGTTGGCCTACGCGCTTGCAAGCGTCAGGCATTGGGTAGGGTTAAGAAGAGCGTTGAACTTATGGTTAGGGAAAAGCTATAAATTATCGTGAAAATTATTATCTCCCTGTCTCCTTACAGATGGACTTATAATCTACATGCAAACAGCTGTACCTAAAGGCTGCCTAGTTCGATAAACGAGATGACGTGATAGCTTTTCCGGTTCGGAAACAGCTGCTACCTTCCTGAGCTGCACGCATGCAGTGAACAGGACATGACCTACCTGGCTATCCGGAACACAGGAGATGCCTCGCTGAAAGTTCCAGAAAGCAGTACCTGTCTCTGTGGGTTATCCAGGGAACAGCAGTTATCTCAGTGGGTACACAGGAGAAGGGAGCGGTCCCACTGAGCTAACCACACGACGGAAGCTGCCGCACTGAGGTACCTGAGGAAAAAGAGCCGTCCCAGGGAGCTATCCTGAGTGCAGGAGCCCGCACCGCAAAGGCCGGGTGTGCGGCGACAGGTCAGCGACCCCTCCGAGGTCGCGCGGTGACCGACCGCCGGCGCTGTCGGCAGCAGCTCTCCCTCAAGTTCAGCCGGAAGCGTCTCCTCGCCCAGACCCAGGGTCCAGCTGGCTGTTCGCGGCCGGAAGCTGGACAACAGCGGGCCAGCCGAGATCAGCGCGATAGCCGATGTGAACCGACTGTTGGTCGGCGGCATGGCGCTTGCGCTGTGGCCGCGCGGTGTATGAACCTGAACGACCGCGGTGTGGCCGCCCGTGACGTGTTTGGGGTTTAGATCCGCCCTGGAATGCATTCAGCTCATTGTTACTTCGGACGCACTCATTACTAATCGCGTATGGGTTTGGTGCGAGACCTCATCCCGGGATACATCCTGGTCCCAGCAGGGGAGTGTCAACATGGGCCCATTGGGCGCGCCTGACATGTGCCAGGCGCGTCTGCGCATACCTGATACCTTCTGAAAGTCACTGCTGTGCAGACCTTTTTGTGCTGATTCGTTTTAGCCCACGTGAAAATAAAGACACATTGGATTGGGGTGACAGACGCCCGCCACATAAAGATGTATGGAAGATGGTAGTTCCTATGGTGGTTTCACAGCGTCGATGTTACAACACGTGCAGGGGCGAGAGCAGAATCGGGCCTTGGGAGGGTCCCACATTCATTGAGAGCAAGTACAAATTCGATGCCAAGTTACTGCTGCTGCAATAGCGTAATTCTAGCTACTGCAATAGCGCAATTTCAGGCGTTACCCACTGTCTTGGTACGGATTATGGGAGAGGGGACAGCCGTTTGCCTCTCATCTGAATCTGCTCGTTCTCAGGAACCAGACCTATCATTTTAAGATCGATGAAAGTGTCAGTCTCGCTGATTTCGGGTTACGCGGTTGGGGTGATTCAATAATTTTATTTGTTATTTATGATCATAGGACAAATTTACACTCACCCCGGCATCAAATGAGTAAAAATGTCCACCGCTGTTGGATTATGAATCCATTTATTTACTCCTGTCTGAAAAACGCTCATCATCTTTGACAAGGCTGACTTCCTTTCTCTGCACTAACATGCACTTACATTCCCTGGGCACCTGTCTATTCCTTCGGGCGCTGGTTCTGATCTCTGGTCGACTTTGTGTTAGAAATTTTCATCAATAACGTTCCTCCTGATAACATGACATTTTCATCAGTGCCTTTTCGTGTTCATTTTTGCTAGCACCTTCTCGTGCATATTTTTTTACAGCACTTCCTCGAGTAAGTCGTTACCAGTACTTGGTCGAGCATCTTGCATCCCGACCCCGTCACCAGCAATATCATGCATACGTAAACCAAGGCATTGCTCGACGTAAAGCCACATCATGGTGTTGATTACCTTTTCCATCCCGCAGCCCTGCCGTCTAACTTCCGTAACAGCCCCTCGAAATTTGTTTACCAACGAAATTATGTGCTCGCAGTTTCGGTGCGGTTGGAGACAACGTTATGACTTTCTCCAGTCTGTTTTTCTCTGCGCCGCACTAGCCGGCCGACGACGCCGACTGTGCACGCCGCCGGACAGCGAAACCGAGCGGCGCTGAAACTTGACATTTCAATTTTGCGGGGATTGTTTCTCGTTCTTTGTTGGCAGGATGTGCGGAGCCCACTCTGGCTCCGGAAAATATGGATCCAAAAGCTTCCGGTGCTGTCAACGCCTTCGAAAATCTGATTATTGCTGCGCATTGCGGTCTCAGCGTCGAACTGTGCTACCCTGTTGAATTTTGAACCTAAAGCGTTGGGCAAATAAACTCACTCGGGACACAACTGCTGTTAATTCGGCGTTTCGATTCAACCCGCTGCCAAGGAGACGTGCCATCGTTCGACATATTAGGCTGCTCGACTGCAAGTAGACCGAGCTGATGATAACTAACAACGGATAGTTAATTGTGTTTCGATAGCGCTCACTTCACGTTTTTCAATGCTTTGCATGGGCGGCCTTGGGTGAAAAACGCTTGTTAAGAAAAACTCGTGTCATGGATGTACGCTGAAACCACTACCCGAGCTGTGTCATCGAGTCCACCGAACACTTTCGCCTGAGGCCTTTTACGAGACAGACCTACGTGCAGGTGTTACGTGCCGAACAGTGCCACGACACGACCGCTCCGGACTACACCGACTCTTTTTGACCAGCTGGCAGCTGACCTTTCCATTTCAATCGGGTCACACAATGTGCCCATTCTGAAACACGGACACAGCACCGCTGAATCACAAGTCCGGCGTCTCCCCCCACCCCTCCCCTCCACACACACAATGGATTTCGCTTCCCTGGTCGCCGTACCTGGGGCCTGCCGTTGTTGGAACTGACGACGCTGAGCACAGTTCTTGTCGCAGCTCTGCTCGCTCTCCAACTTGCTCCGTCCAGCCGGATAGCTGGGCGGAGCGAAGGGGCCTCGTTGGATGGAGTAATTAGGGCCACGTTGGATGTCGCAGTCATGTGTGCTGTAAAAGTAGGCTGCAGCACAGCCAATCTCAGTGCATGCCGAGCGATGGATGATCTGGGGTCTTTCGGCAGTTTATTTCGCGGGACGAATCACATGTTTCAATACTATCGTCTCAGTTAAAGAACTGTTTTGTTTGACCACGCTCAGCTGGCACTCAGCCGTCCACGGCACCGAGCGACGGCTCACTCCCCGTCATCTTGTCCGCATTCGTCTCCGATTCTGTCTACCTTGGGCGCTCGCCTGTCGTCATGCATAATGCGCAACTCTAAGAACCCTGAGATCTCCGCTCGCGCGCTGGCCGCTTGCGTCACAGCACGCCGTTGATGTCGGCCGGCGTGCGTGCAGCTGATTGCCGAGCCGGCAGCGCTGGCTCGGCCCTGGGCCGCCCCGAGGTGCCCCCGGCCGGCCGCACGCACGCGCGCCGCACGGCCACCCCTGCACTTTCGCCGGCCGCTGCGATCTGTGTTTACCTGGCCCGCTGTTCTGTGTACGCGTGACGTCATTAGCGACCTTTCGGGACTCGTGCAGGTAGCCGGCTGGTGCCAATGCTGCCGCTGCCGCTGAGGTCTGGCCCCGGAGGGCGGGGGAGGGGGGACGCTGGCCTGCCTCCACACAAACCAATTCCCTGGAATGGAACAGGTCACAGCGGAGAGGGAAGGGAGGTGGTCGACGCCGGCCGGCCTGGACAGAACTGAGACAGGCCTCTGTTTACAGCGGTTACCTTGCCTCAGGCGGTCCAAGGAGCGGCTGGGCTGTGCGTTGTGGCCCCACTGCCACCTGGCCGGTGCGGTCGGGCAGGTCGCGCGCGTTCTCGTCAGAAGGGCGGTGATTGGCTCGCTCGCCAGACATCAGCAGGATCAGTCGACCCAGACCCGTCCCGTCAGAAGAGCCGGCATTGGTCCGTTCGCTGTACAGCGGCCAGGTCAGGCAGACCAATGTTATGGGACAGCAAGCGGCGACGGGCCCAGGGTACTTCAGAAGAGGCGCTGGAGTGTCCAAAATTTAGTAGTGGCCTAGACTTTTGCTAGACATGAGCACATTTTTGTCCACGGGTCGAGGTAGAAAAGTTCGGAACCACGCGTTTGTTGTGGTCTAATAATGCCGCTTCTAAAGGATGGTGTGGATATTGATTAGATGCCTGGGGCGCCGAAGCCCGAGCTTTTAACGACGGCAACTTGCCTCGAAAGAATTCCGTTGGTTGTACGAACAAAGGCAGCGAATAATGCTTCTGGCATATAAATACTTTGTGGGGCGTTTCTGTGGCAACGACCTAAGACCAGCTAAATCCTTAGGTTTGCATTATTGCACTTTTGCAAAGCTACGGAAATTATCACGAGACGAGAATGAACTGCGCACATGTTCTGCCATGAAATGATGAGCTCATTTCACGGGATCCGATTTAAGAACGATGTGGAATTAAAGGAGCAGACGAAGACAAAGCTCGACTCGTTGTTTGCAAAAATATGGCATGTTTTTGCAGACAATGTGTGGAAGAGAGGAGAATAACGAGTGGGTAATAAAATAACAAATAACGACTGGAAGAGGGCATCGCCAACAATCTTAAGAGATAGATTTCTCAAACCCATGGTACTGGTCGCATAGACCCGGTTGATATGGTACTGGTCGCATAGATCCGGTTGGTATGGTACTGGTCGCATAGATCCGGTTGATATGGTACTGGTCGCATAGACCCGGTTGATATGGCACTGGTCGCACAGACTCGATTAGCACTTTAGTTTTTCTTCTTTGTTTCGATGGTTTATGAATTTGACATATGCTGACCTCAGATGACCTCTAGGTCAGCCTAAAATGACATTTCTCTGCCTGCAATGCTTTTTCCCACAGCTGTACCTAATAAAATGTACGTAGTCAGAGTCGTTCTTGTAGGCTACTGGCAGACCAATTCTGAATAGTGACCTGACCTTGCCTGACCTTTGTGGGGAACAGGAATGGACTTTCCACAGTTTAAACGCTTATTTCTGCGCCCTCAATATCCCCCTTGACATGTTAACATAGGTTTCAACTGCATCCATCACAACGGCCGGTTTTGACCTTTCGTGATCTCTGGTAACCCTACATTCGACCTAAGCTCACCAATTTGGTGTACATTCTTCATGATTTGACAAGATCTTAACAACGGTATCTTTTTTCTCGTACGGCGTCCGAAAGCTGGAAATAAGCTTCCAGGGGTACATCAACTCCCGCCCCTAGCCGGGCGCGGATATCTCAGATCCCCGGCCGGGCGCAGGATAAACATTTTTTGTTGAAGTTAACACAATATACGCATGTTGAAGTTATTACACCGACGTTTGCAAGAGTGACAGGGTTTGTAGAAGTAGAGGATCTAAATTCGGACAGTGTTCGTACGAAGGTTTTAAACAGAACTAGTGATTTTCATGAACTATGAAATATTCACCAGTTGAGGGGTTACATTAACGGTGACATTGAGAACGTAAAACGTTGAATGTGTTACCCACATGTACACTGGAAAAAGATGCATCAGAAATATAAATATTCCAAAAATATCGTTGTATGTAAATGTATATTTTCCTGTCATTTCTATGCGGTTGAAATGCCAATGTTTTGTTGTTTTACTTGCTTTGCTATGCCGCCCAGAATCGCTCGAAATGCTGTGCCTACTGAAATATCCAGCATTAATTATATCTCGTACAGCGAGTAGTATATCATATAGCGTACAGCTTATATCTTATATCTTACTTATATCATACAGCGAGTAGTTAGCTCCGTGCAGAAAACAGTAGCGCGTGCAGGTGAGAGCCAGGATCACGCACAGGCGCCTTTAATGCGGAAGATGGTGCCTGTCAGCAAAACGCCGAACAGAAGAAATCCTGCTCTGCGTGACAGCGCGCCAAGCAAGTGGGAGTCTTTCCATGCGCCATCATTCAGATTTCAGCTTATGGGGGAAGCGGCAGAGACCTGGCCCTGCCGCTCTCACACCCTGTGTCCTGCGCCTATGGCTCCGCGCCTCCCACACTCCCGGCACTGTAGGCTGTGAGAGGACGCTAAATGGAAGGACCAGGGCCCCAAATACACATTCGACCTAACAGTGAAGCAATGGCGCTGGGTCTGCAAAGCGTCTTTCATGCACTGGGCGGGATGTTGCTGGCAGTACTTAACAAGTTTTTGCCTGTATACCCGTGATTTTATGGGCGAATAGGCAGTATAACCACTATACAAATGTAGCTTATAAGTGCCGTGGGTATGTAAGCTTTGAAAGCACGCGTACACATGAATATTTTTTTCGTGTCGCACATACATGGTAATGAGTATTCGTGTTGCATCTTGACTTGGATCATTTTATCCACTCCCTTGTAGTGGAAAATCCCACGGTCGTGAATGTGGTGACCTTTTGACCAAATGATTTGAGTAATCACGGTTGTTTTTTTATTGAGTTCAGAGTTCTCATGGTGATGAGACGACCTCAGAGCAAACCGTCACCAAAATAATCGCGCAACTCCTTCCGAAATGCTTTGCCTCTTCCTCCTCCATCCATAACACGCGAAGGCGAGATTTTGTTGCAGCTGAAGCCAAACGAGCCGTGCGTCTCACCTGTCAGCTCAGCTGTTCATCGGGATTCAGAAACATCACTGCAAAATTTCCTGCGGCGTTGTCTCACTCCCTGGTTTTGGCAGGCGCGTTGGCAGCAACCCACCCGCCTCACATTCAGTTGAATAGCTTGAAAAGAAGCCCGAAAAGATAGCTCCATCCCCGACAAGTTTCCCGAACCGGTCCGTCTCTGGACGTGCCGCAATGCATGCTCTGTTGAAACCTTCGCTCGCAAAATGCGTAACGTGCATTAGAACCGCCAACACGGGAAGGAATGCAAACAAACGGGGCGCTCCCTCGTTCCCGAAATATGTTTGTGACCTACTGGGCCCGCTGCTGCGCTGCTCTCCGCCGCTGCCTGCGCTGCTCCTCCCCCTCCTCTCTTTCTCCATGCGACGGCACGGCAGATGGCGATGGCGCCCTGCGATGACAAATTCCTAAAACGTGGTAATTGCGATGAAAACGCTCTGTCTGCTGCATTGCCTGCCTTTGCGTGTTTTCTGCCCATCGACATAAACATTTCGGACGTTCTCTGCATTTGCCTTATTCCTGCCGCGGTCTGGCGCATCAAACTAGCACCGGCTCCGTGATACTAACGGATGGCTCTGCTCCACCTAACGGCATCCGTGGCCATGTGTCAGTATTTAGCGGGATTCGTGCGACCAGGCGGCTCTGGTAGGACTAATTACCATGCGCTGATTTGCTGCAACTTGTTGCAGTAGTCACTGCTGTCTCGGAGGCCACACTACAGAAATGGACTTATGAAAAACGGTGCCTCTCTATTTTGTGCAGACGAAGACACGGCTTACTGTTGTGGCCAGCCCTGGGGGACGCTGTCTGGCTTGTGATCGAAGGGCGTGTCCATTTTGCGCTTGTGTCTCAACAAATGGTTACCCTTTGCCGTCATGCCCACGGGAAAGGGCTCGGTCTTACGAGCCCCACGTACCACCACTGGCCCCAGTGTCATGAGCGAGTGCGACAACGTACACGAATTACACGTACATTGATGGAGAGCGTGCTTTTGATTCCAGGCGGAAAAAGAGCTAAACATATGACGTAAATCACCAGACCGACTTTTCCATCTTCGGACGAGTAGGGAGAGGGCCCAGGGAGACACCACATCCTCACGAACTTGTGCCAGTTGACATGCTCACGAGAACTGCCGGGTACCGTCGCATCACACCCTTCACCTTCCATGAGTTCCACGCCTACGTGATATTTTGCATGCCCCAGGGATATTCACACCTTATATCTGGCCCTCCATGGCCATCAGAAGACTACACCACATCTTTGATATGCCGCCCGGTACTGTCACTACACCGCGTCACACCTCTGTCCTCATATCTGGCGTATCTGGCGATCATGGTATGATCAAGTCTCACACTCGCCCTCCCCCCCCCCCCACCCCCACCCCACCCCTCGCGTGTTAAGAAGGGTTTGTCCACATCACACCTCAATCTCTGTCTCGCGTTCATCGGGGCACGGACGCCCGACACATCTGACATCCTCCTGTGTTCGTTGAGGCACGGTTACACGGCACACCTGACATCCTCTCGTGTTCGGCAGGGTACGGCCACATCACGCCACGCACCGACGGCGGCAAGATCATGACCATCTTTTACGCGCTGGTCGGCGTGCCGCTGATGCTGCTCTGCCTGACCAACATCGGCCAGCTGATGGCCAACACCTTCCGCTTTACCTACTGGTCCTGCACTGTCATCTGGCGCCCGCGCCGTCAGCAGCAGACGAAGACCTCGGTGCGCTACACGCAGAAGCGGCCGAGTGCGGTCGGCGAACCGTGCGAGGTGCGCACAATCACCGCGCCGGACGCCGTCAGGACTAGGAAGTCCTCGAGCGTCGGACGCGCCGCCGCGGTCAGCGCGGCTGGCGACCCGGGCGAGGCGCGCACGCTGACGGTGCTCGACTCAGCCAGGAGCAGCAAGCCCTCGGGCACTGGACGTGCCGCCGTGGTCAGCGCGGCGGAGGTGGGCGCGGGCGAGCCGGACAACCGCGCCGCGAACGTCGCCGGCGGCGAGGCGCGGCGCGGCAGCGGCCCCGCTACGCCCATCAAGCTGCTGGATAAGGAGACACGTGACATCCTGGTGGAGTGCGCCGAGTACGTCATCTCGGAGGAGCTGGGCTTGCAGCTGGCGGAGACGCCGCCGCGGCGCGCCTTCCGCGAGTTCGCCGGCGCGCGGTCGGCGTCTGGAGCCGCGGACGAGGGCGACGGGGCGCCGGCCGACCCAGGGGACGTGGAGGCCGCGCCGGCCGGCGGCGCCTCGCGCAGCAAGAGCCCCACGCCGGCGGCCAACCACGTGACGTTCTCCACGCCGGCCGTGAGCGAGAAGCGGCAGCCGCCGACGCCGCCCTGCCGCAAGAGCAGCCTAATGTCGCGGCCGCGGCCCGGCCGCTCGTCCAGCGGCTCCAGCGGCCGCGACAGCCCGCAGCGCGCGCCGGCCTTCCCGACCGAGGCGGCGGCCGAGCGCGCGCGCTCGCCGTCGACGCCGGTGCGGCGCCGCTCGGACACGGCGCCGAGCCCGGCGCGCGCCGGCGCCGTCGAGTCGGACTCGCAGTCACTCGGGCCAGCCACGCCACGGCGCAAGGCCAGCAGCCCGGGCCGGCGTGCGGCTGTCTCCATCCAGCACCCGCACCTGCGTAAGATCACGCGCGAGGAGAAGCGGCTGCGCCGGCTGGCGACGCGCCAGTGCTCCGAACTGAGCGGTACCAGCACGCTGCTCTCGACGCCGTCCAGCCTCGACTCGGGCGTGTACTCGGCCTCCAACCGCTTCACCTTCCCGGAGCCGACGCTGCGCTTCGATCCGGCTGCCGGCGAGGACGTGGTCGAGGTGGAGGTGGTGAAGGTGGCCAGCCAGCGCGCCGGCCGCGTGCCCATCCCGCTCGTGCTCGGCTTCGTGACCATGTACATCTGCATGGGCGCCGGCATCTTCGCCTGGTGGGAGGAATGGCCTTTCCTGGACGGCGCGTACTTCTGCTTCATCACGCTCTCAACTATCGGGTTTGGTGATCTAGTGCCGGGGACAAAGGTGCTGAAGGCAGAGACGCAGGAAGATCAGCTGAAGCTGGTCTTCTGCTGCCTCTACCTCATCCTGGGCCTAGCCATCATCGCCATGTCCTTCAGCCTCGTGCAGGAGGAGGTCATTGTCAAGTGCAAAGAAGTGGGGAAGTGTACAGGTATTCTCTATGACAGCGATGCAGAGGATGACTGACACTTGTTTGGGCTAGGAATGCTATTTGTTGATATTTAAGTACGTTACGAGAGATCACGCGTCATGTCAGCATTGGTGTTTGCCGAACTGTCGACGTTAAGATTGTTGTGCCAATAAATCGTGTGAGTTGTCCTTCATGAGGCTATCGCTGCCTGCAAGAAATCGATAGTAACAAAACGAGTAGGCCTGGATCCCAAGGGTTGATTTAAATCCCATAGGGTACTGGGATCCTCAAACTTGTCTGGGGGGTGGGCGCGTTCTTAGCACAAACCCGAGGCACAAACCCGTGGCATTTCCGAAGCATCCCGTGTTTGTTCCATAGGGAGAGCCTTCTGCGAGACAGACATAAACTCTCAGAGCAACCGGTATGTTGATGCACTGTAGACGACTAAAAACAGCTGTGAACGCCGCATCTTGCGTCATGATAGACGACATCGATAATGAGGAAACCAAAAACGCTTCTACTCACCGTGCCGGTGTCATCACTCAGCGAGTGCAGTCCCGCTGTGCGCTCGTTCAGCCTTCACCTTTCTGCGAATTATCATGTGATCATCAGGCATTCGGATCCCGAGATGTGCTACTGATTCCCATTATCAAGCTAATGGGAGGCGTGAACGCGGCGAAATCCTGGGTCAGTATGTTCGGAACGAAAGATGAGCCACATCATGCCTGGTTAGAGGCATCAAACAGGATTCCACGACCGTCGCACACTTAGCCGTTTTTGCGAGATGTGGTGAGCGTTTTGCATTGACCTCGATAACGTTTAACGGGCAGATTATCAGCAAGGGTCCGTCTTTTTTGCCGCAATGGCATTCAGTGGCCGATTGCCACACATCACAGGCACAAGAATTGGCGATTGCTAAATCCAGATGTCTGCACTGCTTTTGAGGGCGGCTCGAAATCGGTTCACGTCTGAACACGCCACCCACCTCTGAACACGCCACACGTCCGGCCCGCTGGGTACGTCACGTAACGTCACGACACGTGTCGAGCCGCGTCACGTCACGTCACGTCAAGACACGGCACGGCACGGCACGTGTCGAGCCGTGTCACGTCACGTCACGACACGTGTCGAGCCGCGCCGAGGTCTCAGCACCGCGGCGGCTGGAGACGGCTGGGGCTGGCAGCTGGCACACCGCGCCGAGGTCTCAGCACCGTGGCGGCTGGAGCTGGCGCCCTGCTTATCGGATCGCGGTCTCGGCATACTTTGTTCTTGGGTAAACTTGCCAACAGGAAGCCAATACTGTGACCAGTTGTCAACATCGGTGTGTTTGCTAAGGCGGTGTCAGCAATTCGGGAGAGTAGGACGTACTTTATCTGTGTATAATGCTGTTAGCAGACTTTGCTTATGCTTGTTGTGTGCTTGTATTAAGTGTATGTACTGGATCTCTGCTGTTATCTTTATCAAATGTGTCCCAAATAGGTGTGCAATCAACTCACGTGCCAGCCACATGGAGGGTTCACAGCTGGTCAGACCATGGCTTTCTTCTCCGACAGTATCTCCAAGGGCATAATCTGAAGTCATGACCTTTCCGACAAATCCATCTCAGGCGACGAAAAAGGCGACGATATATGCGTCACCCGCGATTTGGCTTACTTATCAGCTAAAACGACGGCGAGAAATGCAGCAGACATTTTGAAATTCAAGACAAATTCAACAACAATCGTTTGGATGCCCCTAAATCAGCGAACAAAACTCTAGGTCGGGTCGAACTTGATCATTGAAACCAGAAAGTTGAGAAATGTGACTTTACAGACCCCCTCATAGACAAAACACTTCAGGGCAATTGCCAAACATCTTGTTGCAAACCAGATTCAGAGAAAAGGAGCAACGCAAGTGGGCAATGCATAGAAATGTTAGCGCGACAAAAGTAAGGAATGAGTATTCCTATGATGAAAAAAACTGGGAATTTGCACAATTTCAATGCAAGTTGGGATGTATTTGTCATAACGACCATACCTAATTATTCACTCATCAATAACTGTCTGAAGCGGATATATGGCCAAATGGTGCACGGAATAACACCGTTTTACTAGCCAGTGTGATCACGCCGCATTTCCCCGGAGTTTCATCTACCATTTTGCAACTTTCGCCCGTCTTTAACAAAAAAGAATAACAGAAAGTTGATGTGGGTGCATTCCTTGTAAACATTTCAGGCGTTGTCAAATAAACGTCAAGATAAAACAGCATCATATATTAAATTTGTCGTCGGCGCTGAGGGTGTGGGAGTTTGTGACGCTACAACTCGCCATTAAAGCTGACATGCTCAAAATGATGCAACCATTATTATGGAAAAGGCATCGCTGCTTTCTTTAGACTGACAGTTGTGTTACCAATACCAACTGGCTGAAGCGGTAGTGGTGGTTTGTTTAGTGATAATGGCAATCTCAAGATTAGTGATCGTCGCACGTGTACACCGGATCATTAACGTATCAACACTTACCGTTTATATCCCTAGCTTATAGTCAGTTGGAGCAGGCAACACGATATATCAAGGTTAAGTTAAACAGAATCTACCCGCCGAAGGCAAACGTGCGCTTTTGTCCAAATGATCTCCGCGATTATGAACTACGTTTGCCAACAGCGGAGGTAAACTTCTGGAACGACCAGCTATCGAGCGGCACTAGTGACCGCTCCTCCTCCTCAGCATTGTACACAGAACGGGTGACGACTATAGGCATCACAAATTGCCATTCATCATTTGCGGTGCCGGAAGTTATGCGGTGCATGTCGGGTGTGCAGCCGGACCTCCGTCAGTTTGGTGCCTGAGGCGCTTTCGAGTCCGCCTGAGCCTCGCCTGAGCCCCGCCTGAGCCTGGCCTGAGCGACAGACAGGCGGATACAGGGCGACGACTCCGCAGGAATGCAGGCTGCGCCGCGTGGCCGGGAGATGGCCAGATCCCGTGTCCAGTTTTTATTCCGTCCGCGACCCCTCACCGGGTTTGACGGCTCCCAGTTCTCTGCTGAAGGCTCCAGCGAGCCGGATTCCGGAGCAGCGCTTGCTGAGCCAGCAGAGCGCGCCACGACTGCGGCGAAACCAGCCGAATGACGGCCAGAACGGGTCAGCAGCAGTGTCACAATACTGGCCCCCTCGTCCCGGTGCGTGTCCGGAACACCAGATCCCTCGCACCAGCTGTCGTGTGCTGACTCACGGGCTAAGCGAACCCTCCGGCTCGGGCTATTTCGCCACCTTACGTTCCGGTTCTCCCGCCCCGCGCACGACGTGTCAAGCAAGAACCTGAAAGCGAGACCATTAAAAAAACGATGAGGTTACCCTGTAGATGATCTGCTGAAGATTGCGATCGTGATTTTGATCTGCATCTATCTCTTTAGTTGAGGTGTTTGAATGTAACGGGAGATCACGTTGACTTATATCACAACGTGCAATAATATTGACAGCATTTGACCTAGCTCTTGCAATCCGCACCTACAACGGCCACACTGATGTCCGGCTGCGGCTCGCCGCGCGCTGCTCGGTGAGGCAGGCACCCCGCATCGGATGATGACGCCGCCCGGGCGCCGGCGGCCCACCACGCGCTGCCGGGTGAGACAGGCACCCCGCATCGGATGATGACGCCGCCCGGGCGCCGGCGGCCCACCACGCGCTGCCGGGTGAGACAGCCACCCCGCATCAGATGGTGACGCCGCCCGGGCGCTGGCGGCCCACCACGCGCTGCCGGGTGAGACAGGCACCCCGCATCGGATGATGACGCCGCCCGGGCGCCGGCGGCCCACCACGCGCTGCCGGCTGAGACAGCCACCCCGCATCGGATGGTGAAGCCGCCCGGGCGCTGGCAGCGGCCCGCCGTTCGCTGCCGGCGAGGCAAAGCGGAACTATTAGGTGGTGGTCGTTTGTATCAGGTGCTCGTGACAGCCCCACGTGAAAGGTTCTCGGCATTCTATTTGTCAGGCGGACATGAACCTTTACGATGCGGAGCATTTCGTATTCCATCTGCGATCTGGAGTGAATGGGTGTAGCTCTAGGTACTCGGATTGATATCAGCAGTGAATGCCAGTCTGGGTAGCCTTAGCTGTCAACAAGCTTTTCAGAGGGGTTGCTTTGCATAAGCCACAGCGATGGGCTCTGATCAATTTATTTACCTGCGCACTGCACGCGTGCCAAATGTACCTTCGCATCACCAACATTAATGCTTTATTTTTGCATCGTTGATTATGGAGTTTTTTTTGGAAAACATGGCACTGGTGAAGGCACCTTAAAGCGAAAACACATGCAACCTGCCGGTGGACGCCTTCAATCTCCTCTAAAATATATTCATTGGTAGTTTACCTGTACATTGGCATGGCTATGATCGCGTTCACTGTGCATGCGTGCAACATAATAAGTGCATCAGAAAAGCGTTGAAATAAGCGGTAGATACCCTTGATTCGGAGTCGAGATCACTCGTATTCAACGATCGGCAAAGCCGGAGGGATGTCACCGCCCGCCAGAGGGGGCGACAACAAACAACTTCCCGGCCGCGTCCTCTGACAAATATCACAGTCTCCAAGACAGCAGCATTCCAGTACCGTTTGACCTCTTGTGGAAATATGAACGAGATGGCTCCTAATCAGAGATGAACTTGGATTTTAGAAGAAAACAGATTTACTTTGATTTGAGATGAACTTGCAGGCGAAGTCGATTCATAGCTAAAACTACGGCGCTATTTTTCGAGGGTATCGCTCCGCCGCCCGGGCGTTCCAGCGGACAGTGCCGGCAGCACCTGCAGTGGCATACGCGTGGCGGTCAGTGAGGCCACGCATCGTAGGTGGAAGAGATGCTGGACGACAGAATGAATAATGCGCTAAACATAAGACAGCCGTTGAGCAGCACATAAATGAGTTCAGACGCCACATTCAGCTATGCCAAAATACTGGACCTTGTGTGGCGCGCCTGTGAATGCTTCTAAGCTCCTAGAGCAGGGTTTTGGGATCTCGGAATACGTGTGCGTACTAGGTGCTACTGCACTCCAGCGTCCATGCAGCGCGGTGCGCCCGGCCCCGCACCTAGTCCGCGATGTGAACCCGCGGGCGGACGGCGGCCCGGTCCGCCGAGAGGAGAGGGTCCGCCGGCACTCGCCAGCGTCGATCGCCGCCGGTTTGTTGCCGACGCGGCCGACAGTGCTCGGGCAGTAACGGCCCGGGACTGGCATCAGGCGGCCGTTACGCTCAGCTCTGGAGATTTCCAGGCTCGTTTGAACGTCCGGCCTCGGCTACTGGGACGTCGAAGGACCCAACTACGGAGCGACCCGTTGGAAGCGCTCGGTGAAATAGTGCCCGGTCTGCCCGCCGGCCGCCGATCAGTCTGCAGCCGGCCTCCTCCGCTGGCGCTCAGTGCACCGACTTCAAGCCGATAAATCAGAAACATGCATGACAATGCAGTACGCTCTGCGTGCAGCTTCTGCACCCACCATTCGTTAGCATGGAGCAATGGGCCCAAATGGACCAAAGTCCCAACCCTCTGGCAGTTGGCAGAGGCCTCCCACAAGGTACACCGCATCTGTCAGAGGGAGCATCGCATCTGTCGGAGGGAGCATCGCATCTGTTGGAAGGAGCATCGCATCTGTCAGAGGGAGCATCGCATCTGTCAGAGGGCGCATCGCATCTGTCAGAGGGAGCATCGCATCTAGAGCGCCCTAATCCTTGTTGGCAAGCGGACTTTATTTTTGTTCCAGTTTTCGTTGCCGTCGGCGGTAAAGGCGAAGCGTACTTTGATGTTTCTTTTTCGCCCACCATTTGGTCTAATAAATGATACTTCAACGCACGCCATCAAAAACCTCCCTTGCGCCGCAATGTATTATTCGCTGCCAGCAAAACTATATAATCAGGGCTTTTGAACCGCATTTTGGGGATAAGTTTGCCGCGTATGGGCCCACTGATTTCTCAGAATGCAAACATACCCCCAACGTGTATAATGCACTCACCTCAAGAGACAATGGATATTGGAAGCATCATGCCTCTCAGCCCTCTTACACGGCACACGTTACTGCTTTTATGATCATAATTTGCTTACGCACGTGGCGTTTGATCTCCCAGCATGACGCCGAGAGCTGGGCACTGGTGGTGCCGCGCAGCCTGCCGAGCTCATATTCTGACCAGACGAGGAGTGGCTGCTCCCGCCAGGGAAGGGGAGCAACACAGAAGGCTTGATTAACCACAATTGCCATAGCCTGTGATACCCTGCATAGCAATCTATCTAATTGCACGGACCGGCACGGCTGCATTATTCATGGTCTTAAGCGAGCCATCTGAATAACAATACTCAGCCTCTCCGGCGCCACACATGCTGAACACCGAAGTGTCCCAGCGGTGTTGCCGGAGCCCAGCCGGCGTGAGCAGTACAGTCCCCGCCCCGGACAGCGCACCTCTCCCAGGCGTGTCGACGAGCACGAAACGGACGGCGCGGGCGCGTGCTCCGCCGGCAGTTCCGCAGCGTCAGACAGCGCCGACAGCGAACCGCACTATCAGAGCTCCACGCCTTCACAACAGCTTCATCAACGCGTCGATATGCCTTTCCGTAGACGGGCACAGCAATGGCTTTCGGAGATGAGGCGGCGCATTTTCTTCGGAGCATCCATCACAGCTGGATGAGGCGCCACTGACGAGCGGTTGCTGCCGATGCATTAGTCAGGGTGTTGCCGGTGCGATATTGCTCTGGGGAGAGGGGCGGATCCCCGCCACCCAGCGCAGCCACCTCTGCGCGCAACAGACCTCAGCCGACAGAGGTTACCGAACCAGTGTGATGCGGCACTTAGTGGCCGGAGCGTCACGGAAGGGACACCTAGCTCCATGGAGTGTGATGACGAACACCTCATCAAATTGATCGACCCAGTGATCGACCTTCAACGTCACATATCCCGTCGTGGGAAACACTTATGTCATGTCACACTTTGACAGCTGTCATGACATTCCGCAAGACGTACCAAACGACGTTCTGCCCTTGTCACATCGCGGAGGGTGTGTCGCGAGCCCTTTCTCCCCGAATCGCCACTCGCACCACCCAAATAGCCCCAGATAGTGTTCAGTGCTCACTCTCAGCTTAACCTGAAAAGTCTGAAAACTTCCAGAGCAACGGTGGCCTCAAGGAACTGCAAGCTATGCTTTGCTATGCTATGAACTGCTACGGCTGGCTTCCTATGGCTGGATAAATTGCTATGACTGACTTCCAGCCAAATATACCCTCATCCAACGGTACAACTATTCCACAATCCCAGCGTTCGTAACCGTCATGTAACCAAGACGGTCATGGTAAACCACACGTCAAACGATGCGAACGCGCTGCTGGCGCTTACATCGGCGCCGGCGGTCATGCCTGATCCAGTCCACGACCGTCACGCCCCGCCCGGTGGTCACAGGTCCCACGGTCGTCGAGTGGAGCGGGTCGCGACCTGCCGTCGCCCCGGGCGGCGCCGAGGTAACGACGTCAGCGGCGGCGGCCGTGCCGGCGCCGCAGGGCACGCGGCTGCCGGGCCGGCGGCCCCGACGGAGGCGGCGAAGCCGGTCCAATCAGGCACCCGCCGCCGCCGCCGCCGCCGCCCCACACAAAACCGCCCGCCCCGCCATCGAATCGCATTATTCCCGCCGAAGGACGATAATCGGCCGTCAATAGCACAGCGGCGCTTTCATCGCGGCCCGGGGCGGTCGGCACGAGATGAGGGCACGCAGGGCCGGGGCGGGCGCGCGCCGGATTGGCGGCACGTGCTGCTGCCTCTCCGGCCGACCCAGAGATGGACGGTGGTCGCGCTCCGTCGCACGCACGGGCGCCAGCCAATTGGGCGCCGCGCGGACAACTGAACCGGACAATTTGGTTCGTGGTGGCGTCGAGACGGAACAATGTCTGTCGTCGCTACCCCTATAGATTTGGAGGTGAATGAGAGCAGGGATGTCAGTTCGCACGGGATAGTCACTCAAAAAATATATTGAGACGAGTCATTCGAAATAAGGAGAAATTTGTCCGCAACATTTGTGAATGTCGACTACGTGAAAAGGTCTGCATTTTGGTACCTAGCTGTTTTGCAGGTGTTTTGCCAGGGCTGACTTACTACCTGGATTTCTTGATTGATAAACGAATAGCCATGTGTACATCCATCAGCCATGTCCAAATGTTTATGGTATAATGGTATCTTTCAAGGTAAGAGATGAAAACATTATCGTGCAACAATAAGTACGATTGTGTTTTATTTCAATGCGATGGATTACATGTTGTGCTATACTAGCATAGCAGGCCTTCACTGACAATCTGTTTTCAAGCGATGATACAGTAAGAGCGTTTTAGGCTCACAGGTGTAGCTTGAGTGGTTTTCAATCAGTTCAAGGGTGTAGGCCTCGTGGATTTGAAACGTTAGCCTGTCCTTAATCCAAGTTTATGCAATTTTCTAATTCGATCCAATCCGATTTGTGGATAAGCTCGTATTCGATGGATATATGCCATCACTTATGTGTTTTACGAGCCGGTCTGCATAATATGTTTTTAGATGCGATGATGTCGCGAATAATTCACACTGCATGTTGGGATCTAACGCTGGCATGGTCAGTGCTCAGCAGAACCATAAAATCATATTTGGAATAGCCTCATCTCACTGCGGGATGAAACTTGTTTTACTTCTAGCAGCCCACGCGCTGCAGGTATTCCTTGTACCGTCGGTCTTCCTCGCGAACGGAGAAGCAAATGCCGTTAACCGGTACTTTTTATGCCATCAGCATCCTTTCTGACATGTTTTTCCCTCCACGTTCACGCCCGGCTTCTGCTTGCAAACACTTTATTGACCCTTCCATTCACCCTGCAACATTTTGCTTTCATCCCTGAAGCGTGTTGATCCGGCTCTCGTGCGAATGGCAACGTTTTTAATAATCCCTGGCCCATTAGTTCCGCTTCGCGCTGTTGACATATACGTTGGGCATCTACATCTGCCGTAAAATCCACAAGGCAACCAGTGAATTTTGTCGGGTAAGCAGCGGCTGCCGAAGTTATGTGGCAGTAGCAAATGTTACGGTCGGTCGGCCAAAAACGTGTAGGGTAGTGGGCTTTACTAGCCGCCAGGGCCTATGCCCGACAGCTGTCCGTCGTTAGATAACGCAGCAGATCGCCTTGTAACGCAAAGTGCCGTCGAAATATTGCCATAGAGCTGGAGATAAAACACCATCTTTTCACCCGTAATATTTCAGCGTTGAAGCACAAACCTCGGTGACCGCCTGCTGTAACCGACAGTCAGGCAATGAAAGCGATAGAATCTTCAAAGCATTGTGAGGGACGTTTTAAAGGGGGTAAGTGCCTTAAGTAGCTGGTAAACGGCTGCGGAGATGGGCGCTTGGCCACAGGGCGCTGCCATATGTCGAGGGGACACGGAAATGGTGCCAGCCGGGTACATAAATACGGTGGATGGTTCTTTGAATATTGCTAAGTTCCTCATTTACTGCCGCCCCCATTACCGTATTCGTTCCTACATATGGGCGTGTATGGTATGACGGACCCAAATAGTAACAAAAATACGATTTTCTTGACGTTTTTACCTTGCATCAGTATCGTTCAGCTTAAGGCAACTTGACGGTTAAGCATAACATCGATGAATTCAGGGAAGATTTTTGCTCAAGCACGCGCCATAATCTAAACTTACGACATAGCGCTATATTTCCAGAGCGCTTCATAAGCCCGTGAGCCTTTATTCTCTATGACTCCAATAACGCGGGTCATTAACGACGAGGGCATGCGCCGCGCCCTCGACATATGTATAACACGATAATAAAGATTCCCAAACCAACCGTAAGGTACTAAGGGCCTTACCTGTACAATCACCAGATTTCTGATGTGATACATGTGATGTGATGCGATGTGATACGGCTGACGATGCCGCGAGAGGTCAGCCCGGTGTTTGGTACGACGGTGCCGTCCCCCGTGCCGTGCGCTTTGCATGAGCCACAGCGCCAAGATAGCAGGTGTCGAACTGATGCCGTCCGATGTCCAATGCGGGGTTGTGTTGAAATAGCTCTGCAAATGCTTGCGGAAGACATTTAATTTTCAGGCAAGGACGTTGTGCCAACATCATTTCGTAACGCTTGCAGCGTAGTTCATATTACGCAGCCATAGCGGGCGTGTCCCTTGAGTCACGTTTTCAAACATTCGCCTTTTAAGATCGACCGTCGCTTCCCTCAAGGAACATTAGAGTTTCTTTCACTGTGGCCTCACCCATGATTAAGACGTAATTCCGATGTTTTAGAATTCCCCGCACCTATCTCCTCAGACGCCACCTGGAGCGGGACTCCCGGGGGCAGATGCACGCCCGCAGCGAAAAGTTCTTTCATTCTGAGACCGAGTTTGGACAAGTTTGCCGCAGACATCCGTCATTGAATCCGGACGCAATCGGAGAGGTCGCGTGCCGGGGCTGCACCGCTGGCAGCAATTGGGCCGGAGCTGGCCAGCCCGCGTTACCGGAGCGCGGCGGGCGGCCCGCTGTCCGGCGCGCGGTCCGCACGCCGTGGTCGTGGGAACGGCCGGACCGTGCGCGCCGGCTGCAACGGTGGAAAACGGCCGGCACCTGACAGGTGTCGGGCAGCACGCCGGGCGCACTTGGCAGGTGTCGGGCAGCACGCCGGGCGCACCTGGCTGGTGTCGGACAGCACGCCGGGCGTACCTGGCTGGTGTCGGGCAGCACGCCGAGCGCACCTGGCAGGTGTCGGGCGGCACGCCGGGCGCACCTGGCAGGTGTCGGGCAGCACGCCGGGCGCACCTGGCTCTGCGGGCAGACTCGGCGCAGTCCTGCCCTGTTCCGTCCCCGCCGCTGCCCCTCGCCCCGCGGCAGCACGTGAGGGTCGCGCCGGAGCCGGGGTCCGTCTCGAGGGCGGAGGGCTGCCGCTGCCCCTGGAGAGGGCGGCCCATCGGCCTATATGAGGGGGGGGGGGGGGCGATAAACAAGGGTCAATTGGGCGCGGGTTCTGAGCCAGACTGTCCGCGAGTTCAAATCGACAGGGCTCCCTTTGCAGGGCAATGGCTTGCTGTGAGCCGGAGTCGTTGGACTGAGGCTGACTGCATGAACTGGCGACAGATCACTGCCATCACACGGTCGGGACTTGTACGCAGTATGCAGCCTGCGCACCGCGTGCTGTTCGAGCGTGCAGCGTTCTCCCCGTCCCTCTGGTATCCCCAAACAAGCAGACTTGTGAATGACTCCGCTCCAGCGCAATCGATTCCGTTTTCTGCTCACATTGCATATGATTGATTGATCGATTTAGTGCATAGATAAGCTATGAGGGTGTAAATAGCACTATTGCGGCATTCACAGGCACAGCTAAGAAAAGTCCCTCCTCCTTGGAGCCGCACTTTCGCCAAGTGCGTAGATGACTTCTCTGACAAAAAATTTGAAGTCGGCTCTCACTGACCTTGAGGCCCCCGCACTCCTCTTACGAAAATTGTGGCTGCCCTCCTGCCTCCTTATCATTTCCTTTGAGTCGGATTACCGAAGACCTAACTGACTCTTCTCCGGATATGGCTGGGAATGAGACGTCAAAGGAATCTTTTTCACCCTGACGTCACGGAAATCGGTTAATTTCGGCTTCGATTCTGATCCGTCCCGGGGTCATTCGCAGGTCTGTAACAAATGCACGTGATTGTGTAAAAACAGCACTGGCGTGAAATCTTGATATTCCTGCATATCTTTTTCAACTGGTGTCACGTGACTTCCACGGTCAGAACTTCTCTTCGAAAAAAATCCAAGGAAAAACTTCCACGCGATATTATCACCACACGACAAAATGTTATAGACAAAACTTTCACACGACGTCTACCGACAAACCACTACCGTCAAAACCGTGACGGAACACCTCTTCTATGGGCAAATTACTCTTCGAGAAATGTCCTGTGAATAATACTTCTGTGCGTCGTTGTTCCGATAAACACAGCTGTTACGTACAAAACAATTTTGTGAAATACTTCTGCTGACAAAACGTCTCCAGTCAGAGCTGCCAAACGATAAAATTTCTACGGATAAAACTCCCTCACTACAGGGCTCCCGTGGACCAGACTTCTGCGCAAAGCTACGCCTATACGACATAACTGCTGCAGACAAAACTTACAGGCGACGGCACTTTTACGAACGAAACGTCTACGGGACAAATGTTTCACCGACAAAGCTTCTCCTCAACATCAGTGTTCCCCACAAAATTGCTATGGGCAAAACCAGAGATATGCCCGGTTCCCATTATTTCTGGCATGGTAAAGAAACTGGTTACTGGTCTTTAGTTGCGGAATCAGGAAGAACCCGGGAACCACTCTGAAGCTAATCTAAGAGAAGCAGCACGGGCCAGATTTCAGCCTCATATTAAGCCAAAGATCCACCTAGGGCGACGAACCAGCATAATGCTAGGTCAGAAAACCAGCAAGATTCAAGACCCAGTCTGAAATGCATGCAAGGATTGAACAGAAACCAAGATTCTTTCAGGACTTATGTCGAGGAATCTAGCAAGAACCAAGACTCAACCTCCAATATGCAGAGAGCCGGTAGGAACCAAGACCCAGCTCGGTATCAAGCTGGGAATCCACCAAGACCTCATGCTCTGTCTGGAGTGGCGACTGCCATCAGTCAAGAAAGTCGGGAAAACACACGCCTATTTTTAACAGAAAGGCCTTTGCCATGGCCAGAATGAAAAGAAGAGAAAAAATACAATCTTTTCTTAAGAGCTAACATCGCCCCATGGGATCCTTATCTAATCGCATAGTACCAGCATGGGCGGATAATGTGTTATGACAGGTGGGGTGGTATAAGCATGGGCGGATACCACCAGCAGCATGGACAGATAACGCGTTATGACGGGTGGGGCGGTATAAACATGGGCAGACACCACCAGCAACATGTGCGGGTAATCTGGTATGACAAATAGGATGGTATAAACATAACACCTGATTGAAATTAACCTTACTCTAAAAGCCAACTATGCCTAATTTCTAACTCATTCTGACAGCTTTGCCGTGCCGGTATTTCTCTTCACCCTTAAGTCAAGCTGGAACAGATTTCAAGGGGACTAACTTGATGCTGAACTTTGGCAAGCTTTATGCATTGCGCTTCCACTCTGAAGTGAAAGAAGGCAATGGAAAGAAGCCAATGGAAAGCTGGAACACGTGGTTACAGAGCAAGTCCTGAATGGAAAATAAGCACTGAGATGCGACCGTATCCGCGGGGTACGATATCTTCTCATGTTTCTTCCTCATCGATTCAATGAGCCTCAAACACACACAGATAATGTAAGCTTTGCTCCGGTGGACTTCATTTCACTTTTTGTAAGCAAGCTTACATAAGAAAGAGAACAATATATTAGATGGAAGAGCCGTGACAAATTAAATCAGTCAAGGACCCAGAATGTAAGGAGGAAATACTGATCTACACCACATATCCGCAAGGCGAATGTTATCCGGCTCAGTATTGTGCATTGCAATTTTGTGGGGTTTCGCAGCATTATCAATCGGCTGAATCACCATTCTCATTCGGGTATTCGTCTCCGCAAAAAAATGCCGGGACACTGGCTGGCCCGCAAACAGGTCAACACAACTTATATACATCATGCTATTGCTCGAAGGTTGTCTATTCAGATTATCATAAGCAGTGACATTTAGAAGATATTCTGATGATTTAGGCAGTCATGTCCAGTTGATGGGTGTGGCGCTTATGCTATTCAGCGTCAATAAACTTGCATATTCATCTGAATATTACACGCTTATTCGGCGTCAATAAGCTTATGATATTCAGTGTCAACTCCAAACTTATCCTATTCAGCGTCATTGCCATTCCTTGCATATGATAAATTATGACCAATAAGGCTGGAACCATATCTGGATCCTCAGGTACATGTCGCCACTGGGTCTTGTCTTGAGCCAATGACAAGTTCGCAAGCTTATGCACGCGTTTTCAGTTACACTGATGTATCCACCTCACCCATCAGGGGCCAGTGAAAGGTACTATGTTGCGTTGATAGTATGGTGGACAATTTGCTTTAACTAATCGTTCAGTGAATAAACGGAGAAAATAAGAAAATAAATGCGACAGAAAACTTACAAATATTTTGGGTCCCTGCCCCTGGCGCTGCAAAGCCACACAAAAACTACAGCATTAAGTGCATGTCTCTTGTGCGTCGCGAACGCGGTGAAACATGACGAATGCATCAGCACCATTCCGCACGCATTTTTGGTCGTTGCCTGGAAACGTATACATGAAAAAATCACACGTGATTGTGCCGATGCAAATGAGCAAAACGCCTGCCCACGCGGGTGAAATCAACTTCTTGGTCACAGAGTACTGGGGCTGAGTACAGGAGGGTGCAAACCTTGCAACCAGCATTGCCAGAACAATGGCTATCAGGCAACAGACCGAAGTGAGTAAGCTTGTAACAATGTTCATGCTTTTCCTGGTTCAGAATTGGCATCTTTCAAAAGCATACCTTGGAGAGACCCAAACTCCAGTCAGGTCTAATGATAGAACTGGGTAGCGCCACTGCAACACCGACTAGATATAGTAAGCCATGAAATTTTTACGCTTTTCAAGGCACAGTTTCACTGTAGACATCTCGACACAGCACTGCACTTTTTGTAGCTCTGGATTCCTTTTCTGAATGGTTTATATTGGTGCATACGACGCATTGAAGTGTGATATTCATCGTAGTCTATGAGAAGATGTGCGTGAGGATTTTACTTCGGTCTTGTTTAAACTGGCATGACAACTGACAGGCTAAAAATACCAGCAAACACCAACAAATAGTCCTCAGGCACACCTAAAGCGAAGTGGTTAGAATGTATTCTTCATTTATGAATATGAATTATGTCACTAGAAATGTACATTTGTGATTGCCCGACCGGACGGCGTACGGCATTTTGCGGGCGATGCATTGGTGGAGGTTTGAGCCTTTTGGTGCCTGAAACTGGCAGAGGCCTTTTCTGTCTTAAAATGGACCTTTTTCATCCTAAAATAGGCCTTTTCTGGCGGTTCTGTCGAGGCGGTTTCTTTCTTGGCCTTAGATTAGGTGGGCATTCTCCGGACACGAGACGGGACCTTTGCACTTACTTTGGTGACACAAACGAATTACTTCCACATGCCCGGGGCCTATTCTGTGCTACCTCAATTTTGGGGGAGGCAAAAAGACAGCTTTGCCCTCCCCCAAAAAAGAAGCAGTTCGTCCCTGCTGCCCCACCCCCGCACCCCGGTACGTCGCCAATGTCACCTGTAAAAATGGTTATGACCATACCATCAGGCTGCTGTAGTTACCAGACAATCACCACTTTTTGAAAGAAGAATTCCACTCTGTAGAATATTCGTATCGATGATTAATCACGTTTTTCTATTTCACATCATTGGACCCGACATTTTTTAGGATTTGAGCTACCATTTTTTTATTGCTGCAGTGGATTGGAACATCCAGTCCGCGTCTTTGGAATATGATTTGTTTGCCATCTTCCAAACAATTCCGCCTGGCAAGTTCTGAACTCTGGTACGGTCTTCCTACGTATCGAGACTTGAATTTTCTGTTGCAGTCAAATCCACTTCGCTGATTAATCCACTATCCGCGAATTGAACCAATCTTTTAAATACCCCTGGGTACACTATTCAGCAATATGTTGTTTACTCGATCTTAAAAATGCAGACAGAACAGGCGATGGAAAGCAATCTTTTGCAGCATTGCTGTGGCCGATAGATCTTCTCCGACCGCGCAATGTAACCTGCTCTCGCTGTCCATGAGTGCAAATCAGAGAAATACCCAGCATGAAGAAACAAGTAAGGCATCAATAACAGGTCCAAATCTACAGCCCATAAATTGAGGTCCCGGTAAACTAATGCCGAGATGGATTCTTCCCATGCATCGCCGTAGCGTTAACGTTCAGCCCTCTCGGACAGTGGGATACCATAGCGTCCACCCCCCCCCCCCCCCCTCCTCAGTGGGGGCTGACCGCGGTAGAGTCGTGATACACCCACGCGAGCGCGGGGAGGGAACGAGGCGCAAAAGGCTGGCTTTGCCCTGAGATGTGGTCATTATCATAAGGAATGAGATCCAGAAGTCCAATTTATCTCTAACGTGGTGCGAATTCGCTGATCGTCACATCACGAGCGATAAAGGAACTCGAGCGCGCCTGACCCCTCACTCGATTCGGCTTCATCAGTGTCACGTACGTTGACAAGGTGATTGCGGCGATACCATTTCTCCACCTTGGCCTGGCAATCAAAGTCAGTAGACGCAGCTTCAGTGGTAGGAATAGATATTGTGGCGCACGGACTGATGACGGGGTTATCATGGAAGCCAGTAGAATGCCAAGAATGAGCCGGTCCAAATGCAATTCTGCGACGAGATCTGGAAACGTTTCAGGGAGCCGCTGCTTGCCTGGAATATTAAACATTCGGACTGTGAAAACATCTCAAACCCAGATGTTTGGTGCCTAGATGCGTGGGACACTGGACAAAGAGACATGTTAGCGATCAAAGTGTTTTTCATCGTTTTTTTATCGTCCTTTTTTCTCGGCTTTTCGGTAGCAAGCCTTCTCTTGCTTATTTTGTTTTCGCCGCCGATTTTTCCGGTTTATCTGCCGAATCGCTTTTGCGAGACGTTTCGAGAACCCAGGGCAGCGAGTCGTTCCCATCCTCGAGAGCCCTTTGAAGGGTGGCGTGATATCGTCGGGCCAGCCACGTTTCCTTTTTATATGTGTGCGGCTCTGCGGCGGACAAACAATGCAGGGCCGTTTGAGGCACGCAAGGCAACATCCAATCCGCCCGAGAGGCGTTGAGCTGGAAGATCTCGAGAGGCCGTCGGCGCCGGTCTCGTCGCCGGAGGAACACTTCACCGTCACCACTGCTGCGGCTCTCCACAGCCCGTCCGGCAGCGGGTGGACATCGTCCCGCGAGTCTGGCAGCGGGTGGACATCGTCCCGCGGGTCTGGCAGCGGGTGGACATCGTCCCGCGGGTCTGGCAGCGGGTGGACATCGTCCCGCGGGTCTGGCAGCGGGTAGACATCGTCTCGCGAGTCTGGCAGCGGGTGGACATCGTCCCGCGGGTCTGGCAGCGGGTAACATCGTCCAGCGGGTCTGGCAGCGGTGGACATCGCCCCGCGAGTCGGGCAGCGGGTGGACATCGTCCCGCGTGTCTGGCAGCGGGTGACATCGTCCCGCGAGTCCGTCACGGGTAGACATCGTCCCGCGGGTCTGGCAGCGGGTAGACATCGTCCCGCGGTCTGGCAGCGGGTTGGAACATCGTCTCGCGAGTCTGGCAGCGGTGTACATCGTCCCTCGGGTCTGGCTCGGGAAGAAATGTCCCGCGGTCTGGCAGCGGGTGGACATCCGTCCCGCGAGTCTGGCAGTGGGTAGCACCATCGGTCCCGCGGGTCTGGCATCGGGTAAGACATCGTCCGCGCGGGTCTGGCAGGCGGGTGGACATCGTCCCGCGAGTTCCGGCAAGCGTGTGTAGACATCGTCCCGCGGGTCTGGCAGCGGGTGGACATCGTCCCGCGGGTCTGGCAGCGGGTGGACATCGTCCCGCGGGTCTGGCAGCGGGTGGACATCGTCCCGCGAGTCCGGCAGCGGGTAGACATCGTCCCGCGGGTCTGGCAGCGGGTGGACATCGTCCCGCGAGTCTGGCAGCGGGTGGACATCGTCCCGCGGGTCTGGCAGCGGGTGGACATCGTCCCGCGAGTCCGGCAGCGGGTGGACATCGTCCCGCGGGTCTGGCAGCGGGTGGACATCGTCCCGCGAGTCTGGCAGCGGGTGGACATCGTCCCGCGAGTCTGGCAGCGGGTAGACATCGTCCCGCGAGTCTGGCAGCGGGTAGACATCGTCTCGCGAGTCCGGGAGAAAAGCTGGCGAGCGCGGCGTCTTGGGGTATGGCTGGTGTTGGTGTAACGGGGTGGTGCAGCAGACTGGCCGGACTAGTGTCTGCGTATGGGCAAATGTGAGGGGACAATGTGAAGTTGACATATGGCCTCGTGGTCTAGACATACGACAGGCATTGCATTTGTCCACGTGGTCTGGACATGTGACGTGAGCGTCCCTCGGAGTCTGAGTGACTCCGGGGCTGGTCAGCAGCTTTCAGTCAACCCGATAAGCGTGTATATAGCATACCGACAGAGCAATGCAGGGGTGAAGTTGAAGCGTGGACACTTAAATGGCAAGCTGTTTCGTTGTTTGCTGAGCATGTTACACGGTGTGCCGCGCGGCGCCGTTTATCGGTGACGTCTGCACCTGACATTGGGCGCCTGGCATCCACCTTTTTATCGCTGTTTATCCTGCATTCGCCTTCTAACACGCGTCAACAATCATACAGGGGGGCGTTCTTGTCACTGAGTCTCACAGACTATTTTAGGGGCCGTGCATAAATCACGTTACGCATGGTGGAGGAGTTTTGATGGAGAGGGTGGGGGGGGGGGGGGGGTCGCATGGCAGTAATAATGAGGAGGGGATTGGATAGTATAATATTACACCCATGTGTGATTGCAAAATTATTCTGAAATCTGTATCAAAATGTTCGAACATCGCAACCAGGGCAGGGCAATCTCACCTCACGTAACCAGCGTCCAGGAAGAGCGTATTGAAAAATCACCAGAAATGCGTGGCGTAATTCATGGACAGCTCTCACCGGCGCATTCCGCTTCCCGACAGTGCTAAGCATGCCTCCACAGCGTCATTTCCGGTCACGTGACGATCACTAACGAAATGTCTGACCGCTGCATTGTCGGGGAACGGACAGCCGTTACGTGACCCGCCCTTTCCTGCCGACGGCCCATCATCCGGAATACGTACGTGCCCGCAGGCTAACTGCATCCACCAAGGACTTGCCCACCGACACGTAACTGCTTCGCTCTGTCGAGGGGTTAATAGTCGACCCGTGTCTGCCCTCAGGCAGGCAAGTCCCTTCTTTTCATCGAGGGCTGGTCATTCGGCATGTGGTCCAGCTCGACTGCACACACATGCTCGTACCTATGCGGCTCTTCTCCTCCAGCGAGGCTTCATCAGCCCGCGCGCGGTCCCTGCGCTTCACTGAGGCTCCGCCAGTGGACGTAAAGCCCTTCTGCTCGCCCGAGGACCCGACAGCCCGCATGCGGTGCCTCGGCTCCACCGAGGTTTTGTCGGACTCAGACCTCTCCCCCCCCCCCACGGCCCATCAGCTGACACATGACCTCTCTGCTCCGTCGCCGATCCGTCGCGTCGGTCCCCCCCCCCCCCCCCCTCCTCTCGCCGACGGCCGGCAGTTACAAAGACGTCGCTAGCCGAGTGAGGCCTTCATCGTCGCTTTCGGCGCGTGGCCGACGGCACCTCCCGGTGAGAAATGAGGGCGGATGGGGCCGCAAGCCACCGCCGGCGCGGCGCCGCGCTACAGAGAGACGGCCGCCGGCCCTGCCCGGCAGCGGCGTGGTGGGACGGCTGTGTGCGACCTCGCGGATGGGTGGCCGGCTGCCACACGGAGGTGACACCGACCGCGCTCGCGGGATGAAAGGGCATTAGTGCCGGCGCACACATCCCTTTCGGTTGGTTTGGAGCACACCTTTGAAAGTACGAAACATAAGCAGACGCCCGCATTAATGCTGTCCTGCGTACCGACGCCTTGTCGGTTTCACATGACATGCACAAGGCAACATACTAAAAGTGGAAATCGCACAAATTTGGCGGACTGCTGAGAAAACACACCTCAGACTACATCCATGCCAAAAGCCGGCTGCACGAAAGTCCATCGCTTCTCTATGCAATCCTTCATCCTTGAGCTAGGCAACGGAGCGTGCATAATTCTTGGTTACCTCCTGCATCAAGGCAAATCATTCACCAATAAATGGTACGACGCCAAAGTGAGTAACGCTGTGTATTACGTACAGGGGCGTATGCAGGACTTCACATTCGGGATGGCCATTACTCAAATTATTTGCTTAAAAATACATTACAGCGTGCCGGACATGCATGCAATTTCTTGCACTCCGTACGACAGCGTCGCACATCTGGCTGGCCATCTTCTTATGTTTACCTGTCTACCTTGGTGTTTTAAACGTCGGCATTTGCTCACATGCATATCAATGCATGACAAAAATAACGAGGTACTGGGCACACGCACCCGTCGCTCCCCCTCTTGAAAATGACCTCGATTAGACTGCTTTGTTTCACACACACAAACACACACACACACACACACACACACACACACACACACACACACACACACACACACACACACACACACATATATATATATATATATATATATATATATATATATATATATATATATGTGCGTGCGTGTGTGTGTGTGTGTGTGTGTGTGTGTGCAGAGTGTTTTACGCCGAATAGCTGGAATGCAATGCAGACTATTATAATATCCCCACCTCAAAATACGCGCTGCTGTAGCGAGCGCGCCGCAGCTCTAGCAGCTCATTCCTTTCCATACGCATATTCCTTTGCATGCTGCCACCATTGCCGCCTCTTGCTTTACTATCATTAAACGTCTGCTATGGCCTTCACGATGTTTACTCGTGCGATAAAAGTGCGTGTTTGCTACAATCGACCACAGCAGGAAATCAGCTGTCTTGTACGGCAGCGGAGGCCACACTGCGGGAGAGCTGGGCAATGGGACAACCGTGGTCCTTCCCTCCTTTCACTCAATGCAAGGCCGCAGGGATCCATTAATTACTGCCGAAGATGGAGGCAAAGATATACTGCCCGACAGCCCGCCGCTAACCTTCAGCGCTTCGACTCTTGCAGAGCTTTTCCTCGAAAATCCTTGGATATCGCCGATGAAAAACGCCAACGACGAGAGCGATAAACGCTGCTGCGGCATTCCCCCCCGGGCCCGCTCGGAGGCCTCGCCACCTGCTGAAGGAAGCCAAACGCGTGGCTGCTGACCGAAGCGCTCGTTTTTCCCGCGTGTGATGCTGCATGTCCGTAAAGGAAGCCGCAACGTGACACAGAAGCGTCGGGTGCGAAAGGTCCTTCAACTTCGGCGCCCGTATCGGTATAAATGTCAGGTGCCGCGACCCAGTGACACCTGCGCTGCGTGAACTAGGCTGGCGCAAAGTCGACACGAGTCAATATGTGGACGCAGTATCTCACTCCTTCGAGATATCCCACACCCCCCACTCGCCTTAGCTGCTACGTGAGCGTGCAGTTGGCCATATCTAAGGTGTCCGCCAGAGCCACTCTGATGTGTCCGCCCGAGCCACCCTAATGTGTCCGCCCGAGTCACTCTGTGTCCACCCGAGCCACTCTGATGTGTCCTCCCGAGCCACTCTGATGTGTCCTCCCGAGCCACTCTAATGTGTCCGCCCGAGCCAACCTAATGTGTCCGCCCGAATCACTCTGCGTCCACCCGAGCCACTCTGTATCCGCCCGAGCCCACTCTGATGTGTACCTCCCGGTCCGCCCGAGTCACTCTGTGTCCACCCGAGTCACTCTGATGTGTCCTCCCGAGCCACTCTGATGTGTCCTCCCGAGCCACTTTAATGTGTCCGCCTGAGCCAATCTAATGTGTCCGCCCGAGTCACTCTGTGTCCACCCGAGCCACTCTGTATCCGCCCGAGCCACTCTATTGTGTCCACCCGAGTCACTCTGTGTCAGCCCGAGCCACTCTAATGTGTCCGCCCGAGCCGCTCTAATGTGTCCGCCCGAGCCACTCTAATGTGTCTACCCGAGTCACTCTGTGTCAGCCCAAGCCACTCTGTGTCCACCCGAGCCATTATGTGTCCGCCTGAGCCACTATAATGTGTCGGCCCGAACCACTGACGCTGCGAACCGACCAGCTGTCACTGCTGTCGGGTGTCCGGACTGAGCTTGGGCGTACGCCGTTCGTGTCTCCGTGCGTCTAACGAATGGAACGTGTTGCCTGCAGATGTGCGTGCGTCAACGGCCGCGATCGACGCGGCCCTCGAAGGTACCCTGACCACCTATATGGCAGTGTAGTGAGTGTAACTTGCGCTGCGGGGGGCCTTTTTATTCGTAATGTTTTTAGTGTACTGCCTTTATCTGCGATGTTTTTAAACGCATGTATACTGTATGTACATTGATGCGAATGCTGTAAATTCATTGTGGTAACACTTAAATACATATCATCATCGTTATCATTATCATCGTCATCATTAGCATCATCAGATTAGACCTACCTGGCAGACAATCATACAATTAATATCTAGCAGGGGAGCGTTCGGGCCAGGACCCGTGTGAATGCAATGTCAATAGCTAAGGCATTACTTCCGGCGCGAACCATGTTGGTAAGTACACACCAGCCCTCATGGATCACTGTAACAGAAGGCAGCACCGTTGGGTTTACCAGAATCTGCTCCTACAGCGCACTTAATCTGTGACATCAAGCGTTCCCCGCAGCAGCCCGTCCCTTCCCTTTCTTCCTTGTTCAACGCCAGGTAGTGCGTCACGTTCCAGCTCCGCATCTGAGCCGCATCCACCTCATTCCTGCAAGCTCGTGCTGGCTTACCAAGCTCCCTCCTTCGTCGGCCGGAGCGGGTTTCTGCACTTACGTACCATCAGTTACATCCAGGCGGCAGCAAATTGCATGCGACAGCTCATCTCGGGTCGAGGGTAAATAATCTGGCCACAGGAGCCAGAGCGTTCAAGTCATTACCACCTCCCAACAGCGACCCGATACATCGCCACGTTTGAGTCGCGCTGCTCCGTCTGCTCCAGGCGGTCCGCAGAGTGCAGCGATCGTTACACTGGGCGATTCAGTTCCCAGTCAGTTCATCCTCCGTGCGGCCCCAGCCCTCTCTAGCAAACTCCGTCCCTTTCCAGACGGCTCCATGACTCTACAACAGATACTGGCCCTTTCCAGATGGCCTCATCCGTTTTCAGGCAAGCCCGTCCCTTTCCAGACGGCCCCATCCCTCTCCAATAGATCCTGTCCCTTTTCAACAGATCCCATCTCTCTCCAATGGATCCTGTCCGTTCCCAAACGGCTCTCTCTCCCCTCCCCCCCCCCCCCCTCTCTCTCTCTCTCTCTCTCTCTTTGGTGCTCTCCTCCCGCTCTCTCTCTCCCTCCAATAGATTCTGAACCCTTCCGGACGGTTCTGCTCTTCTCCAACAGCTCCTATTCCCCTCCAATAGAACTCGTCCCTTTCCAGACGGTTCTGTCTCTCTCCAATGGCCCCTGACCCTGTTCAGACGGTTCCGTCCCTCTCGAATAGTTCCTGCCCCTTTACAATAGATCCCACCCCTCTCCAATAGATCCCGTCCCTTTCCACACGGCGCCAACCTTTCCAACTGGTTCTGTCCCACTTTATTCGCCCCATTCCTTCCAGTCGGTTCCGTCTTTCTCCAGCCGGTCCCGTTCCCTCCAGTCTGTCTCATCCCTATGCAGTGAATCCTATATTTTTCCAGCCGATCCCGTCCCTCTCCAGTCCGTCCCAGCCCTCTTCAGTTAACTCCGCTCTTCTCTGGTGCCACACCCTTCAATTGATCCCGTCCCTCTCCAGTCAGTCCCACACCTCCCTATCTAATCCCATTCCTCTCCACCTGATCCCGCCCCTCTCCAGTCAGTCCCGCCTCTCCCCAGCCTATCCCATCCCTCTCCAGCCAGTCCCGCCCCTCCCTACCAATCCCATTCCTCTCCAGTTGATCCCGTCCCTCTTCACCCAGTCCCGCCCCTCCCCAGTCAGTCCCGCTTCTCCCCAGCCCATCCCGTCCCTCTCCAGTGCGTCCCATCCCTCTTTACTTAGTTCCGCTCCTCTCTGGTGTCGCAGCCTCCAGTTGATCCCGTCCCTCTCCAGCTGATCCCGTCCCTCTCCAGTCAGTCCCGTCCCTCTCCAGTCTGTGCAATCCCTCATCAGTCGGTTCCGTCCCTGAGCCGTCGGCTCGCTGTACGGACCGCCAGCGCCGCCTGCCCGGCGGGCAAGCGTCCCCCGCTCCCGGCGACGCCGCCAACCTCAGCTGCCAGCCTGCACGCCAGATGGCGTGGTCGCGTCGGCCGCGACGCATCGATTCCCGCCGAAGATGGGACTAATAAGTCTCGCTTCATTAGGGCGCCGTCGGGCGCGGTCCCCGGCAGCCGGCGTCACGGAGCCGCTCGCCGGCGTTAGACGAGGCCATTCAGCCTGTGTCGACGCATCGTTAGCGACGGAGCCGACGGAAACGAAAGGCGCCGGCAGCTTTCTGCCGGGCCGGCGCGGTGTGAGATGAGTACATGCCAGACGCCGTCAGGTCTGGTCCCGTCCGACCACGGGGCGGCGCAGCTGCTCTGGAGAAGCTCGCGCTAAATCGATTCCGACGTTCGCGCCCGTCGTCCGCTGAGGAATTACCCGCGTTCCGCGAAGGCGCGGGAAACAGCTGGTCACAGCTTGGGACGTCTATTAACTTAATCACACGCTACACAGAACAGCAACAGCGACACATGTCCTCCGGGCATGCGACGACCTGACATCGGATGGAATGTTTCGTTTGTATGTACTATGCATGATACGCAAGAATGGCTGGGTCCACGACTCGCTACTGTCGTCCGGACCTTTGTTCAGGGAAAACGACTACCTTCAGAAAATACTGAGCGCCACTCAGCTCTCGGAAATGCATTACATCAGATCAACGTCAATGATTATGTCCGGCAGCAACGACAACCCGCCGCCTCCAGCCCACACGGCGTGGGGGCTCAGGCCGCCAGGCTCAGGTGCGTGTCACGTTCCCAGGAAGACGCAGCTCCTCCGCGCCCACACTCGCGTGCACTCGCACCACACCACCGACGGATACACAGAGGCGCCGCCGGTGCGGCCCCCCGGCGCGCACCGGGACAGCACGAGCGGCGCCTCCCGGCCACCGCCGCCGCCGCCGCCGCTGCTCGGGGGTGCGAGTGTCAGTATGGCAGAGAGTGCGGACGCCCGGGGGGGGGGGGGGGGCGGGGCGGTGCGCCTCACCCCGACCATGTCGGCCACGCTCCGACTCGTGTGCCGCGGGACGCATCACGCCAGTCCGTGATCAGGAGGCGGCGCGGGCCCCCGTCAGTCCGTGGCCAGATGCGTCGCCGACCACCGTCGGCCGGTGCCCCACAGCTCCGCCAGTCACGGCTCGCACAGAGGAAGCGGTGAGGACCTCCTCACTGGGTGACGGTCACCGTCCGCCCCCTCATCAGGTGGTGGTGTGGCGGGCCCAGGCGCCGCGCGCCAGCCGACCGAGCAGGCTGGCCGGCGGCTCGGCGGCGGCGCTGACCGAGCTGCTGCCCAGGCCGGCGTCGATCGACGAGGCGCCCGACGCGCCCGCCTTCAGGTCCTCGACGCTGGCCGACCGGCTGTCGCTGCTGACGGGAGCCGGCGGCGGATGCTCCGACAGCCGCAGCTGCGTCACCAGCGTCCTGATGTGCTCCAAAAGCTCCTTGTTGTGCAGCAGCAGCTGGTGCGTGCGCGTCTGCGCCTCCAGTCTCGCCGTCGTCTCGGCCTTCAGCTGGTCCCGCAGCAAATGCACCTGTAATAGACGAGCGGGGCCGGTCAGCCGCCGTCGGATGAGCGCCTCCGGTCAACTGCGGAGAAACGGGACGGAGCGTTCAGTCAACAGCGCGCGGACACAAAAAAAAAACGCCTGGCCAACTCGGAAGGCGTCGAAAAACCGACTTGTTCTACTCTTCGTTCGAAAAGCCACGACAGCCACGGCGCAGCTGTGCACTTAAACCGCGCTGGTCAAATGCAACTAGCCAAACGCAACTAGTCGCACGCCCCATGCTAGCGATCAACTCTAACCTGCTGCGTCGATCAGCAGACAACAATCCCGCAAAAAACTTCGTGCCAACATGCACGGTGTCGCTCCTCTCATGACGCACAGGCTAGGCCGGCCGAGCTGCCAGGCTCGGCTGGTTCCCGACACTGGTTTGCCAAAAACCGTCCGCTGTCGAACGGCGCTAGCCCCGACAGCCGCAATCTTCAAACCAGCGTCCGTCGCAGGCCCGCCATGACACGCTATTCTACAGCATTCCAGGCTGCAGCACGCAAGCAGCAGTGGGCGGTGGGCTGTAGCTGCGTCCGAACTGAGCCTAAGGGCCAACGGTCGCGCCGCCCGCCCCTCTGGGCCTAGTCCGTCCAGCGGTCCCGCGTGTGCGTGACGCTTCCAATCCGACTAACGGGTCGGTCAAAGCCCGCACAAGCTGCAGCGCGCGCGGCAGCCACAAGCCGGCGGGCCGAGGCGACCGAGGACGGCGCCAGGCGCCCGGCCATTCCGGCGGACCGGTTCCGGGCGACGGGAGGCCGCGCTCGCCGTCCGTTCATCCCCAGGCCACGGCGAGCACCGGCCGACCGGCCGCCGCCACCCACGGGCCGGTGACAGCTCTGCAGGGCCACACAGCAGGACAGACTCGGACGGCGTTCACCTCGGAAAGGCATTAATGGAGGAGCCGGCGACTTGAGCGGACCATTACGCCCGCTTCAATGTAATGAACAGCTATATCGCTATATCGCCGCGTAAGACTGTGGACAGTCTGGCGAGACGCACAGCTTGGACGGCTCCATTTATCAGACGGCGCCGAAACCAACGAGCGTGAACCCAACGAACGTGAACCCAAACGAACGGGAGGGTAAACCCGTCCGCAAGGTTTGAAGCTGTGCTGCGCACAACGGTCTCCGTTCCCGGCGTCCAAAGCCGTTGAGAACGGTTGAAGCTTATCTAGCGTTTGAACGTTGATAGGAGGGTCCACACGAGCCACCCTTTGCACCAGGCCCGATGACAGTGGCAGTAGCCAAGACCTAGCACGCGGACGCCCCTCACTTCCCGTGGGACGCGTTCCTTGCTGGGCTTGAGCCCTGACGCGTACTGAATTCCGCGAGCTTCCATGGCGGCCGTGGCTAGGGCGGCCCGACCTCACAGTGACCTTGGCTGTCCGTGGCGACGGCCAGGGCCCACAGCGCCACCGCCCACGTCCACGGCCGCTGCGCCACACGGCCAGGGTGAGGCTGGGGACGTCAGGGCTGGGGGCACTGGTCCGGCCGGCTGTGCGCGAGAGCACCGCGTAACGACCCGCGCCGTCCTCGACGCCCCGCCGGCTGTCCGAATCCTTGCTCCGCTAGTGGTGTCTGCCCTCCCAGTCAGTAACAGCCCCTTAACGCCGTGATCTCCGCGGTCGGCGCGTCCCCTAAGACGCCAACGACTGGCCATGAGAACTACAGCCTGAACACGGACAACGCCATTCATGAGCCACCACGGGCGTGCCACCTGGTATCACTGATATATAACATAAGTGCAAGATCGAGGTGACAGCTGTGTAAGTGATCTGGAAATTTTCTTCGCGTCATGGCTCCGCTTTCTAACGAGAATTAGTGCTTCCCACGCCTCTAAGTTCTGATTCGTGATAGCCTTGTTCTTCTTATCCGCAGAAACGCTCACCCAATGTTTGTACTACAAATGTTGCGAAACACCACTCATACAATGTACACCCAGCATTCCAAGGCTACATCATTAACTCGTTCGGTAATGAAATATAACTTTGCCATTTAAATATATATGTATATATGTATATAGGTGTGTTAAAATACATAAATAATTAGATATAAATATATATATATATATATATATATATATATACATATGTACACCTTAAGTCTTCTCCGGCAAGACATCTGATTGCGTCATTTCCTAAAACAAGTTTTGCAAGGCACATTGCAGGCTGGTGAAATACCTGTTGTTCACGATAGAATGAACATGTAAGCTCACATTTCCTAGGACAAACCTACTGGCCTCTGTTCTACACATGTACGGCAAAAATAAAGCCGTTCTAGTCATGGCATGGACAGTTTCCACTGCCCTGCCTCTGCTGAACAAAATGCAGCTGTCAAGCATCACCTGTCCATCAGCGGTCATCGTGTCCCGGTATGGTAAACAGGACGGCTGTGCAGCAGCAGACTGTATGGCTCGGCTGGCAATCACGTCCAGCCAACACATGGGGCAGGGCGGCCGGCCTGCTCACTGATCGATGTCTGGCGCCGCCGCTAACCGGGCAGCCGTTTATGCAGCCGGGCGCGCAAACATGTCATTCGACTACCGATCTGTCGTGTCGATCGGTGCCCCATGGCGATCCAGAGAGACCGCATGCTGGGACACCTGCTCACGGGGCGCTATCACGCCTCTGTAGCATGAACGCTTTATAGTGATAACGGAATGTATACAGGAACACAACACAGGCGATCTCCCTTCTGCAGTCAGCGAACGCAGCCCGAGCCTCGCGGGCTGTAGAACTGTACCAAGTAAGGAATCGCATTCTTATTGACAAAACCTATTCATTTCTCCATGGCGAGTTTGTATCCACTACCCTTATATTTACTCCCCGCTCTACTTTCTTCAGAGCCGCACCAGCGTAACCAACACTCGGTGGCGTCGGGCGCGGGGAAGCGCGCCGAGATCACATGCTTCACGCGCTGGCCGGGCGGCGTCCCCGAGCTGTTGCGTGCAGCTCTCAATAACGCGCTGGCCGAACGGCGTCCCCGAGCTGTTGCGTCCAGCTCTCAATAACGCGCTGGCCGAACGGCGTCCCCGAGCTGTTGCGTCCAGCTCTCAATAACGCGCTGGCCGAACGGCGTCCCCGAGCTGTTGCGTCCAGCTCTCAATAACGCGCTGGCCGAACGGCGTCCCCGAGCTGTTGCGTGCAGCTCTCAATAACGCGCCGGGCGTCACTGAGAGCTTGCCTTACGGGGCCGGCCGGCCGGAGCCATTCAACTCTGCAGTGCAGCTGCACTCGTCTCCGAGCAACGGCACGGGAGGGCGACCCGGCTCTCAGGGATCCCGAACAGGGGCATGTCGCAGAGCTGCCATCGAAAACACCGCCAGCTGTGCGACTTCGTGGCCATACAGTCACTATGAGACCAGCAACTGACTGAGAACGAGACGTTCGATTCGAGACGTTCCAAAACTACGAGATTAGAGACGTAGGTATGCAGCTGAGGAATTACGATTTCCGTGGTGGTTTCGGGAACACCTGCGCACGGAAGGCAGGGCAACCGGATCGAAGTACCTTCTCGACTGTCTTGTTCTGTTTTTACCGACGGTCTGCATTTTACAAGACACGTGAACCTGCAAAATGTCGAGATGGACAAAGCATATTTCGTGTCTCATCCGTCAGTCAGAAGAAATACCGCGCAGCCATTTTGATCATTGCTACTCTTTCCTTCATTGTCAAGAAACCAACAGCACAACACAGACACCAGGTGTAGTCATAAGACAGGTTCGCTGTGGCCACGAACCAGACTGCGAACCGACGGGTCTTTACCAGATTTGTGTTTGTCTCGTCCTGGGCGGGGTCGATTCCGACCCTGTCCCACAACACATGGTTGTAACAAAAAGCAATACAAATATGTAAGAATTCTGCTGCAATATTCTCAAGTCATTCGAGTGGAAGCTATGCGGTCAGGGGGCCGCAATACCGCCACGTCGCAATATCGCCGATGTTTTACCACACTTTTCAATTCAGGTGGGACTTACAACATTCCAATCGCAAAAGCCCTCAAGAACGAATGCAGCGGGTCCAGATCTCAGCGATGGGTTATGCAAGCGACCTCAGACTAATAGCAACGGGGGAGAAAACAGACAATGGTACCAGCAAAACGGCGGGTCGATGTGTGCACATGTTAATTTCGCGTACCGTCTCGCTACAACACAAAGCGTGTTGTTGATTCCTTCCAAAAATTTCAAGCAACATACAATACTGCACGGTCACGACTAAGTATATAAGAAATGGCCGCCATGGAATCTGGATGCAGTAATGCTCAGTTGCATTCCTTCCGCCAATCGCAAATACTGAGGGGGTCCGGTATGAAATAATAAATTCTTTGAAAGCAGCCTCACCAAGATATTTTGCAGATGCGTTAACATACAAGACCCTTTGCAAACTATTCGTTACAGCCCTTCCAGCGTGAGTACCAACTGGGATTTCAAGGTAACATGTCAGCGGTGCATTGCACCAGAATCTGGGAGAGCTATGAGTGCCGCAGCGTTTCACGGTCCGGCTGATCACGGCGGTCATGAATGCCCGCTCATGGAGCCGCTTGTTTTCACGTGTTTTTTAGGATCGATGTCGGATCTCAGCAACCGAGGCAGAGAACATGAAACCCGCTGTGAGGCGCCGGCGAACACCTGCCGGCAACACGCCTGCGGACCTCGAACCCGTCCAGGTGCGCCACAACTGACAGCAAAGCGCCAAATATCACCTTATCCTGCATCGGTCGCGGGTGGCAGACGCTGTGGGGGGGGGGGGGGGGGGGGGGGTAAGGAACCGTGAGGGCTTAAATTCTGCTCAATGCGAACCGTAGCCAAGGTAGAGGTTCACGCGCTGGGCGATGCTTTAGTCAGTTTCAAAAACTGTCATTCAATTCTTATCGACTCCGTCACTTGAAATTGTTTGGCCAGACCGAATTCAGTGCAAAACAAATTATCAGAAGAGGTCATAGTCCGGTTTTCCTTAAGAGTAACTATGGATGTGGCCACAGTTACACTCCAAATTTTAATTCCTTAAAACTAAACCAATGAAACCAAAAATTATGCCAACAAAATCGATTGCGTTGCACAGTAATCGAGAGCAGTCTCACCAGCTCAGTTGCTTATTGCACTCGCGACATGTTTACGGATGGCTCGTTGCGACAGATGCATCATTTGACTGTAAATGATGCATAAGTTGTTGCCAATTACTCCCATCGCTTGTTCCTGTCAGCAGGTTCCCTTCGCTGGAACTGGCTGGCAAAAATCGTTTCAGCCGGCCGCGGCCCAACGCTGAGTACGCAGTCATGGGTAAGCTGGCGCATCACTTACTCCGTCTAACTGGCGCATTATCATATACTAAAATATAAGGCCTGGGTCTTTTCCCACCAGACATCTGGGCACAGACTGAAGCAGCTGCGTCACACCGCGTTGGAATACGGGCCCGTGATGCTGTAACTAAGTTGCATGCCTCCAGCATTGGGCACTTTGGGGATTTCAGGCCTTTCTTCTGCTTTGGCTGCTTCAGAACAGCCCATTTATCTGTACTTGTTCAGTTACACCCGTCGGGCACAGACGGCTGCTGGTTGACCTGCTGACGGCCCGGTCCCTACACATGACCTCGGCCGGAGAGGAGGGCTCCTGGTGACCTACCAGCACGCCTCGGACGTGCCAGGTGTAATCACGTTGTCGGACGAACACCGCAATTGTACCCATAACCTGGCCAACAGTCTCTCGGTCATGTCCACTCCGCCCGCGCCGTCACCCGTCAGTTGATAGTCCGCACGACGGCGGGCGTTTGGTTCATACCACGACGAGAAGCCGAAAGCCATTGGACATTCGGCGCACATCTGCTTGCTGTTGTTCTCACATCGCGGAGCCACAACACGGATCGTATTTGAGAGAGCTGCTTTAGACGGAGGCCGGGATCGCGAGCCAGCGCGTGCTGGAGCACCACCGGGTCATACAGCACGACTGGGTGATCCCCGCCGAGCGCGCTGGACGGTGTTTACACACCGCAGTCGCTCGCGAGGCTCTGACTTGGAACTTCTCCCAAAAGGTAAACAAAGGCGGTCACACGCTTGTCGCATTCCATCCTGTCCAGGCCTGGTTCGCGATCGCGCACGACTCCCGCCCACTCCTCTGGTTGGGTGCACACAGCAAGATCTCTCCCATCTAACTCCGCAACTCCATCCGGCTCCATTTCGTCCCCGTACCTTGGCCTGCGCCATTTCCGTCCTGCACTCTAGCCCCGATTCATCTGGTATTCATTCCCACCCTGCTCTTTCGTACCCTTCCAACTGTCTGCGCTACTTCCAGTCTGATATCTGACTCTGGTTCACCTCTCTGAGCCATTTCCACCCTGTGTTCTGGTCCAAGTCCATCTGTTACAGCCCGGGTTCACCCGCCCACGCCACCCCCACACAGCGCTCTGGTCCGGGTTCACCTGCCCACGCCATCCCCACGCAGCACTCTGGTCAGGGTTCACCTGCCCACACCACCGCAAACAGCGCTCTAGGACGGGTTCATCTGCCAATGCCAAACCCAAACCAACGCTCTGGGACAAGTTCACCTAACCACGCCACTCCCACACAGCGCTCTAGGACAGATTCACCTGCCCATGCCACCCCAACCCAACGTTCTGGGCCAAGTTCACCTGCCCACGCCACCCCACACAGCACTTTAGGACAGGTTCACCTGCCCACGCCACCCCACCCAACATTCTGGCCCAGGTTCAGTTGCCCCCCCCCCCCCCCACCTGTACGTGTCAACGTGCATCATGGTGTTCGTTGCGCCACGCCCCCCCCCCCCCCGCCGCTAGGCTGCGCCATTCACAGCCTGTGTTCTGACCCGGGTTCACGTCGCGCCATCCCAACGCTCCACTGCTTCCCTCTGACCGCGCCACTTCGCGCCCTCTCTAGTGGCCCTGTTCAGGTGGCTGCGCCATCCGTTAGCGGTCGGGCGCGGCCAGTTTCCCCGTCTCTGGCGGAGGCGGTGCGGTCCGGTCCGGCCGGCTTCAAGGCCACCGGCCGGCGCGAGCAGGCGGCCCGACACCGGGTGCACCGGCCGCCAGACAAAGCCAGCACGGGACGGCCTCCGTCTCACACGTGCCGCCCGGCGCGGCCGGCACTGGACACACCGGCAGATCAGGCCGGCCCGCCGGCACCGGACACACCGGCAGATCAGGCTGGCGCGGCCAGCAACGGACACGCCGGCAGATCAGGCCGGCCGGCCGCACCGGCCTCAGCGGCCCTGGACACACTGGGTCGGGGGACCAGCTAAGACCGGTCTGGACACACTAGGGCGGGAGATCAGTCAGGAGCGGTCTGAACACACAAGGGCAGGGGACCAGCTAGGACCAGTCTGGACACACAGGGACGGAACCAGCCGGGCCGGCCTGGACACATCAGGGGAGCGGGGACCAGCTAAGACCGGTCTGGACACACTAGCGCGGGAGATCAATCAGGAGCGGTCTGAACACACAAGGGCAGGGGACCAGCTAGGACCAGTCTGGAGATACTGAGACGGGACCAGTGAGGACCGGTCTGGACATACTAACCAGTCAGGGCCGGTCTGGACATACTCGGGCGGAGAACCAGTCCGGACCAGTATGGACATACTGAGACGGGACCAGTAGGGACATATCTGGATTCACTGATACAAGGTCCGTCAGGAAGGTCTGGACCCAGCGGGATAGGATAAGTCAGGGTAAGTCTGCACACACCGGGAGATAAACAGTGGCGATAAAACAGAACAGAACAGAACGCAACGCGACAGGACAGGACAGAGCAGGGCATACGACAGGCCACATGACAGGACAGACCAAGAAAGGACAGGACGGGACGAGACACAACAGGACACGGTCTGCCGGGTCCCGTGTGGACGTGCGTGCCTACTGAGGTTTAGGCAATATCGCGGGGGAGAGTGGTATCGAGCCCACGAGTGGGCGCTAAGCTGCCAAACGAGACGCCAGCCGGCCGACCGCGTGCTCGCAGCGTATAATCCTCTCCCCAATGGCCAACGGGCTCAAATAAGCTAGGAGGGCAGAGTGGTAGCAACGCTCCTCAGAGCCCAGCGGATCTCCCAGGGACCAGAGCTGTCCCGACATCAACAGCCATGCGGCACCGCTCGCTGAGCTGACGGACGTAGTCAGTGCCGCGCCTCAGCCCCGGCAGCGGCTGGCCGAGACGGGAACCAGTGATATTGCTACGAGCCCGGTCCAGGGCCTGAGAGGGCAGCCGGACGCCGGGGCGCTCGTGTGACAGAGCCGTCTGACCCATCCTGCCCAGAGGCGACTGACAGCACTGCAGAGTTACAGGCGTTCGCCGCCGTCACACCCTGTCGGGGCAGGAGAGCAACCTGAACGCAGCCACGGTGCGACGTTCCGTTGATACTCAACACTGACGCCGTGGCGTCGCACTCGCTAGCCGATGCATCCCCAAGACCCGTTCTGTAACGAAGCCCAAGGCCCGACGTGCGCCCCAGGACCCGGCGCGCGACCAAGGTCGAGCCGCTGCCGAACTCCGGGGCGTGAGACCGAAGCTGCCACGCGGCGCCCGCCGCCATCCGCCGACACATCGCAGACAAACGACCGCCGCGCACGGTGAGCGGCGCGCCAGCAGTGCCGGCGCTCCCTGGCGCTTCCGCGTGTGCCGGTCACGCGGCCGTTTGGCGCCGGCGACAGCTTCCGCCGCGTGCGAGTCGTTCTGGCCCAGTAACCTCGTTTGTCGCACTGACGCGTCGCACCGTCGACCCGTAGTAAAAGTCCCAAGACAGCGCAGTCGAGTGAAACGATCGCGTTACACGAGGCGACAGGTGGTACCACGCACCCGGGAGTCCGGCGAGGTGCGCGGGCGCCACTACGGCGGAGCTCTACCCCAGGTGACCGTCCTTTTAGGGGCGGTTGACTCATCTGCGCGGCCGCGGCGGCGGTCGCCAGTCTCCGATGCGGTCGCGGCTGCATTCTCAGCCACTGACATCAGCTGCCGCGGCGCGGCGGCGAAAACGCGGCGCCGCGACGAGTCGCGCGGGCGCGCCGCGCGGCCGACCAGCGTCACCCTGTCCGCGCCAATGATGCCAGGGTCGATTAGCCGCAGCCGGCGTGACCAGGCGTCACGCACGACACGGCACACGGCAGGCGCACGGACCGGGCGGCAGCGGCTGTCGGCCAGCCTCCACCGGGAGGTCAGCTGGCCGCAAGAGACAACTGGTGGGCGAAAAAATCGCAAAACTGCTGGAAATCGCCAAGTACGAGTCACACGCTTCCAGAAGGAACGGTGGTACTTTCAGCAGACGTGAAGCCGTGGAAGTGAAGGAGCGTCTCCAGACGTCGGCGTTCCGAAAACAAATTTGAAGCTGATTGTTTTCATGTGTTGTCATGGGCCATGTCAGCATTCCATGAAAATGGAGGTACCACCGTAACCACGGATCCTCCAATTCCTTCACTTGTGTGGGGAAGGGGATGCAGCACACGCGTCAAGTGAAAAGCGACGCTTGCCACCGAACTGGCGATGAAATCGTGAATTTTTACAACCGGCAACAACGGCCCCGCCCGATGGCACCACAAGTTTACGTTGCAGGATAAAGGACGATGATGACAAGGCAAAACGATTCAGTTCGGATCCAGCGGTCGACGCTACCACGTCAGAAGCAGTTAACATCCAGCCTTTCAAACGCTCGCTCAGCAATGTTCACGACATTGACAGCGCCCCCTATTTGTCAGGAGCAGCCGAATGACCTGCGGCGGAAAAAGCCACCCAGGCCCCAGTCGATCGGTTAATAATGGATGGCAGCGACGCAGTCACTAACAACATCCCGCCGGTGGCATTCCACCCGGTGCCCGCTGTAGCGTCACTGTTTATGGCCGGCGTGAGCGTTTTTGTTCGGCGGCACCGACTTTCGACCAGTTGCGGGCGCCGCGAGGCCCAAGCGGCAGCCGTCGCAGCGCGGCACGCCGGGGAGACGGTGCTACGGCGCCGGCCCACACACGAGACGCCGTGCCGACTCGGTGAGCCTCGCCAGCATTCCTTCCGGGTCAGAGCGTCTGACTGATATTGGGACCACAATGAAGACGGTTGGTGGGACTTGGCAAGTGCAGTTAGTAATCACAGGATGAGGCGAAAAAATAAACAGGTCTGCGTCGTGGCATGGGAATGACAGAGTATCTGGGTGTTCTTTCCGTCAAGCACACGAATCGCCCTCTGGGGCGTGCTGTCGGCCGAGTGCGCTGTTTGCGGTGGCGGCCGCCGCTCTCGCCGCAGCGCGTGACGGCGCTGCCGAGCCCGGGGCGCCGGGTCACCCTCTTACAGGCTGATCTGTCCCGAGCCACCGCGGCGGTGGCAGCCGCCAGCCCCGAGGGCCAGTCTCGGTCAATATTGGACCGCATCCGTCGCTCCCAGGGGGCGGCGGTGCTGATTGTGCGGCCGGCGGAGCGCGTCGAGCCGCGCCGGCCGCCGCACAAACACGTCGCTCGGCCGCCCGGCCCCACCGATTAATGGCGGCGGGCGCAGGTTCGGCCCGAGGAAGCGTCAGACCGCCACCCGGTGACGCACGCCTTCGGGCTGACGTCACGGGCACGGCTAGGGCGCGCTTCGTCGGCTGGGTGAGCTCCAGTGACAAAAACAGCCAGCAGGAAGGTCTGATATTTTGAGATGCTCAGCTCGAGGAGCGAGTTGTTGTCAGGTTCGTTCTCTTTGCGTCAGCGGATGTGGAATTTTCGTCCTTGAGGGAGCTAAAAACATTAAAAGTTTACTTCAAATAATTTAATTAGGCCGAGTCCTAGATCCCCCGGCTGAAAACGGAACGAAGCGGTCGGTTGAAAAAGAGACGCGAAGAGATCGCAGGACCACTGGACCGGCTTCGGATGACCGAACAGAGCCTATCGAGCTGACCCAGCCGCCGAACTGAACGGACGTTATCGGCCCACTAACTCACAATTCCCACCAAGGCAACACACCAGCTCAGACGTGCACAAGGCCCACGACCCGCTCGATTAGGATATCATACAGACCTCATTCTGCTGCTCTTTAAAGATTCCTCGCCGATTATGTTTCATAACACACAATGACCGCAATAATTTCTTACCAAATCATCAAAATTCGCGAGAAAAACCGCTACTGCTTCCCTTTTCGCCCTTTATCAAGCGGGCGGACAACCAGCAAGAGAATCCTGTCGGCAACACACACCACGACCAACACCCGACCGCCAAGGAGACCATCCATCACTGCGCATTGGCAGCTGAAACGGCCCGGCCGCCAGAATGAAAACAACCAGCCCAAATGTAATCGCTCCGGCTCAGTTCTGATTGCCTGCATCAGTTATTCATCACGTAACTCATTAATATCTGCCGCCCAGTGACGGCTGCGCGGCGGTGTTGTTTTACCGAGTCCCGCAGAGCTCCCCATGCACCTGGCCGGATATGCGGCATACCAGAGCGGCTGGGACGGCTGGGGATCACGCACAGCGCGACAATAAGATGGCCGGCACTGGGAACGACCAGCCAAAACAACACCCAGCGAGAGCGAGAGAGAGAAAGGCAGCCAATGCCGAGGAAGCACTGGCCTCAGCCAGCACCTTCCACCACCCAGCTCGACCAGATGGCCCCGAGCAGAACGCACCACAGCGCCGCCGACGGCTGCCCCGGGGGCGCCCGGTGCCGCCGTCACCTGTCAGCGCCCCTCCCCGCACCGCGGTCGGCCCGGGCAGCGACGCGACAGGCGACCGACGCCGCTGCGACAGGCGAGCGGCGCCGCGACAGGCCAGCGCCGCAGCGTCGGCGGCGGTCGGGCGGGTCGTGCCCTGTTGACCGGAAATCGGGCCGGACGTGCTCGACAGCCGGGCGCGTCACCGCTCGAGCCAGCCGGCTGCAGCGGGCGCCGGCGGCAGCGCGGCACCGGGCGGACCCGGAGACGGCCGGGGAGCGGCCGCGCGGACAGCACATGACATCAGCGCCGGCCTGGCGCGGGGCACGCGCCCGCCGTGGTTAGGTCCGGCACCGCAGCCGTCGGGCCGCACAGGCCGTGCTGCCATGTAGCGACCCTACATCCCTAAGCGTTTGGCAGGCCGCGTGGCGTCGCTGTGATGAAAAGCAACGCTAAAAGCTGAAAATTCGACTTAAACGCGAGCGATGTTAACACGTCTCGATGAGCTCTCGTGTTGAAAATAACTGACCATCAAGACCTTTACCATAAGGTACTGGTTGAATGGCGATATCCGGCAATACTTGGTAAACTATTATGACGAAACTTGAAACTTCGAGGCAGTTTGGTCGCAGGTCGTAAGTGTCGTTGCCAGTGATACCCAATCGTAATTTTAGGCTGCATCGACTGCTTATGGTCACCAGAAGTGATATCCACTCGTCAGCATCAGTGCTGACTTGTCACGTCGTGCTTTCCCATACTATATGTATGCCAATGGTTCTTCGATCACGCACAATAACCAGTACCCACCGGTATGTTTTAGATCAGCTATTTCGAACACATAAAATAGTAATTCCAAAACTGGAGGTTTTCTTCATGACCTATCTTTCTCACATAAAGTTCACTCATCCCCGGCGTTCAAGCCTGAGCTGGCGTAATAGCACAGCAACAAGGTCATTGGTATGTTTCGCCCAATTCCGAGAGGCGCGCCGTCCCCATTGTTCCAGCAGAGTAGACCGGGTCACGCTCGGCTGAAAGCGATCCAACCGGGCTGGTATTCACTCCTGACATAACCTCCGTAACGTTGGTGTGCGCATGACCAACTGCTAGCCTTTGGATGAGTGAAAACCACATCACTGTGGGTGGTCCATGAATTACGTTTCGCATTTGGGTCATTTTCAACGCGCTTCCCTTCGTTACGGTGCGCTAGGCACACCATAGCAAAAACGTGCCGTCAGTTTAGCCCCTAATTAGGCTAAAAGCGCGAAACACCGACGGCGTGCTGCTTGTGATAGGAAGCCAACCATTTCCGGTCTTAAAGTTTTAAAACATTTGTTAAAGACTGGCATAAGTTGCAATCACACCTGAAGGTAACCTTACACCATTCACCCACCCTTGTAACTTCAGTTATGCCCCATCACCCTCTCCTCCCTTCCCTCTCTCCAGCACACTGCATAACATATGAATGGCCTCTGATGTACCATTCTTCTCAACCCAAAAATAATTGTCTTGAAATATCCATTTCTCACCAACATTTGCACTGTCAAATGACACAGGGAGTTGGCAATCTGAACAACACATACAGCATTGGGCAGCTGACAAAGCAACCTACCTGAGCCAAGGCAGCCTTTGTCTGTTGCTGTTGCTGGATGAGCTGCTCCCTCAATAGCTGCTGCTCATGGTGAGCAGAGAGAGGAGTGCCTGCATGTGGCAGAATGCCCTCCAGCCCCAGTGGCTCTGTCAGAGGTGAGGTGAAGAGCTCAGCTGGCAGGAGAATGTTGCTACCTCCAGGTGGAAGAGACAATGGCTCCAGCTTTGTTGGCCTCCTGAGATTTGTGTTTATCACATCTGCAGAGTCATAGGGTGGCAGATCCATACTCAGTGGGTCTGAGGATGTGTCTGTAGCCCTGCGCACATGTGCACTCAGATCTTCACTGCCGATGATGCTCTGGGCAGCATCTTCCCCATCATCCCCACATTCCAATTTATGGCACACTTCAAATGCTTGGCCAACAGTCCTAACCACCTTCATGGCCTGGCTCTTCTTTGCTGCTTTGAAAACACTACACTTAAACACATTTGAATGAGTTTCCCTGGCAATGTAGCTAAAAATTTTCAGATCCTGTGAATCATGAGATACATAAAATATCCTGTAAATTGGATGGTGCATGACTAGAAGCTTGTTTTCTTCTGCAGACTGGTTTTTCTTTTTGTTTTTCTTCAAGGAAACCTTGACACCTTCAGTGCTAACAACCAGTGAAACCTTTTTTTTCTTCAATCCCTTTGCTTTGAACTCATATCGGATCCGCCTCATAGCTGCAACAATTTCTACCCTGCTTGATGGGCGTGGAACATCAAGAGTTCCGATGTATTTTGCTTGGAAAGAAATGCCATGCTGGAATGCTTCTTCAGGTGTGGAGAGGAATGCGACAGTCATACTCATCGTTCTGCACCAGATCATATTGCTTTTTGGTCATCTTGCCTGTGATGGTCACTAACATAGGCTTGATAGCTACCACACCTTCCCGTTGAGTTTAAAACCCCCACCTTTTCATCAAGCACTCAAATTTTCACAGATCAATCCTTCCAGCCACTGTAAGTTGCTGAGGCTACATCGCCACTCAACACCTGCAGATGCAGAGGGCAGATCTGTGAGGGATTGTCTTCAGTCAGTGCCCTCACGCATCAGATGACTGATACATCCCTAGCTGTCTGGCACATGACAGGGTGCACATTTTGATGTGTCGTACACAAGTAGCTCCGTGGAAAAATTTGGTAACACGCTGAACGGCAAATTCACCTCACCACAGCTGAACCCACCACCTCGCCCACCCACCGCCTCGCTCCGTACCAAACAACGGAGCGATCTCTCAGTTTCACAACGAAGCTTACGAACCAGGGGATTTGATAGTTCGTCCTCACAATCAGAATAGCACAATATTTCCATATATAGCAATCATGTAAGCAAGTGAATTAAATACATTACAAATTTAAGATTTCTTTCAAAATCGTATTGATTATATCAATGCAATGAATAAATAAAGTATTCTTGCCACATAATTGTACGTGAACGAACATGGCAATAAATAGGAGTGCATCGCATATGCTGCACTCTGGTGGTAGCATAAGCACCAAACGCAACTGGGAAACACATTTAATTAGACGAATAAAAAAGTAGAACTCAACTTATTTTGAAGTCTTCCTCAAAATATTTTTAATTTTTTAGTCAGTATTTGCGATGTGCTTGAAGAGCACAATTTGTAGCTCATGGGTTTATGACAATTCTGGCCTGTTTCCTTCATCCATGACGCTCTGAGCGATTGCTTTTTATCGTATGGTACGGGGTTCGATTCCCCGCGGCGCCCGCCCTTCCTGTTAGGGTGATAGGCAGGCGACGCCATATAGCCTCAGCAGCTGAGTGCGTCGTAAAGCCCAATAACACACACACACACACACATTTGTATCATGCCTGCTGGGTAGCCTTGGTTATATCGAAGGCTTTTGTTTAGGTCTTGGGCATTTCAACAACATGCGATGCGGCAGGACTTATACAAAAATATGCTAGGTTTGAGTTAGGATTGGTTTAGGGGACACATGTAGTAATGTCAACCAATTCAGGCGCCAGTTGTGAAATTGAAAGAACCTTTGCTGGGTCACCTTTGGTTAGGTGTTATCATTAGATATACGATTGCTGTAAAGAAGCATCTAGCGATGTTCTGCTCATGATGTGGGCATGTCACTTTGATGTGCTTGGGTTAGGCTGCTTTATCAGTGTGACACAGTCCTCTTGGGTTGTGTTGTGCAACAGCTATCAAAGAGACAATTCCGTTTTCAGACTCTCCCAATACTTTTCCCACTGTTCTGGAAAAGATTAAATGCATGTTTGTCATAGTAATAGGAAACAATTTAAACCAGAATGTTTGGTTTTAACAGGCATGAAAGCACTTATGCCTTTGTGCAGCACTTGTGGAATATTTCAGCTGCTGTGAGAAAATTATTGTGGCCCCACCTGATTAACTTAACTTAGTTTCTCAGTCATTAACTGGCTATTGGAATTACCTGTATTGTACTTGTAACATTTAATTTATGAGTTCTTAAATTGAGACAAAGTTTGAGACATTGCTTATGCTGCTCAGCAATCTTATGCAATTATCTCTCTAGATCACATATGTCTACATCAATGGTGGTATTGTCATGCTTGCAGTAATTTGCCTGACCTGTCTTTAAAAATTGCAGTTATCTTTGCAGCCTTCTTTGCTGGTACCTACATTCTGACTATATTGTCAAGAAAGTCTTTTGGCATATTTTTGCAAACCTCTGGATCTATAGAGTTCACATTTCTGACCAGCAGGCTTTGTCTGAGTCCATCCAGGCATGGAATGCTTTTGCAAAACTCATATACATCAGCTTCATGATGACTTCAGCCTGGTTTGTTGAGCCATTGGCATTGTGTGCATACATTATGTTAAATTTAGATGGAATCATCTGAAGTTTTTGGTAGTGTATTGCTGCCATGCCAAGGTGATTTTGCTCCATGGTGTTTTTGTGTTCTTCAAGAGCTGTGTTAGTCAGCTTGCTTTGTGCTAGCCAGTTACATGAATGCCAGTGTTCAAAGAATTGGTCTTTCACAATTTCAGAATCGTTGCCATTGGCCTGAACACTAAAGCTGAGGCACCAATGGCCAGCTCGGTCTGCTCGGACCGACCGCTGTCCTCCGCTGAGCAGCAGCTGGCGGAGGTGATCAGCGAGCTGCAGTCAGTTGACGCCAAGATCGCTGAACTTCAGGAATGGCGCCGCCTGCTGACAGAGAAACAGTCGCGGATTCAGGATCAGCTGACCGAGCGGCGTACTGCCCGGTTGGCTGGCCAGGATTGGGAGACACAGGCATTCCCATGGTCGGATCGCCTGGCGGCGCTGCTGCGCGACAAGTTCGGCATCGAGTCGGGCTTCCGTCCGCACCAGCGGGCCGCCATGAATGCCTCGATGTCTGGCCACGACGTGCTGCTGATCATGCCGACCGGCGGCGGCAAGAGCCTGTGCTTCCAGCTGCCGGCGCTGGCGTCGGTCGGCGTCACGCTGGTGGTGACACCACTTGTCTCCCTGATGGAAGACCAGGTGCTGGCGCTGCGGCGGCGAGGCATCGCCGCCGAAACGCTCAATGCTGGCTGCGCGCGTAAGGAGGTTACCCGGGTGATGGCCGCCATGGTCAACCCTGACTCCGACATGCGCCTGCTGTACGTCACGCCGGAGAAGCTGGCCAAGAGTAAGCGGTTCATGACCAAGCTGCAGGTGATGCACAGAATGAAGCGGTTCGTTCGGCTGGCGATCGACGAGGTGCACTGCTGCAGCCAATGGGGTCATGACTTCCGTCCCGACTACAAGTTCCTCGGCATCCTAAAGGACCAGTTTCCTGACGTGCCGATCATGGGTCTAACTGCCACGTCCACCTCACACGTGACGCGGGACGTGCAGAAGATGCTCAAAATTCCCGAGGCGATCGTGTTCAAGGCGGCCTTTAACCGGCCAAACTTGTTCTACGAGGTGCGACCGAAGCCGGCAAAGGGGGATGACGGTGTGCAGGAGATTGTGAGACTGATCTCCTCAAAGTACAGCGGCCAGTCCGGCATCATCTACACTACTACCATCAAGGACACGGAGGAGCTCGCGCGTAAGCTGCAGGCTGCCGACATACCGGCGGCGGCCTACCACGCCAGCCTGGAGCCGACCGCACGGTCAAACATCCATCAGCGCTGGCTCGCCGACCGAGTCAGAGTGGTCGTAGCCACCATCGCCTTCGGCATGGGCATCGACAAGCCGGACGTGCGCTTTGTGATCCACCACTCGCTGTCCAAGTCGCTGGAGAACTACTACCAGGAGAGCGGCCGGGCGGGCCGCGACGGTCGTCCGGCCGATTGCATCGTCCTGTTCCGGCTGCAGGACGTGTTCGCGCTGAGTGTGATGGTGTTCACGGACGCCGTCGAGGGCCTAGACAACCTGTACACCATGCTGCGCTACTGTCTGGCGGCCGACAGCTGCCGGCGGCGATTCATCGCCGATCACTTCGAGGAGCGCTGGACGGCGGCCGACTGCGCGCAGCAGTGCGACGTGTGCTGCCGGCGGACGGGCACCGCTCAGCTGGACATCACGCGCCACGCCCGGGCGCTGGACAGAGTGCTGGCGCAGGCGGCGGCCGCCGACAAGCGGCTGACGGCGCCGATGCTGATCGAGGCCTGGCTGGGCCGCGGCCCGCCCGCCCTGCGTGTTTCAGGCCAGCCGGTGCCGGTCCTGAGTCGCGAGCGTGCCGAGGCGGTCGTAGCGTACCTGCTGACCGAGGCGTACCTGAAGGAGGACTTCAGCTTCACGCCGTACCGTACCATCAGCTACCTAGTGGCCGGCCCGAAGGCGGGCGAGTTCCCAGTGCGGATGACGGTGGCCGATCCGGCCGCGCCCGCCGCCCACCAACCGGCCAAGCGGACCGCCGGCGACGCGGGCCCGGCCGCCAAGCGGGGCAAGGTGCAGCCGGCGGCGGCAGCGCGCGACGCGGTCGTCCCTCCGAGGGGCCGCAGTCCGGCCGTCGCTTCGGATCGTCGCGGGTCACACGCCGGCGCGGTGTCAGTGGCCCGGGCACATGGCCGCACTGTGCCAGCGCCTCCATCGAAAGTGGCAGCGTCCAGTGCTGCAGCGGCCGCCGCCCAGCCGGTGGTTATAGAGCTTGATCCGTGAGGCTCTGCACTCGCGTCACCTACGGTGCGCCTGGAAGGGAATCAACCATGCGCGCTTGCCAGTGTTAGCTGAGCTTGCACACCGATTGTGATCTGGAATGATTGCGTGCTCAATTGAATGATTTTTATTTGAGCAGATGCCCGTCCCATTGATCGCTTGTACTGCTTGCTTTGGCGTCGCGTGTCGGCTTCTGCTTTGTATTGTTGTTTGCACGCATATTGCATTTTGATATTGTGACATTCCACATTACGATTTGATGCGTCCGTGCTGCCGCCCGTGGGCTGCTGAATATTAATGGGGCTGTACGACGCACTCAGCCGCTGAGGCTATGTGGCATCGCCTGCGACTCACCCTGGCACGAAGGGCGAGAGGCAGCCATACAATACAGGTAACCGAAACCCGTGCCTCCGGTTCCCAGGAGTGGTCCACATTTCTAGGAGGCTTCATATTGAAAACGCTATTCTGAAGATCATTCGGTGCAGTGTACAGTTCTGGCCTTCTCGGGATGTATGCCTTTCGCCGCTATCTCTTCCCTCGAAAGCAACTGTCTTTTTCTCAGCCAGGAGAAGTCGTTATTAGAGAAGCATGGGAACTTGATGGTCGTCCATGCAAGCATAACTGAACCCCCGGTGGTTTTTATTCGTTCATGCAAACGTGCTGGCACCTATGAATTCTGATGCCTCAGCAATATCCGATCGCAACGAGACGAATGGGGTGTGTTTGACAGCTCGCAATCGTCGCCTCACACCGAGTTTCCTTAAGGCTTTCAAACATTCGGTCTTGACGTTCGTTCCACGAGCAAAAGGCCTGGCCGAAAACCACATGCAAAGCCGTGGCTAGAAGCTGCAGGTCCGGTACAAGGTCGCTGTAGTAACGTCAATAACTCGATGAACCTTGTTACTTATTTCCCGTCGAGTCCAGTTTTTGATTATCTTTACCTTGTCAAGTACGGACTCCAGTCCAAAGGTCGATGCAAGGTGTCCCAGGAGCTTAATTCGGCGACGACAGGGCGTCACCTTCCAGCTTCGCTGTCAATCCTACATGCCCAAGCCGATGTAAGACTGATTGCATCAGAGATAAATGCTCCGACAGTCTTCCCACTCACGATGATATCATCTAAGTAAGCGGCCACTCCGCTGCCCAGCAGACCACGTAACACACCCCACATCAGGCGCGAAAAGGAGCCGGGGCGCCCTCGCCACCGAATAGCACAACCAGGAATCCCCATCGCTTATCCTCCGTACTAACTGCGGTTTTTTTTCGGCCACCTGGAGCCGCGGGCACTTGCCAGTATGCAGAGTTCAAATTCAAGGTAGTGAAAAACCGCAAGCCCGCCAAGCTATCCTTACACTCCTTAACCGTCGGGAGGTATTTAACTTCATGCGCTGTGTGCTGATCAAGTACTGTAAAATCTGCTGCAGAACGATAGGACCCATCCGAATTTTTACCAAGATTGGTGCAAACCTGGGCAAGCTGGAGGGATGGTTCCGCCGTGCGGAGGCGCGTCCAGCAAGGCGGCGAGCGCGCCTCATCATACATGCTACAATACATATGATAAAACAGAAAATAGTCTTGAAAAATTAGCCTGCAACCTGTAATGCCTAATAACGCGCTAGTGGTATTGTTTTCTTTTTTTTACTTTTTTTGTTTCAGTTGGACCTCGACCATACACAGGATCTAGGCAAAATATTTTGTTAACTCTATTTTAACAAAATGAGATGACACGGCAGAACACTCAGAAAACCATGCGCCACCGTTATAGCATTGGTTGCTGGGAGCATCTCATGAAATGTCTCCTCCTCACCGATCAACAATGATATCTCATAGAGACAACATGCACCAGCATTCTTCGCAATGTGGCGTACATTTGCCAAAAGCCCCTTATCATCACAGCTCTGGAGACTTCGCACATGGCGGCCACATCTTGTCAAGCTTCTCATGCAGGACTTCTGGGACCCACTCCTTGTAGGCAGAAAGCAGATCTGAAACACACCAATTGATGTCAAACCTGACAAAATTCAACCAGCAATATACCAGAGGCTGGTTGACCTAGTAACGCATCACAAATTACATTACATCATACATTTGCAAAGGACAATCCATCATTGTACGTAACCCGTTTATACTTGATATTTTGCATGATAACAATACAAGTTTAATCGATAACGTCATAAGCAATTTGATCGTTAAGAAGAAAAAGCTAAGACGAATGGCAAGCAGAATGGAACCGAAGTTCTAGTAAGTCTCTGGACCCACGACATCTGACACTGAAGGAAACGATCGAGCATGTCATCAGGCTGGGAACAGACGTGTAGGCACCTCACGGCACAACGATGGCTGACAGAATCAATGCCTATCCTTAGGGAACATTGACCCATGCACGCTCCGTTCACTTCGAACTAGAAAAGGGAGTGCTCTGACGGTGCTGATCACTGATCATTGTACGCTGTACAATGGTGGCAGCAAAGGTGATTGGTAGCAGCGGATTGGCGTCTGATTTACTTGGACGGACTCCATTCGGAATCTGAACCGGAGCAAATGGAGCCAACTCCGAGCGTTACTTATGGCAACAGCTGAACACTGGACTGGCGCCGCGGCTCACAGCTGAGCCCGACTTACACTGAGGCCTGCTCCGCCACACCTCGAGCAGGCGGTCGCGGTTGTCGCACGTCTCTGCGACCAGTGTCTTCAGGAAGCTGTCAGTGCGCGGGTGCAGCCTGACGATACACAGGTTCGAGCGTGACGGTCGCACACAGGCTGGGCACGGATCGCACCCGCCTGCCGCGTGATCCGCTCGGGTCTGTCCGTTCACCTCGTGCACGAACAGACATCGCGCGTGCGCGTCCGCGTACTGCGCTGATCTGTAGCCTGATTTACCAGTTCGAAACCATGATGTTGCTGACGTACCCAGTACAGCTCGAATCACAGCTGGTCCATGGCGTGGACCTCCATAACAGTGGCATTTTTTGCGGCAAGTGGACTGACGACGTAGACGTGTGCCGACTACCTTTCTGCTCGGGAATAAAATAATACACGGACATGTAATGCAATGACAAACCTGACGTAATGTAAAACATATGTTATTCAAATCACACTTCTGAACTTTTTCTACATTAACCATAATATACACCTCCATTATCAACTATGTATAATGTCATGTTGCGCGATGTCGCACACACTTGGGGGCCAGCGCAAGTGCAAATTGAGCAGCACTCTTACTTGCATTTAAGTTTGATATTTTGCAACTTTCGGAGTGTCAGAGATGCTGGGCGGGACATGGAATGCGGTGCATTACACAAGTTTGTCACGGTGTCTCGAGTGTGCAGATCGCTGTCCCGGCCATCGTACAGAGTCGCGCTGAACCTCCATATCGACGTGCATTCAGCTGACACTCTGGGGACGCAACCTCAGAGGACACCATCCTCCGTAAGCGACCTGCAGACTCATCCCAACCGGGAGTCGGATGCGCCCGACCGATGCCTACGCAGCACCGCTCGTCACCCGTGCGTCCCGGGGCCGCCCACAAGCGGAACATCCGGCGGGGCTCGAGCGCCGGCACTGGCGGCCGCCGATCACCGCGTAGAAAGAGCGTCAAGCCGGCCTTGGTGAGGCCGGTCACGCGCCGACGCCGGCCGCTGCAGCAATGTTATCGCGCGCCGCCGGCCGACTGACGGCCCGCGGAACGGCTCCCGCTGGCCGGGCCGTGATGGAGTGGCACCGGACACCGAGGGCGCCGCGGTCCGAGCGCGGCTCAACCGTTCCCCTCCTCCCCCCGGGCATGGCCACAATCTGTGTTCGCCGCCCGATCAGATGCTTGCTTTGTCACGTGGGCCGCTGACCGTGTGAAATCCGCCTGTCATCGGACGATTAACTCTCCCCACGCAGAGTCCGATGCCCATTCGAAACTAGGCCCTCAGCAGAGGCAGGCGACTGCCGACCCGTACATACCTGGCCCAACTCTTTGTCATGGTGGCCGGGGGTGCCAGCAGCACCTTGACAAACTCGAGCAGCGACGGGCACACGTGGCCCTGCAGCAGGTGGACGGCAAACAGCCGGTACCGGTCCAGGCCGGCCGGGTACTCGGCTTCGACCGGCGGTAGGGGCCACACCGCCCGACCTGCACGGCAGCGCGGCGTCAGACCAGCGTCAGCTCTCCGCAGCCGGTCGGCGGCGGTCGTTACGGTCACAACGTCACGGTCATTGGCAGCCACAACCAGTCAGCACCGGAAGCAGTCACCGGCACCGTCGGCAGCCATGGCCCGCGTCATCAGCGCTGTCTGAACTCGTCAGACACGCCGTCTCAGGCGCTATGACCACATTGGTGGTCATCAGCGGACACCCGTACAAACGGTCATCGATGCGAACGAAAGCCACCGACGTCACGCACAGTCGTCGGCGTCAGCCGAAGTCACTGTCACCGAATTCATGTCACGTCCCGACCACCGTTCTGCGTCAGCGTGTCGAGCTGGCTTTTCTGGAATTGTCCAAATGTCGCCGGACATCGCCGGCCGCGGCCCTCGGAGCCGGCCCTCGGAGCCGGCCGGCGCGCCCGCCGCCCGGATCGCGAACAAGCATCTGGACACATTACCGGATCACGGCGGATCAGGCCGGCCCCGACAGGACAGCACTGCGCCGACACTCACCGAACGTGGCGTTCACGTGGCAGCGCACGCGGCCCGACACGGGGTCGTAGTCGGGCGGCGGCTCCTGCAGCGGCTTGCTGAGCGTGCACTGGCCCGGGCACAGCGTGGCTAGCCACTCGGGCTCGATGGCGGTTACACCTGCGGCACGGCGGCGGGTGAGTCGGCGGCGCGTGGAGACAGAGCAACCCCCGAGACCTCCGCCCACTCGACACTGATGCCGAGCTCGGTTGGAGTCAGGCCAGCCCGCGCGCCGAGCGAGTTGAAATTGAAACCCAGCGGCACGTCCCATTCCATATATATATATATATATATATATATATATATATATATATATATATATATATATATATATATATATATATAAAATACAGATATAACATTATCCTATCATCACGCAGACCAAGACGGGACAACTTGGAGCGCTAGCAGGAGGAAAGGCAAAAGAGCTAAATTAAAAGGATCAAGCTGCCTGATGTAGCACTACCGTACCCCTCATGTAGAGCTTATTTGTCTCGTAGATCTCCTGGTACACGACAAACTGTGGCGCTTCGCGCTTCAGAACAGAGCCACGATGCAAGAACACCGGTTCTTCGATGGACGTACACCTGCCGGAGCACATATCGAGGGCTGCGTCACGGAATGCATCCGGCAATTTTTCAGCGACGATCAGAAACAAATGTTGATAGAGAACTCACCCCACAAACGTCCACAACACAAGAACATTCACATACGCTGGCGGGATGCTTACGAGGACCGTTGCAACAGTATGATAAAATCATGTCTGGAGTTAAGCCTGTGCCGCCGCTTCAGACGAACATACGAAGGCAAATATGCACGGCTTGTAAACATGGAAAAAGAAGCGGCACAGCGGTAAGCCGGGACCACTTGGCGGGCCGCGACCCCGCGAGGTCTCGTCTCGCCGGCCCGGCGCGCGGGGCGAGCGCCGCGGGCCCACCTGTAGGCGCCCTTCCACTTGGGCCGGTCCTCGGCGTTCTTGATCTCGTCCGGCTCGACGCGGCGCGCCACGTGGTCGGGCAGGCCGGCCAGCAGCACCTGGCGCAGCAGGCGGCACTGCGGCTCGGAGGGCGGCGGCTGGCGCGGGTCCACCGCCGCCGCCGCCGACGGCACCACCAGGTTGATCTGATTGGTCAGCTGGACGCGCAGCTTCCGGATCTCCTTCATGGCCTTGAGCCGCAGCCCGTACCGCTGGCAGAACTCTGAGGAGACAAGGCCAGCGGCGTCATGACGGGCGTCACTCGCCGCCGGCAACAGCCGCCGCTGGCAACAGGGCATTCAAGACAGTGTCAGCACCGTCACCAGATGACTTGACAGACAACGGCGACACAGGTTAGCGCCAGGGCAGGCGTCACGGACCGTACGAGTGACGTCATGGTGCCGATAGCAGACCGGGGCCTTCTTAAAATAGCGCAATACAGTTGGCAAGAGTGCATCTCTCCCAAACTTCGCCCCGGGTACAGCAGCTCTGTCTCAGACCTCATCTGGCGTGCAGCAGCTCTACCGGACCTTATCTGGAGTGCGAGTACGCTGTGCGCTGCACTGTACACTGTGCTGGAGTACGCTGTGCCGGACCTCACCCGGGGTACAGCCGCTGTACTCGGCGGCGCCGACGGCTCTGATGAGCACCATGGAGTCGCCCAGCAGCAGAGAGTCACCGGTGCCGGCCCACGAGCGGCGCAGCGTCATCCACTCGCCCCACAGCTGTTTGGCCTGTTGACAATAGATTGCACACACTGAGAAAGCCGTCACAGGTCATGTGTCAAAACACGAACACGCAGCTCTTCACCCACGCGTTCTACAGGCCGCGGCAGAGCTAAACTTCCACCGCGAATCATCTCGCGCGTGTGCCGAATCCAGCTCCACACACACCTCATGAACCAGATGTAAAATCTACGACCCACGGTCTGTCGCGTGGCCAAAGCCACTATGTGTCGGAGGTTCAAGTCCGGCCGGACGGCCGTACCCCGCACCGTCCACGCTGAGGGCGGTCCGGGAGTAGTCCCACCCACCTTGTCGCTGTCGCCGGCGGTCAGCGGGTTCTCCAGCAGCACCTCCTGCACAGTGAGCGCGGCCACCAGGCAGACGGTGAAAGGCAGCAGACCGTGCTGCTCAGAGAGCACCAGCATCTTGGCGAAGCGAGCCGACACGGGGAAGCAGGACATGGCGCGGCCCAGCGGCGTCACGTGTGTCTCTGCGTCTGCAGCGCCGCCCGCGTCTGACGGGGGGGGGGGGGGGGGCGGTGGTCAGGGGAGGCCCCACCGGCCCACCCACGTTCGATCAGACGAGGTCAGATGGGTCTCTGCTGGGCAAACTAAGTCCAGTTGAAGGAGGGGGACAGCCAGGTTGGCATGCCGGACATCTGCCAGTGGCGAGCGGCTCAGCTGGTGGAGCAGGCGTTGATGCTGGCAGAACGCTAAGCGGTACGGTAACCTACTGGGTGTCGATCACCACTAAAGTTAGCTGCTCTTGGTGTACTTCCGCTAGCACTGAAGCGGGCCTCCCGCCGCAACCTCAAAGGAAAACAACAGATTTCGTCCTCCACAAGCTAAGACCCACCAATGACCTGTCTCCAGCCTCTCCAGGACCCCCAATGCCTTCCCGTCCACCAGTGACGCGTCTCTGCCCGCCCCAGGACACCCACTACCTCCCCGTCCACCAATGACCCGTCTCCAGCCTCTCCAGGACCCCCACTGCCTCCCAGTCCACCACTGACCCGTCTCCGGCCTCTCCAGGACCCCCCACCACCTCCCCGTCCACCACTGACCCGTCTCCGGCCTCTCCAGGACCCCCACTGCCTGTCCTCCACCACTGACTTGTATCAGGCCTCTTCAGGACCGCCCACTGCCTCACAGTCCACCACTGACCCGTCTCCGGCCTCTCCAGGGCGCCCAGCTGCAGGAGCCGCTCCTCGGCGGCCCGCAGCTGCGCCGCGTCTGGCGGCGTCGGGAACGGGAAGTTGGTCACGCGGTCCACGTGCATGGCCTTCATCTGGAGCAGCACGTCCTCGACGGGCTTGCGCTGGATCTCGGGGCGCGCGAACCGCTCCATCTCGTCATTGAAGAGCGCCGACGAGAAGAGCCGGTAGCAGTGGCCGGGCGCCACGCGGCCGGCGCGGCCCGCCCGCTGATTGGCCGCAGCCTGCGACTCCCACATCACCTGGCGAAGCCGGGCGCTGACGTCACAGCACATGTGTTAGCGAGCCATCGCAGCGGTGGAGATATTCCGTTCTAGCAGTGCAAATGCAGAGACTATTGTCGACAGAAACTTGCTCCTGTTGAGTGAGACATAGGCGTAGGAACGTGGGGTCGGTGGGTGGTATGACGCCCCCACTTTCCGCGAAGAGGAAACATTAACCCCCTGGCCACGTATGACAAGAAACGACCGCGAGCTGGGTTTTGGCACTCCCACTTTTCGACACGCTGTTTCGCCTATAAAGTGAGACATCCAGCCTCACAGCAGCCAAGGCGAGCCATTCCCGCTGTTTTCGGGTCTTGGGGTGACGGGTATCGCACAGCGGCTGACCTGGAAGGCCGACACGCCCGTGGTCTTCTCGTAGAGTTTCTGCTTGACCTTGCCCGTGTCGACCACGTACTTAATGCCGGGGATGGTGAGCGAGGTCTCAGCCACGTTGGTGGCCACCACGCACAGTCGGGTGCCCGCCGGCGGGGGCTGGAACACCTGCGCAGCGGCGAGCACACCGCCGAGCGTGACACTCCAACTCCAGACTTAGCGGGGGGGGGGGGGGGGGGGAGGGGGAACGGCGGATGCTGGACACAGACATGCCGAGGTCAGTTTTCGAATGGAAACACAAAAACTGGCGAATGATCGCCTTGCTTAATAGTAAAGTACAAAACATTCATTCACACCACTTTGCTGCTTAATTTTGCCCTGATCAGAATATGTGTGCCATTGGGGCTTCACCACTCACTCAGCGGCTGAGGATAAATGGCACCGTCTGCCTCTCACCAAGAAGGGTGAACAAGAAGGGTGGACACCGCGGCAATCGAACCCGGCACCCTTGTTCAGAGTGCGCTCTTACGTTGAGGCCATCTTCGGGCACGAGTGGAAGGTAATATTCCTCCCCGATATTCGCCAGGTCCAAGAGGTTTGAGGCGGGGGGATGTCTGTACCACTCAATACTCATCCTCTCCACCCCATTCTCCAGACACTTCTATTCTACGTTTCCGTCCAGCCATGACTGCTGGTTTCGCCCTCGCCGGTCGCTCGATTGCTAACCCCCCGTCGAGTTGGGGTCGCGGTCGTGGTTAGGGTCGGGGTAGAGGTAGAGATCGGGTCGGGTAGGTCGGGGTAGAGGTCGGGGTCGGGGTCGGGTGGGTCGGGGTCGGGGGTCGGGGTTGGGGTCGGGGGTCGGGGGTCGGGGGTCGGGTTCGGGTTCGGGTTCGAGCTCGGGTTCGGGTTCGGGTCTGGGTTCGGGTTCGGCGTCGGGCTCGGGCTCGGGCTCGGGTCGGGGGTCGGGGGTCGGGGTCGGGGTCGGGGTCGGGTTCGGGTTCGGGTTCGGGTTCGGGTTCGGGTTCGGGTTCGGGTCGGGTCGGGTCGGGGTCGGGGTCGGGGTCGGGCTCAGGTTCGTGTCGTGGTCGGGGTCGGGGTCGGGTTCGGGTTCGGGTTCGGGTTCGGGTTCGGGTTCGGGTTCGGGTTCGGGTCGCGGTCGGGGTCGGGGTCGGGGTCTGGGTCGGGGTCGGGGTCTGGGTCGGGGTCGGGCTCAGGTTCGTGTCGGGGTCGGGGTCGGGGTCGGGGTCGGGGTCGGGGTCTGGGTCGGGGGTCGGGGCTCAGGTTCGTGTCGTGGTCGGGGTCGGGGTCGGGGTCGGGGTCGGGGTCGGGGCTCAGGACGGACCGGGACCGGGATCGGAGCCGGGGGTCGGGACCATTGCTGGGCCTTACCTGCGCCTGCCGCTCGGTCGACAGCATGGCGTACAGTGGCAGCACGTACAGAGGCTGATGGGCGGCGCCGGGCGCGGCGGCGGCAGCCCGCTCCGCCTCGTCATCCTCCTCCTCCAAGTCGTCCGGGTCGACGTCCGAGCCCTCCAGCAGGTCCTCCCCCTCTTCGGCTGGCGGCTGGATCGCATAGCTGGAAATGTAGAAGGTGACGTCGGCGCCAAAGGAAGACGGCGTGGCGCAGCGGCAGGGAAGGGAAGGGGAGCGAATGTAAGTCGTGTTATTTCGGCTGTAAAAACA